>NC_044988.1:41303896-41627896 GCF_008728515.1 Papio anubis | reverse complement strand
TCCCTCCCTCCCTCCCTCCCTTCTTCATTCCTAGAAATGAAGCATTCTATGTCATTGGTTTGGAGAGCATATTTGGCTTTCTCTGGTTTGTTCTGAATTGGGAGTAGGGGTAAAACTTAGGGAAGCAGACAGTCATTGACCAAATCCTTAATTTTGGATCTGTTGCTATAGAAGTTGGTTTGGCTTTCTGGACTGGTTGCTGCAAAGGTTTTGGGTCACAGCTGTGCTGTCATTTATCATCTGGCCATTGTCTATGTGTATATTCAGTCTCTCATAAAGCCACTGATGTTTCTGACTAAGGTAAGAGATTCTGGCATTAGCATATGGAGAAGAGGGAGCTGTGCTGTGCACATGTGTATTCCACCAAGCTATTTTTTCTCCCCTTTCTGTGAAATATGCAGGAGGATCCCAAATTAGAAGTAAAGATGTAACACTGGGAAACTACTTGGAGAAAATTGAGAAGATCCTGGGTGTATTGCAATGCTCAATTGGGTAGAACAGGCTTGCTTCCTTTATTTCTCACAAAGCAGAAATTGAAATAGAAACACTTTAGGGAAATTCACCACTTTCCAACAAGTACAGAAATGGTTTCTGTGGAGTGGTAAAACAATGACTTTCATGGCATATGTAGGTGGTGTTCCTTCTGCTCCAGTGGAAAACCCAGTGGAGAATGTTTTCAGCACAGCTGCCACTGTCATGGAGGGAAGCAGTGGATAATTAGGACCCAGCACTACACTCCCAGAATTGAGCACAAAGCCTCTGCAGTACAAGGAGATACTCAAGCTGAAGAACAGGGTCTGAGGATGTGAAGATAGAAGAGAATAACTTTGAACTGGATGACTTCGAGATGACCAAGTGTTCCCAGTTGCTCGTTTCTTACCCTCCGTTTTGTCCTGACTGAACTTTCAACAGGCTTCTCTTTCCTACAGGCCCCTGAACTATGCTTCTTCCAAGCCTGAACCAAGCACAAAAAAGTAGAATGTGCCCTCTCATCAGCTTCTCCTGGGAATCACCCAGCCACACGGTGAGACCCTTTTTTTATCAAACCGCATTGGCCATTCCCTCTTGCTTGCTCAGCTTCCCCTTCAAATATTCTGCTATTTCTCCTCCCCTCCTTTACCTTCTGAAAGAATTTTTTTTTTCTCTTTGATTTGGAAATACTTGCAGACATGATCATAGATTTCTTGCTATTGCAATAGTCTCTTTCCCCCTCCTGCAATAAGATCTTTGAATAACAGTATCTCCTGACGAATGTCATGACTTGCTTTTCTTGGACAGAGCCCATAGAAGTAGTAATAGTAATAAAAACAACCAATAGTTCTGTAGAGTTTACTCTGTAAGCTCTCGTGATCCACCTGCTTTGGCTTCCCAAAGTGCTAGAATTACAGGAGTGAGCCACTGCGGCAGGGCCTTTTTTGCTATTTTAAAAAGTGTCGGCTGGGCGCGGTGGCTCAAGCCTGTAATCCCAGCACTTTGGGAGGCCGAGACGGGCGGATCACGAGGTCAGGAGATCGAGACCATCCTGGCTAACACGGTGAAACCCCGTCTCTACTAAAAAAAATACAAAAAACTAGCGGGAGAGGTGGCGGACGCCTGTAGTCCCAGCTACTCGGGAGGTTGAGGCAGGAGAATGGCGTAAACCCGGGAGGCGGAGCTTGCAGTGAGCTGAGATCCGGCCACTGTCCTGTGTCCTGGCTTACATGGATGATCTCATTTAATGCTTTAGCCACCCTATGATGTAGGTATGATGATTATGCACATTTTTCGTGTGAGAAAACTGAGGATCACATAGGTTACTTGCTCAATGTGACACAGCTGATCAGCGTCTGAAACAGAATGGAGACCTGAGAAGTTTGACTTTACAGCTAGTCTCTTAGCCATCACACTCCATTCCCTCCAGAAAAGAAGAGCTACATAGGAAGCCTTTTTTAAAAAGAAGAAAAAAAATACCTTACTGATCTGCATGCAACAAGTACCAATTTTGGAGGACACGGGTTTTAGTTTTCAAAGAGGGAATAATATTTTTCTCTACTTCCCAGGAAGAAAACATACTAAAGGAAAATTTTTGCTTTTCTCCCTTGTTGATTTATGGGCTCTGGGTGAAAGTCACTGCTCATTTATTCTTATCTCTTTTACTTGTGTTTCCTGATATGCGTTGATAAAAGAAATGAGAGGTTCCTCTTGGTGATTTCTTCCATGTTTTATGCAAATGAGTTAGCACTTGCTTCTCCTGGGTGGGAAACTTCAAGCTTCTCTGTCTTCAACTGGTTGGGCAAGTCTAGTTGACCCCAGTCTGTAGTTCTAGGTTTTCAATTGTTAAGCAAGGAGATAGGACACAGGAAGTCCCATCATCACAGTCCTGGGGTTTTCAACTGCAATCTGCAATCTGGTTACCATTAATTACGTAGCTATTTTTCTCCCTGTGTGGCTCTGTGTCAACTTCTCAATTGCTTCAGAACTCCAAGGGGAGAAGGGTTATGATTAATTGATACCTTAAAAAAAGTAAACTTTCAGTTTCCTGTTTCTTAAACAGTTTGAATGTTTTCCACAAAGTAAACTTCTCATTTGCACTTCCAACAGACTTCTTTCTCAGTGCATTGGAATTTCAGGAGCTTTCCAGCAGAAAGGTGGCATTTAGTATTTTTAAGTTTTGTAGAGATTAAAAATGGTGCTTACAGTAGAAGCTTTTAATAGAATCTCTTGGAGCTGGATGACTTAAGGAGGCAGCAGATGATGCAAGGTGGGAAATGTGTAAAGTACCTGTTTTCTTAGCATACTTGCATTATTTTCATGTATCCATCTACATTTCAGTAGAGAACCTTTGTAGAACTCCACTATTGTATTATCACATTGAAATCTTGATAACTAATGGCACATTCTGTGTATATTCAATACAACCAGAAGCTGGTGTCTTGCTCATGATGTCTGATGATGATTGCTGCGTTGTTTTTGTGTAATCCAGGGAATAAATACTTTATTTTGGCTACTATTTGCAATGTATGATAGTCAATAATTAATTGTACAATAGGTATAAAAATATGTAAGTAAATTGTTTGTCTTATATGTAGACTTTTTTGAAACAAAAATAGGCATATTGAAGTTATTTAAGATTATACCAGCTGACGAGGTAAGGTTTAAACTTTCTAAACCGCAGAATATGGTTTTGTGGTTGAAGATCTTTTCTGGTACTGACAACCTATTATTTTAGCGTATTTTCACCTAGTAGTAACAGTATCTTGATACAAGCATAGCTTAATCTCTCTGCATCTTGGTTTTTTCATCCACTAACTGGAGATTATGATACCTACTTCTGGAAGGCATTTATTGTTTGCTTACCCAGCATCCATTTCCCTCTTCTGATGCTATCAGATTTCCTTTGAGAGCCTTTCCTCTACACTCAGATATGCTATTTGAATAAAATGACCTCTAGAAGGCACACGATTGTGTTTGAGCCAATGAGACCTGAAGAGATAATGTCTGTGGCATCGGGAAAGATGTTTCTCTTCCTTTTATTGGAAGTTGTAGAGAGACGTTTGCTAGTTTTTCAGATTCTGTGGATGAAGATGAGTTGCCTAGATACAAAGTCTAGGAAGGCCAGAATGATGTTTGTGAAGCTGAGTAGAACCAGTGTGTTAAGGATGTTAAGGAAAACCACACATGAAAAAGTATAGAAGGGAGGGAAACATAGAAATTATACTTGAAAGCCTGAGTTTGTCTGAAATCATACCTTCCTCTGGACTTTTCATTTACATGAACCAATTATTTCTCTTATTATTTGCTTGTTTATTTAAAGACACCTAGCATTTAAGTTGTTGCTTTAAAGAGCCAGATAGGGATATTTTAAAGATTAAAGAAAAATCTGTAAAGCCTAATATATCCTCTTTAAATATGGGAGCTATAACTCTTAATGTGGTAGAATCCTTCTATAATTATAGTGTCAAAGGAAAGGAAAACGACAGAAGTTACAGGCTCATTAATACCCCAGGTGTTTATGGAATGTAGTTTAGGGCGCATGTACTTTAAACGACAGTTTGTTTGAGTCTACATAAAAATGAGCGAGGAAGTTTGACCTCATTTTACCATTAAGTTAGAGATCACATTCTAGAAAATATGTTTAATGAAGTAACTTACAATTTTAAAAAAACATGTAACCAAGAAGTGAGGAAGGCCAAGAGCAGTTTATGCCTTATGATACATTGAAGTGTGAGGATAAGTTTTAAGAAATTAAATAGGTGGCAGGGAAAAAGAACCCTGTTATTAATTAAAATTGACAGAAAGCTGAACTGAATTCCCTAATACTTTTCTATCACAATAATATTTAATTTACTAGCCCTTTTAACACAAAGTGTTATCAACATTCTTAGGCTATCACCTACATTGAAAACCAACACTTTAATTCATCTATTACACACTCATAACTCATAGGTTTATTAGTTAATCCCTGGCTTTATTCTCTATATAATTTACATGGAGCAAGTGTTCAGGTAAGGGGATGGATTTCTTTATTACACAGGATTTCTAAGCAGGCTTTACCTTTAAAAAATCTATATGTATTAGGGTTTGCATGATTTCTGGACATTCAAGTAATTAGTTGGTTTAATTAAGTCAGCAGGAAATGTGGGTCAAACTGTAAGCTTTTCATCAATTAGTTTAAGCAAATGGCTAACAGAAGTTTAAAACAAAAGATGATGAAAGGAATTTATAATTTTTCCTGTTTTTTTTAGAAACAATCGATAAGTATTCATTAGGTCTTTTAGCCATTAGAGTAAAGAAGTTCTATTTGCCAATGTGAAATGTCTTTCTCTATCACAATCATAAGTCTATCTCACTGTAAGAAAGTGATATTGTTTTGTCTAGTTTATGTGAAAAGATAATTTTCAAAAACTAGATTACCTGATACGAGAGCTAGATTTGAAAAGCATTTCATGAGTGCCTTGTTGAATCCTGCAGTTTGATTAACTGCCCCATGATTGATGTGTTTTATAGTCCAGAGTTCACAAAAAGGTACACATAACTATGTCTAAAATGTACTCTTGCTTCTAGGACTTGTCTAAGGTTGTGAGGCGAGACATGGCAAATAGTAGAGTTAGAACTTTGTTCCTTTAGATTGTATGTTTTAATCTACCATTTTTCCTTTGCATTAATGGCTGTTTTTAAAGTTGCATCAAGTCTTTATCTCACTGTTAAAGGTTGAATTTTATCTCCTTTAAAATCCATATGTTAGGCTGGGCATGGTGTCTCATGTCTGTAATCCCAGCACTTTGGGAGGCCGAGGTGGACGGATTACCTGAGGTCAGGAGTTCGAGACCAGCTTGACCAACCTGGTGAAACACAGTCTCTACTAAAAACACAAAAATTAACTGAGCATGGTGGCGGGTGCCTGTAATTCCAGCTACTCGGGAGGCTGAAGCAGGAGAATCACTTGAACCTGGGAAATGGAGTTTGCAGTGAGCCAAGATTGTGCCATTGCATTCCAGCCTGGGTGACGGAGCAAGACTCTGTCTCAGGAAGGAAAAAAAGAAAAAGAAAAAAAGGAAAGAAAAAAATCCATATGTTGAAATCCTAATGCCTAGCAACTCAGAATGTGACCTTATTTGGAACAGGGTACTTGTAGATGTCATTAAGTTATGGTGAGGACATATTGGAGTATGAGGGCTCCTAACCCTATAGGATTTGTGTCTTTATAAAGAGGGGAAATTTGAACACAAAGACAGATACATGTGGAAGATGATGTGAAGAGACACAGGAAGAAGACAGCTGTCTACATATCAAGGATAGAGACCTGGGATAGATCCTTCCCACACAGCTTTCAAACGATACCAACACTGCTGACACATTGATTTTGGGCTTCTAGTTGTTAGACAATAGATTTCTATTGTTTAACCCCCCCATTTGTGGTCCTTTGATATGGTAACTCTAGCAAAGTAACAAAATCACACACACACACACACACACACACACACACACACACACATATCTTCAAAGAGGGAGTTATCCAAAAATGATTTCCTCACCTCCAGATGCATTAAGATGATGGAAAAAAGATCCTTCATGTTGTACCTTCCAGAGAGGGAATAAAAATGAATTAGTGCAAATAACAAGGTATCTTTAAAAAGTATGTATTTTTTCATTCTCCAATGATTTATCCTTGAGGTTTCTTTTTCAATATGTAGATAGAAATACAATGCTTGTAAAATGCTTTGAGATCTTTGGAGGAACAAGACCAGATGAACATAATTACAATATATTTATTAAAATGAATGGCTTTGATTAGAATCATTAATACAACTGTGTGATGATTCAGATTCCTCTACTACAGGAATTGTCATTTTTTCCTCCAATTTTATAGTTTTTTAACCACCACTATACAAAGAAAAAGTTGATATGCATTTTGTCAACTAGATTTACTTTTCAAGACATAGTTAACAGTGTACAGCCAAGAATGGGAAACAGAGTTAGAGGATAACTGTGCAATCCAATGACATAGGGAGGACCAGCAAGAGCAGAGTGAACTAAGGAGGAACTTTGTGGATGCCTGGGCCACAAAACTTGAGGATAGTCCTGAGGGCAAGGCTCTCTGGCAAAGTTAAGACTTTCTGACCTGGCAACAGTAAACAAACGAATGTCATGGGGACTCAGTTGCCCAGCTCAAGGAGTAGGGCTGAAGAATCGCTTTAGGGCCTGCTTCTAGGAGATAGCAGCTAGTAACTATTTGGAACTTACATTTCTACACATGCCTTTTCTTCAACTGTAGCAAAATATAAAAGCAGCACAAGCTGGGCGCGGTGGCTCACGCCTGTAATCCCAGCACTTTGGGAGGCCGAGGCGGGCGGATCACAAGGTCAGGAGATCGAGACCACGGTGAAACCCCGTCTCTACTAAAAAAAATACAAAAAATTAGCCGGGCGCGGTTGTGGGCGCCTGTAGTCCCAGCTACTCGGGAGGCTGAGGCAGGAGAATGGTGTGAACCCAGGAGGCGGAGCTTGCAGTGAGCCAAGATCGCGCCACTGCACTCCAGCCTGGGCGACAGAGCGAGACTCCGTCTCAAAAAAAAAAAAAAAAAAAAAGCAGCACAAGTAAATTTCTAAAATGTGAAAGCATCTTCCAAGTGGGCAGGTGGCAAAGGTTAACACGGGTGGTCTTCTGAGTGTTCCTATTTTCTGTTTTCTGTAACCTTTGCTCACCTTTGTTTTAACATTTTCCAAAACTTGTCTTGGATATTGAGCTTTTCCTCCGACATATGTCACCATTTTCTGTGAGTGAATATTTGAACAACAGCTTTCCTTGTTCTAATACTAAGATTATAACATTTATACTAAACAAACAGTTTTCTGAACTTTTGTAGAATGTGCGTTGTGGAAATGACATTATCATGATTTATAGACAAGGT
The DNA here is from genome assembly GCF_008728515.1 of Papio anubis. NCBI lineage: Eukaryota > Metazoa > Chordata > Mammalia > Primates > Cercopithecidae > Papio > Papio anubis. The sequence goes on along the minus strand of NC_044988.1, from coordinate 41,620,506 downwards.
CACCGAGACCCAGAAAAATGCAGTTTTTTGGCAATAGTAACATTTGGACTGGTTTCTAAACTTGCCATTAGACACTGCTCAGCTTTCAGTTGTCAGCAATGTCGTCAAAACTGGGAAGAAGATTGACATAGTATACCTTTGATATAACTCCATTTTCCTCCTTCTTGAATTTTTGGCCTATTTTTCTTCTTGAGAATATTATCTCGTTCTCAGCTGGTGACATGCCTATCACTTCTAAGCTTTTAGTATTAAATTTGGTGCTTGTTGACTAGGGCTTATTGAAGATGGGACACCACCCAGGGACAATGCATTGGAAAAGACAATTTGATACTGATAGTGTTACAGACATGTTGTTGGAATGGCAGGCAATGGGATTGCTACTGTGTAGGAGATGCTACTCAGAAATCCGGTCAGTTACATTCAGGATTTCAGATGAATGTAACAACTCGCTTAAATAGTCATCCTTGACTATCATTCAACCCAGATGCTCCTTTTAGATTTTAATTATTTCCTAATCAAGGTCCCGAACTCGGCTTACCAAATTTGTCTACTTTGGGAATTTCACCATCTTTGGAGCTCCATTACTGATGTGCTGATGTGATTAAGTCATGAGCCTGTTCCTGTTTGTTTTTGTTGTGGTTTTTTCCTTCTAACTGCAAGAAATGTGATTTGGATGCTGCCAAGCAGGTCCACTGGCTCCTATGTTTACCCTTTAATTGATGGTTAATTGTTTTCAGTTCTACATTGTCTCTCTCCAAGCATCAGTTGTCTCCAGCAATAACCAATAATCTTCATTATCCCTATTATTACTATATGTATATCCTCCATATTTCTCAAATGCCTAATTTATAGGTGACTTGTATTTTTTCCACATATATACCTTCTAGTTCACCAGCAGTGAGTTTTTAAAAATTGCACAGCCACGTTGTGCCTGCAGCTAACTTTACCCACAAACTCTCATGGGATACACATTGCCAGTTGTAATGTGGTTCTCAAATATCCTCATCTTTTAGTATGCATGTATTTGCATAATACCCTCCTTCTGTGTGTGAGATAAACCTATTGACTTGATTCTAACAAAATATGGTAAGATGATGGATGTGACTTTCATGATTCAGTTACAGAAGACTGTTTTCTTGTTTGCAGTCTCTCTTGCCTTCTCTCATGTTTGCTCTCATGCCAGCTGCTTGTCATGAGATATTTTATGAAGAGGCCCACATGGCATAGAAGTGAGGAAGGATTCCAGCCAACAGCTTATGAGGAGCTGAAAGCTTAGTCCAACAGGCCACAAGCAACTAAATCTTGCCAACAACCATGTGAGTGAGCTAGAAAGCAAATCTTTTTCAGCTGAGCTTTAAGAGGAGCACAGCCTTGTAAGCCTAAGCTGTTGCCTAAATTCTTGACCCACAGAGATTGTGAAATAATAAATGTTGTTTTAAGTTCCTGAATTCTGGAGTAATTTGCTGTGCAACAATATAGAACTAATCTACCAGTTTTGTGGTGATAATTGTTGTAACTAGCCTCTAAGATGACCCCAAATAATCCCTGCATCCTCTTATGTACACCTTTGTGTACTGTACCAAGATAACTTTCTAAGCATAAGGCAGAAATGGCAATTTTGTCACTTCTGAGACTAAGTTACTCTGTCTCATGTTCTTGCTGTCTCTCTCTTCTTGAATCATGCTCTGGGGTGAGCCAGATCCTATTTCATGAGACAGTTCTGTGGAGAGACTCAGGTGGAAAGAAACTGAGGGTTCTTCGTGATAATAAGGATTAAGGTTTGCTGACAACTCAATGAGAAAACTTGGGAATGGACCTGTCAGACTCAATTGTCCTGCCCAACAGCTTGACAGCAATGTTTTGAGGGACCCTAATCCAAAACCACACAGCTAAAATGCTTCTGGATTCCTGATGTTCAGAAATTGTGTGATATAATAAATATGGTATAAGCTGCCAACTTTTGGAGTAATTTGTTATAGAGCAATTGATAACTAATCCATCACTTTAATCCAATTAATGTCTGCTTATTCAGCCACTAATAAGTGGGGCCCTTCATGAAGACTAGAAGGTAGGACATTTATTACAGAGTGCTTAATAAATGTCATAACAAGAAGAAAAAAAATGGGATTGAGCAAAGGGAGCATTTGTCTTATGGTGCAATCGTAAGAATGCTTCAGATGAACTAGTATAGCACTCTGAAGCTAGGATGGCCACTCATAGTTATCAACAATATTGAATCAGTTACCAGATCTTTATGCATCTGCTTTTACTTATAATTAACGGTGGGCTACATTTGGATGGGGATATGAACCTTGGATAAAGGAACTCTCTCCAGCTGATGCAAGTCCCAGAAAGGACTGACTTCTAAGAGATATCCACCATCAACTTTCCTTGGAGACAGTACACTATAGCCAACACAACATCCAATACAGGCATACTTGGTCTCCTCAGAGAAAAACATAACAGTCAAATAAAGCAAAATTTAATAATATGATTAAGTGCAACTTTTCTGAAGTAGAAGACTGGAAGCTACACATTGAAAAGGCAAAAAATAGGAAAATGTTTCCAAGATAGTAAAAAAATTAAACATAGGCTAGTAAATTGAAAGAATAACTTAATTAAGACCTTTCTTAATCATCTCTATTCTAATAAATTTGAAATCCTCATTAAAAGGTTTAGTCATTTAGAAATATATAATTTATCAAAAGTGACACCAGATGAAATAGAACATGCAAACTGAGTAACTTCAAAGAAAGAAAGAAGGTTCTAGAACAATTTCTTTACCTTAACTGAAGCAAATGACCTGGAGAATTTTATGGAGACATTTTGCCAGCATTCAGGACCATATAATTCCAATGGTTTTTAAATTTGTTCAGAGTATTACAAAAAATCCTAATTCTTTCTATTATGTGAATCTAAAATCAATACAAAACACGATGTCATTTTTCTAAAAATAAAAATTAGTCTTCTTGTAACTATTAAAGAAAAAACATTAAATATTATAAAACAACTTCTAGAAACAGTGTATTATTCTGTCCTCATACTGCTAATAAAGACATACCCAAGACTGGGTAATTTATAAAGAGAAGAGGTTTAATTGACTCACAGTTTCACATGGCTGGGGAAGCCTCACAATCATGGCAGAAGGCAAATGAGGAGGAAAGTCACATCTTACATGGCAGCAGGCAAGAGAGCCTGTGTAGGGGATCTCCTCTATAAAACCATCAGATCTCATGGACTTACTCACTATTACAAGAATAGCATGGGAAATACCAGCCCCCATGATTCAATTACCTCCCACAGGGTCCCTCCCTGACATGTGAAAACTATGGGAGATACAATTCAAGATGAGATTTAGGTGACAACACAGACAAACCATATAATTCCACCCCCTGGCCCCTCCTAAATCTCATGTCCTCACATTTCAAAACCAGTCATGCCTTCCCAACAGTCCCCAAAGTCTTAACTCATTTCAGCATTAACTCAAAAGCCCACAGTTCAAAGTCTCATCTGAGACAAGGCAATTCCCTTCTGCCTATGAGCCTGTAAAATAAAAAGCAAGTTAGTTACTTCTTAGATACAATGAGGATACAGGCATTGGGTAAATACACCAGTTACAAATGAGAGAAATTGTACAAAACAAAAGGGCTAAAGTCCCCATGCAAGTCTGAAGTCCAATAGGGCAGTCATTAAACTTTAAAGTTCCAAAATGATCTCTTTTGACTCCATGATTCACATCCAGGTCACATTGATGCAAGATATGGGCTCCCATAGCTTTGGGAAGCTGTGCCCCTGTGGCTTTGTAGGGTATGGAACCCCTCCTGGCTGCTTTCACAGGCTAGCATTGAGTGTCTGTGGCTTTTCCAGGTGCACGGTGCAAGCTGTCAGTGGATCTATTATTCTGGGGTTTAGAGGGTGATGGCTCACTCCTCACAGCTTCACTAGACAGTGCCCCAGTGGGGACTGTGTGTGGGGGCTCCAATCCCACATTCCCCTTCTATGCTGTCCTAGCAGAGGTCTTCCATCAGTGTTCTGCTTCTGCAGCAAACCTCTTCTTGAAGATACAGGTGTTTCCACACATTTTTTGAAATCTAGGCAGAGGTTTCCAAACCTCAGTTCTTGACTTCTGTGCACCTACAGTCTCAACACCATATGGAAGCTGCCAAGACTTGGGGCTTGTACCTTCTGAAGCCACATCCTGAGCTGTACCTTGGCCCCTTTCAGCCATGACTGGAGTGGCTGGGATGCAGGGCACCAAGTCCCTAAGCTGCACACAGCAGGGGGGCCCTGGGCCTGGACTTGGCCCATGAAACAATTTTTTCCTCCTAGGGCTCCAGGTCTGTGGTGGGAGGGCCTGCCTCCAAGGTCTCTGACATGCCCTGGAGACGTCTTCCCCATTGTCCTGGTGATTAACATTCTGCTCCTTGTTATTTATGCAAATGTCAGCAGAGGCTTAAATTTCTCCTGAGAAAGTGGATTTTTCTTTTCTATTGCATCATCAGACCGCAAATGTTTCAAACTGTTATGATCTGCTTCCTCTTGAATGCTTCACTGCTTAGAAATTCCTTTCCCTAGATACCCTAAATCATCTCTTTCAAATTCAAAGTTCCATAGATCTCTAGGGCAGGGGCAAAATGCCACTGATCTGTTTGCATAGCAAGAGTGATGTTTACTCCAGTTCCCAAAAAGTTCTTCATCTCCATCTGACATTACCTCAGCTTGGACCTTATTGTCCATATCACTATCAGCATTTTGGTCAAAGCCATTCAACAAGTCTCTAGGAAGTTCCAAACTTTCTCACATCTTCCTTTCTTCTTCTGAGCCCTCCAAACTGTTCTAAACTTGCCTGTTACCCAATTCCTTCCACATTTTCGGGTATCTTACAGCAGCACCCTGCTCTACTGGTACCAATTTTCTATATTAGTCTGTCTTATGCTGCTAATAAAGACATACCGAAGACTGAGTAATTTATAAAGGAAAGAGGTTTAGTTGACTTACAGTTCTACATAGCTGAAGAGGCCTCACAATTATGGCAGAAGCCAAATGAGGAGCTAAGTCATGTCTTACATGGTAGCAGGCAAGAGACTGTGTGCAGGGAAACTCCCCTTTATAAAACCATCAGAGCTCATGAGACTTATTCACTATCATGAGCACAGCATGGAAAAGACCTGCCCTCATGATTCAATTACCTCCCACCACTTCCCTCCCAGAACACATGGGAATTAGGGGAGCTACAATTCAAAATGAGATTTGGGTGGTGACACAACCAAACCATATTGCACACATTAAAATAATAATATAAGAACAATATAGTTTAAACAGATAAAGATTATCTTAGAAATGCAAAGGTAATACAGTATTAAAATGTTCTAATATAACTTATTTTAATATGTCTAAGGATTTTGTGTGTGTGTGTGTGTGGTGAGTTTTGCTCTCATTGCCCAGGCTGGAGTGCAATGGCATGATCTTGACTCACTGAAGCCTCTGCCTCCTGGGTTCAAGAAATTATCCTGCCTCAGCCTCCCGAGTAGCTGAAATTACAGGTGCCCACCACCACACTTGGCTAATTTTGTATTTTTAGTAGAGACAGGGTTTCACCATGTTTGCCCGGCTGTTCTTGAACTCCTGACCTCAGGTGATCCACTCACCTTGGCCTCCCAAAATGCTGGGATTACAGGTGTGAGCCACTGTGCCTGACCTCTCATTGTAGTTTTAATTTGCATTTATCTGATGATTAGTGATGTTGAGTACTTCTTAATATGCCTGTTTTCCATTTTCAGGTATTCTTTTCAGCAATGTCTATTCATATATTTTGCCCATTTTTGATTACATTAGATTTTTCCTATAGAGTTGCTGGAGCTCCTCAGATATTCTGGTTATTAATCTCTTGTCAGATGGGTAGCTTGCAAATATTCTGTCCCATTCTGTGGGTTGTATTTCACTTTGTTGATTATTTCCTTTGCTGTGCGGAAGCTTTTTAACTCAATGTGACTCCATTTGTCTATTTTTGCTTTGGTTGCCTGTGTTTGTGGGGATTGCTCAAGAAAATTTTGCCCAGGCCAATGTCCTGTAGTAGTTTCATAGTTTAATTTTGTAGATTTAAGTCTTTAATCCATTTTGATTTTATTTTTGTCTATGGTGAGATATAGGGCTCTAGTTTCATTCTTCTCCTTATGGATATCCAGTTTTCCCAGCACCATTTCTTGAAGAGATTGTCTTTTTCCTGTTGAATGTTCTTGGCACCTTTGTCAAAAATGACTTCACTGTAGGTGGATATATTTGTTTCTGGGTTCTCTATTCTGTTTTATTGATATATGTGTCTATTTTTATGCCATCAGTTTTCATTACTATAGGCCTGTAGTATAATTTGAATTCAGGTAATATGATTCTTCCAGTTTTGTTCTTCTAGTGTAAAGAGATTTAGAGTGAAAGGTAAGTTTTATCTTCTTAAAAATACTTTTAAAATATGAAAACAAAAATAGAAACTATAAAACAATACTTTTAGTAATCAACCTTCAAGGTAAGGAAATTACTTATTGGGAAGGGTGCCACCATGGTGAGCAGTTGTTCCAGCACTCACTGGATTCATTCACTGGGGAATGCCACGCAGTCAGATTTGGTTCTAGAATTTTTCTCACATAAAAGATATTGGCTCTCCTTTGATTAGGTTTTATAATTTGGTGACTTCAGGGGAAAAAAAAGTATCTGTAAGAATCAGTTCATGTCATCTTTTCTTAGTTCAGTGCTTCCATTAACAAACAAACAAAACACTGCCTTTACCTATTGTACGATCTGATTAAATGATCTGGTAATTTGTCTGTTACCTTTCCATCTGCAGAGGGAATGTCGTCAAGTCTATCAGTGGCTGCTACCTCAGAACTGGTCAAGCATAGACAAGAGTTTATTCTTTACTAAGTTTTCCAACTTGCAGTGTTTCGCAAAAGGAGGGAAAGATGTAAGTGGAGGAAGATGGGGATAGAATGCAAAATTGTTTCTGTATTACTCAAGGAAGGACATGGTGAGGAGAAATAACAGAAAGGTATCAGGGATAATTCTGGGTCAAGAAAACACAAAAAAATTTTGGGATGCTCAGGAGTTAATGGGTTTTGTTTTATTTCTTTTCTGTCTTGCTCACTTTCACTTTCTTGATTTCCCTCCTTTTTTTCCCCCAAAGTTATTTATTGAGTATCTATTCTGAATTATAGCTTTGCCATGAAAATAATATTCAAGTAAAGAAACTTGCTATAACTGAGAAAAACTGCATAACTGGGATAGCATGTTTTTATGTTGATAATCAAAGTCTTTTTTTTTTTTAATTTCTTGCCCTCACCCCCAGATATCATTATTTGGTTTCATGATAAGACTAAAACCCCAAATATCCACTGACTTTTTCTATTTTCTGAAAACTTCCACAATCAGCTTCCATATTACTTCCAATTATCTGGATGCACCATTTTTTTTTATTTTTTATTTTTCTGTTCTCCATCTGCTAGAAAAGAGATTGACTTTCTTACTTTCAAAGATATGCTTTAAAATCCATCCATCCCCAACAATTTCTTCTTCACTTTGATGCCAACACAGAAAATGCCAATAGATTCACTTAGCTAAATGTATATTTAAATTAACAAAGAAATTTTTTTTTACCTTTCTCTAAAGAGATGAAAGACAATTCATCCTATATGTAGAGTAGGTGAAATTATTTTTTACAATAATAAAACTTTGGTACTCTTGTTGTCTTAAATTATATAGATATAGTGTCCATAATATTTGGGAGAAAAAAGAAAATAGTGATCCTATATTTGATAAAAATATAGAAAAAATTTAAGGATGTGGTCTAATAAGAAAAAATGATGCACTTATATTTACTCAATTTTTATTCAGAAGTACAGAATACAGTTCCCACTGAGCTCTGGAAGTGTTTGGAGCATTAAAGAGAGCTTTAATCATTCATATTGTAACTTCTGGAGAGATCATTTCTCTTATGTGACTGCACAATAAATGAAGGTGAATATTCTGGACATCTGTGGCCAGCTTGATGTTTTTCTTCTTCATTTGCTAGCCTAAGAGTTTTCCAGACATTATTAGCTATTGTGGATAAATCTGGAATTCTTCACTTCTGTAATATAGAGATATTTTCTTTTGTGGCTGTCACCTCTTAGATCATTCCTTTATTATTCTAAGCCAGAGCTATAGATTTAGATGTAGTCCTGAGGAGGTGTCCTATTTGTGACGTTAGTGACCGCAAGATAGATGCTACTGTGCTGTGACTTTTTATGCCAACAAGCCACAGTGTCCTCTCTATTATTGTACATTTTTCTCTTAAAAGAAGTGTTGAAGCTCTGAAGACTCCTGGATATTCTGGCAAGCTTTTTTGTATTAGCTGTAGCAACCAACAAGCATTGTTACTTCAAGGAAGCAAAGTATATATATAAAGGTAAATTTCCTTATATTCCATTGCAACAGACAAAAAGGGCATTTTCTTGATTGAGTTAATCTGTGGCTTCTGTTATTTCAATATGAGATTCCTGACTCCTCTAATATATGGTTCTTTCATTGGTAGGAAGACAACCTTAGAATCTCAAATATTCCCTCTGTCTTTTGCTCTGTTTATATGCCTTTGGAGTTTCATTTTCACCACTCACTGTCTTTATGCAAACTACAGAAACTGACAGCCTCATATACATTTAGTATATGGTGACAATGATAATATGTTCACTTTATACGAAATCAAGAGTATAATCAAATGAAAGTACTTTATGTGAAAATTGTAAGTAGCTGTAGCACTTAATGCAACTTTTTATTAATCCTGTCTGAATGTGCTTAAACTTTCAATTTTCTCTAAGGAGGCTATTTTCTCTAGTTAAAGCTCAAGCCAGGGTATTAGTTTTTGTTGGAAATTTCTAGGTTTTAGGCTGAAATGTGTTTCTTTTTCTTAAGAAAATGGAGGCTTGGAAAAGACTCTGTTTAGAACTTTATTGCACTTTTCAAAAAATGATAACTTAACCAGGGAGGAAATATCACAGTGAATAAGAAGATAATAAATAAAGATTTTTAAAGTCTCTCGAAGGCTCAGAAGATTAGGATCATTATGGATCTAATAATTCTCTCCTGATTGGCAACAATGACCACATCAATAACAATGAGAACAGAATGATATTTTCATACACTCATTGAAGACACAGCTGAGAAAGCTATATGCCACTTTCTTGGAGGTTTTGATCATTTATGAACACCCTAGATCAAATGAAAAAAATCTCATTTGATACTAGACAAACTGTAAAGTTGACTAGAAAGAGTGGTAATGGAAGAATGGTAAGTCTTTTAGGAGAAAAGAGAAAAGTTGACTAGAAAGAGTGGTAAAGGTAGAATGGTAAGTCTTTTAAGAGAAAAGAGAAAAGTATACCATGTACCCAAAAATAGCAATAAAGTGAAGAGGCAAAAAGAAGGAAGGAGAAGAAACAAACATGTACATTCAAATCTTGGTAAAAGTTATTTTCACTTTATCCTATAACAGTCTAATTCTGCACACAATTTTAATAAATAATTATCTAGGCATTTATAATTAATTGAAGTAATTTTTCCTTTGGCTTCCCTATCAAAGGTCAAGCTTCATAAGAGTGTTGACCACGTTTGCTTATACCCTGTACCATCTCTTTGCCACACTGTGAAATACGCAGTTAGAGGATATCCAGTAAATATTTCTTGACTAAATCTCTAACTAATAGAACTGTTTGAAATAAAAGGAGAATATGTATATAAGAAAACCCTTTGTAAATGATAAAATAATAACAGCTTGATAATTTTATTTGTATTCCATATGTGGGTAAAGACAAATGAAATAATGAAATAATGCTAATACCTTAATGAAATTATAAAAAATATATAAAATACAGTTTAAACATGAGTTGATGTATTTCAAGATTTAGAAGTGTTTTTTGATCTCAAGCTTAACAATATTTTTCAAGGCAACATATTTTAAAACAAATATTGCGAGCAGTTATTTTAATTGCATGTTTTTGCCTCATTTTTGATAGTTGATTTTTTTTCCTGTTTTACTTAAACACATTAAGCTAAACAGGAATAAAAAATCTTACCATATACTTGTGGAAACCAGAATTACATTTAATAGGATTTCTCCTTTTGAAATGTGAAATAAAGAGATGTAAAGCAAAATCAGAAAACAACTCAGGGAAAATTTAGAATTATATTCTCTCCTCAATTCAGATACATGTATCTATATCTGTACATACATGCACCCTATGTACACATGCCTAATGTTCATACTTACCAGAAAATTTAAATACATTAAATACATGAACTATATCATATTATTATATTTACACTATTGATCCAGAAATATTAATAGTATCGGTTTTCTCATGACAGAAAAAAACCTTTTTTACTTAACTTTTAACTTTAAACTTTTGTTTTAACCTTGTAGGTCACTTACTTAGTGCATCAATACTGTAAATACTTAGGGACTAATGAGAGGGAAGATATGAAATCCTTTTTTTTTTTTTTTTTAACTTCAAGGTTTTACAAATCTTAAAATACTTTATGCTAGTAATATTTATTGCTGAACTTCCTCTTTTCCTTCCAGACCAAACGAGGAGATAATAGACATCAAATAGAATAGAATTCACTCCTATGTGGTAACCATGGTAGTATTTTATATTTCTGGATTGCCAACCAAATCAGTTTTGATATTTGCCCTCCAGAGTGAGGAGACTGACTTCAAAGTCTATTTCTAGACTTATAATACATGATGTTCATTCTTGCCAGTGAGTTATAAAAGCCAGCTGGCAGTATAAGCCCTAGAATATGGCATGCATCCTCAAAGAATAACAAAAAGAGAAAAAGGACATTTAGGCTGTGTCAGCCAACTAGCATGTGGAAGTAGACTATACTCTGGTTTGGAAGATTAATGTAGAAGGAAAAACCCAACACCACCTCATCCAGCTACCATGGGCAACCACAGTTTTACTTTTTCTGTTTTGAGTTTTTGTTTACAAAGCTATTCTACAAAGAAATAACATGTATTAACTAAGTAGTCTTATTACTTTTTATACATATAAAAACATGAATGAATTATAAAAACATAAGATGGAAATAAAAGGAGGCAAGACCAAAAAATATGATACAAAGATTAAATCAATTTTTACTAAGTACAAATAGAGAAAAAAATTAATACTTACCAATGCATACCTAGGTTGTAAAAGTAAGAGTGAACAGTTACTATAGCTGTGAAAATACTGGTTATCTCTAGTTGGGCGGGTATAGTAAGGTACTCTCAAATTTTGGGCCCTGTGACCTGATACAAATCTGCTAACTTATATTTAGAAATACAGTATTGATATTTCAGTGACTATACTTCATTTACCTATTGGCCCAGTCTTATATACTTTATTTACCTATTGGCCCAGTGCATAAATACACATATTTATAATTAAGTTATATATTATGCTTATCTATAGGAAACACATTGGAAAAGAAGAGACGGACAATCTTTATGTTAGTAAAGCATGCATAAATTAAATTTTAATCAGTGTCCTATGGGGAAAATCTTGATTTATATAATTTAGAGCTTTAACTGCTCATAGTTTTCATAGTTTGCAGTCACTAATATATATGTATATTATATACTAATATATGTATAAAAGTTTTTTAGAGGGTGAGCAATGCTTTTTCTATAAATTTTCAAAGTATAACTGGTATTACCTATTGACAATCAGAGAAAGTGAGGCAAAGCAAGCAGGTGATTTTTATCACCAAGGGCAAACTAAACATTGTCACTGCCAGGAATATTGCTAATTAAAATGTTAAATTACTCAGGCTTGACCATTCATGTATTCCTATCCTTCTGCACCACCATTACTTACTCTACTGATTAGATATCCAAACTGTTTTGTTCTACACAACTGCTTATAGTTTCTTTTAAAATATTTCTAATAATTTATAATTTATCTCAAAACTTCTATTTGTATATACTTAACATTTTTGTTACTATCTGATTATAAAAACTTATTGTTAGATGTAAGTGGCAAATAATTAACTTCTTCATTCCTTCTGCTTTAATATCATTGGTTTCTTATTGCATGACCTACCAACTGCCCTGCATTTAAAAATATTACCTCTGCCATATTTTAGACAAATTCAAACACAAAGAAAGGATTCCAAACTGTGCTAAGCCGACATGCATCTAAATCTGGTAGTAATTTTCTATAGAAAATTAATATATCTGGATATATTAATAGATATTCTCTAAAATAAAAAAATCAAAGTAAAATTAGTCAAATACAATGTGACATATTAAAATATAAATAGATAAATAAAATATCGGAAATCATCTATTAATATCACTCAATGATCCTTGGACCTAACATAAGGAGCTGCCTAGAGATTGCACAGAGACATTGCCCCAGGAAGGGAACTCACAAGGAGTCCCACAGGAATCTGAGCCAGGAGCAGTTTCGGCTTGGCACTATTCAGAGAGCCTAGTTGCTGGAGGTCTATGTCCTGCCATAAGGCCAGACTGACATGGCCTTTGTCACTGCCAGCCGCTGGGTCAAGGAAGAGAGGGGAAACAGGCATTCCCACACACCTCTTGGACAAATCCTAGTGCCCTGTTACAGGCTGCTGTGAAACCTAGGAATGAGCAGACTGCACTCCCTCATCTACTTTCTCACACTGCTCCAGCTGACAGGGGCCCTGCCCTCCCCAGTAGTAGGTCCATAGCATAGCCACCACAGCTCATACCTGAGCATTCCAAAGGCGGCCTGGGGATAACCGTCTCTGCCTATCACAACCAGTGCCTGAACAGATTGCCAAGGGTCCTCAGGACATGTCTGCTGGTCCAGCCTCATCCCCTCAGTACTCAAGTATGCCATCAGAGGCCTAAGAATTGCCCAGCCCTTTTCCCCACTGTTGGCATCCAATCACTCCTACTGAGATCTGAAGTCAAACCAACCCAATCTACTGATGCCACCACAGCTGATAGCCACCCACATGTGCTACCAGCCCGCCAAGGTGATGACTTGCTCAAACTGTTGCATTAACCATCAACATCAGCATGGACTGCCTGGGTTCAGGTAGGTTGTTGCACTACCACTACTGCCAACACTCACATCACACAAATTTCGCAGAAGTCTGAGAACCCACCAACACATTCAGCCCACCACTCCTTCTATGAGCATCCAAACAAGCCACCTGAAGGCCCAAGAATCGACCCTCTAGGACCTACTAACACCATGCCAGTGTAAGTCAGTCTGGGGCCAAAAAACAGGCATACATAGCCAATCACTACCAGCTCTGGAACCAAAGACTGACCCTACTGGCATATTAGTCTCCAGGAAAATTTCATCACAGCCTCCACTAATAACTGCACCTTAAACAACCAAGGAAATCACAGATACCACTGATGATGTGTAATGCTGAAAAAAATCATAGAGAGGTCATGCTACTGAGGCATTCAAAATACATCCAAGCACCTTACTCAAATAGCAACATATTTACATCTTAAAGAAAAAATCCTCTCCTATGAAAAAAATTTCAAAAAATCATATGAAGCAACTGTTACACCATATGCACAGAAACCAACATAAGGACACAGGAAACATGAAAAAGCAAGAAAATATGACATGAACAAAGGAACAACAAATCTCCAGCAACAAATCACCAAAAAAATAATAAATTAATAATATCTCAAATCAAGAATTATAAATACCGATTTTAAGATTATGAAATCAAGGTACACAAATCAATAGCACTGCTATACACCAACAATGACCAAGCTGAGAATTTAATCAAGAACTCAGTTCCGAACAATGAGAACATCTTGGACACAGGGCAGGGAACATCACACACGGGGGCCTGTCGGGGAGTGGGGGGGCTGGGGGAGGGATAGCATTAGGAGAAATACCTAATGTAAATGATGAGTTGATGGGTGCAGCAAACCAACATGGCACATGTATACTTACATGTCAAGCCTGCATGTTGTGCACTTGTACCCTAGAACTTAAAGTATATATATATATATATATATATATATATATATATGAAGAACTCAATTCCTTTCATAATAGCTACAAAATAAAAATAAAATAAAATGCCTAGCAATCTACTTAGCCAAGGAGGTGAAAGATCTCCACAAAAAGAACTAAAGAACACCACTGAAAGAAATAATAGATACTACAAAAAATGAAAATACACACATGCCCATGGATCAGAAGAACCAAAATGGTCATTAAAGTGACCTTACTGCTCAAAGCAATCTACAGATTCAATGCAATTCATATCAAAACACCAGCATCATATTCCATAGAATTAAAAAAATCCTAACATTTATATGGAACCAAGAAAGAGCCCGAATAGCAAAAGCAATCCTAAGCAAAAAGAATATCTGTAGGCATCATATTACCTGACTTCACATTATACTATGAGGCTACAATAACCAAAACAGCATGGTGCTGGTATAAAAGGTGACACGATGACCAATGGAACAGAATAGAGAACCTAGAAATAGAGCCCAATAGTTACAACCAACTGATCTTTAACAAAGCATACAAAAATACACATTGAGAAAAGGACACCCTACTTAATAAATAATGCTGGGAAAACTGGATAGCCACATGTAGAAGAATAAAACTGGATCCCTATTTCTCACCATTTGCAAAAATTAACTCAAGATGGATTAATGACTTAGATTTAAGATCTGAACTTACACAAATTCTAGGAGAAGAAGAAGAAGAGAAGAAGAAGAAGGAGGAGGAGGAAGGAGGAAGGAGGAAGGAGACCACCTCTGGGCATTGGTGTAGGCAAGGAATTTATGAATAAGCCCCTAAAAACAAATGAAACAAAAACAAAAATAAATGAATGGGACTTAATTAAACTAAAAAGCTTCTGCACTGCAAAAAAAAAAAAAGCATGAGAGTGAACAGATGACTTATAGAATGGGAAAAATATTTCTAAATTATGCTCCTGTATAGGACTAATATCTAGAATTTACAAGAAACTTAAAAAACTCAATAGAAAAAAATTATCTCATTAAAAAGTGGGCAAAAAACATGAACAGCTATTTCTCAAAGAAGATATGCAAATGGCTGACAAATGTATGAAAAACTGTTCAACATCACTAGTCATCAGGTAAATGTTCATTTAAATGACAACAAGGCACCACCTTACCCCAGCCAGAATGGCCATAATTAAAAAGCCAAAAAGTGATAGATATTGGCATGGATGTGGTGAGAAAGCAATGCTTATATGCTTCTGGTGGAAATGTAAATTAGTACAACTTCTATGGAAAAAAAAAATGGTATGGAGATTTTCAAAGAACTAAAACTAAATCTACCACTCAATCTGGAGTCACATTACTGGGTATGTACTGAAAGGA
The DNA here is from genome assembly GCF_008728515.1 of Papio anubis. Lineage (NCBI taxonomy): Eukaryota > Metazoa > Chordata > Mammalia > Primates > Cercopithecidae > Papio > Papio anubis. Next base: position 41,605,118 of record NC_044988.1, on the reverse strand, counting down.
AAAGAAGTAACTATGTAGAAAAGACACCTGCAAGCATATGTTTGTCACGTCACAACTCACAATTGTAAAGATATGGAATTAAACTGAAAGTGGAAAAAGAAAATGTGATGTGTGTGTGTGTGTGTGTATGTACATACACACACACACACACCATGGAATACTACTACTACTGCTACTACACACACACACACACACACACCATGGAATACTACTCAGCCATAAAAAAGTGAGTGTAAAACAATATTTTTGCAGCAACTTGTATGGAACTGGAGAACATTATTCTAAGTGAAATAACTCAGATGTCAAAAAACAAATGCCACATGTTCTCACTTGTAAGTGGGAGCTAAGCTACCGGTATACAAAGACATACAGAGTGGAAAAAATGCACATCAAAGACTCAGAAGAAGCCATGGTGGCTCAGACCTGTAAGTCCAGCACTTTTGAAGCCTAAAGCGGGCATATCACTTGAGGTCAGGACTTCGAGAATGGCTTGGGTAGCATGGTGAAATCCCATCTCTACTAAAAATACAAAACTTAGCTGGGTGTGGCAGTGCACACCTGTTATCCCAGCTACTCAGGAGGCTGAAACATGAGAATCGCTTGAACTCAGAAGGTGGAGGTTGCAGTGAGCCAAGATCATGCCACTGCACTCTAGCCTGGGTGACAGAGCAAGACCCTGTCTCAAAAACAAACAAACAAACAAACAAACAAACAGACAAACAAACAAAAAGACTCAGAACGGGGAAGGATTGGAAGGGCCATAAGGGATGCAAAACGACCTATTGGTACAATGTACACTACTCAGGTGGTGGGTACACTGAAATTCTAGACTTCCCAACTGTACAATTCACCTATGTAATCAAAAACCACTTATAGCTCTAAGACTATTTAAATAAAAAATAATACTTATTTTGAAGAAACCTAAGTAAATAGAAGAGAATGCTAAAAAATAACACAAAAGATGAAAAAACAGGGTATCAATGAGAAATTTACCAAATATATCAATTTAAAAAAATAATCAAATAGAAATTATTGGGATGAAGAATTTATTGAAAGAAATACAAAATACGTTTGAAAGCTTCTACAATCCACTGAATCAAGCAGAAGTAAGACTCTCGGAGCTTGAAGACAGGGTTTTGAAATAATCCAGTCAGACATAAATAAAGAAAAGAGAATTAAAACATGAGCAACGCCTTTGTAAAATTTGGTACAACATAAAGTAACCAAATATAAAAATTATCAGTATCCCCAAGGATGAAGAGAAAATAAAGGGATTAGGGAAGCTGTTTAATAAAATAACAGATGAAACCATCTCAAATCTAGAAAGAGATTTAGTATTTGAATGCAGAAGGCTCAATGATCCCCAGGCAAATACAAATTAACAATCTAACACTGTAATTCAAGGAAATAGAAAAACAAGAACAAAATAAACCCCAGATTTGTAGAGAAAGGTAATAAAAGAGATCAGAGCAAAACTAAGTGTAGTAAAACCTAAGAATATACAAAGTACAATAAAATACAAAGCTGGTTATTTGAAAAGATAAACAAAATTGTTAAGTCACTAGCTAGACTAACCAAGAAGAGAGAATAAACAAAATCAGAAATAAAAAAGGATACATTACAACTGGTACTACAGAAAAATAAAAGATCTTCAGGGACTATTAAGAACAAGTATATGCTAACCAACTGGAATGTCTATAAAAATTGATAAGTTTCTGGAAACATATAAGCTACCAAGACTGAATTAATAATAAATAGAAAACCTGAACAAAGCAATAAAGAATGGTGAGAATGATTCAATATTAAAAAGTCTCCTAACAAAGAAAAGCCCAGGACATGACAGATGCGTGGCCAAATCCTACCAAATACATTAAGAAATATTAATGCAGTACTTCTGCATCTATTTAAAAAAAATGAAGAGAGGAAAATCCTATCTAACTCATTCTATGAGGCCAGTATCTTCCTGATGCCATAACCATTCGAGGACACAACAACAAGAACAAAACTGTAGACCAATATCCCTAATGAACGTAGATGCAAAAATCCTCAACCAAATACTAGAAAACTAAATTTAATAGCACATCAAAAAGATAGTATAGCATGATCAAATGAAATTTGTATCAGAGATAGAAGGATGGTTCAACATGCACATTTTTAATTAATATATGTGAGACATCCCATGAACAGAATGAAGGACAAAAACCATATGACCAACTCAACAGATACAGAAAAAGCTTTTTATGAAATTCTACATTTCTTCATGATAAAACTCTCAACAAACTAGGCATAAAAGAAACTTATTTCAGCCGGGCGCAGTGGCTCATGCCTGTAATCCCAGCACTTTGAGAGCCCAAGACGGGCGGATCACGAGGTCAGGAGATCAAGACCATCCTGGTTGACACGGTGAAACCCCGTCTTTACTAAAAATACCAAAAAATTATGCGGGCATAGTGGCAGGCGCCTGTAGTCCCAGCTATTCAGGTGGCTGAGGCAGGAGAATGGCGTGAATACGGGAGGCGGAGCTGGCAGTGAGCCGAGATCACCCCACTGCACTCCAGCTTGGGCGACAGAATGAGACTCCTTCTGAAACAAAAAAAAAAAAAAAAAAAAAAAAGAAAGAAACATATTTCAACCCAATAAAGGTCATGTATGACACAACCATACTGAACATTATACTGAATAATAAAAAGTTAAAATCCTTTCCTCCAAGAACTGGAACAAGACAAGGATGTCCACTTTCAACAGTCTTATTCAACATAGTACTGAAAGTTTTAGCAAGATAAATCAGTCAAGAGAAAGAAATAAAAGGCATCCAAGTTGAAAATGAGAAAGTCACACTGCCCCTGTTTGTTATGATATAATCTTATATCTAGAAAAATGTAAGATTTCACCAAAAAACTCTTAGATTTGATAAATGTATTCAGTAAAGTAGTATGTTATAAAATCAACATGCAAAAATCAGTAGTGCTTCTATATACCAATAATAACTTAGCAAATAAATAAATAAATTTTTAAAAAGGCAATACCACTTACAATAGCTACCAAAAAGAAAAACACCCTAGAAATATATTTAACTAAGGAGAAGGAAGATATCTGCAAGGAAAACTCAAATGGAAAAACATCCCATGCTCATGGATGAGAAGAATCAATATTATTAAAATGATCATATTGCCCTAAGCAATCTACAGATTCCATGCAATTCCTATCAAATTACCAACATGATTTTTCACATGATTAGAAAAAGAATCCTGAAATTCATATGGAATCCAAAAAGATACTGGATAGCCAACGCGACCCTGAGCAAAAGAACAAAGCTGAAGGCATCACATTACCTAACTTCAAAATATATAACAATACTATAATAACTCAAGCAGTATGATATTGATATAAAAATAGACACATACACCAATGGGACAGAATAGAAAACCCAGCAGTAAAGCCACATACTTACAGCCAACTAATCCTTGACAAAGCCAACAAGAACTTAAATTGCAGGAAGGACACCCTATTCAATAAATGATGCTGGAAAACTTGGATACCAACATGTAAAAGAATGAAACTAGATCCCTATTTCTCACCATATAAAAAAGTCAAACAAGAAGGAATAAAGACTTAAATGTGGGACCCAAAACTATAAAAACACAATAATAATACTGTATTAGTCTGTTTTCACACTACTATAAAGAACTACCTGAGACTGTGTCATTTATAAAGAAAAGAGGTTTAATTGATTCACAGTTCCACATTGCTGAGGAGGCCTCAGGAAACTTACAATAATGGTAGAAGGTGAAGAGGAAGCAAGCATCCTCTTACATGGCAGCATGAGAGAGAAAGAGTAAGTAAGTGACAAACTTTTAAACCATCAGATCTCATGAGAACTCACTCACTACCATGAGAACAGCATGGAGAAAACTGTTCCATGATCCAATCACCTCCCACCAGGTTGCTTTCTCGACACGTGGGAATTACAATTCAAGATGAGATTTGGGTGGAGGTGCAGAGCCAAATCATATCAAATACCTAGAGAAAACTCTCTTGGAGATTAGTCTAGGCAAATAACCCATGACTGGGTCCTCAAAAGCATAAGCAACAAAAACAAAAATAGATAAACTGAACTCTGTTAAACTAAAATGTTTCTGCACAGCAAAAGAAATAACCAACAGAATAAAGGGGCAACCTCTTTAATGGAATAATATACTTGCAAACTATTCATCTGACAGGGGACTAATATGCAAAATATGCAAGGAACTCAAACAATACAACAGGAAAAGAACAGCAATAAATAGTCTCACTAAAAAGTGAGCAAAGGTAGTAAGTAGGTATTTCTCAAAAAACAACAACAAACAAACAAACAAAAAAACATACAAACGGCCAACAGGTACGTGTAAAAATGCTCAACCTCACTAATCATCAGAGAAACACAAATCAAAACCACAACAAGATGTCATCTTACCCCAGTTAGTATGGTTATTATAAAAAAGATAAAAAAAAAAAAAAAAAAAAAAAAAACCAAAAAACACCACCAGATGTTAGTGAGAATGTGGAGAAAAAGAAACTCTTATACACTGTTGGTGGGAATGCAAACTAGTACATTCACTATGGAAGAAAGTATGAAGATTTCTCAAATAACCAAAAATAGAATTGCCATTTGATCCAGTAATCCCACTACTAAATATCTCTCCAATGGAAAAGAAATCAATATATTAAAGGGATAGCCGTACCCTCATCTTTATTGCATCACTATTCACAACAACTAAATTATGGAATCAACATAAGTGCCCATAAACAGATGCATGGGTTTAAAAATGTGGTCTATATACACAATGGAATAACATTTAGCCACCCGCCCCCCACACACACACATGCAAATGAAATCATGTCTTTGCAGCAACATGGATGAAACTGTAGGTTATCTTTAGAGAAATCAACCATGCACAAAAAGACAAATATTACATATTCTCACTTAAATATGGGAATTAAAAAATTTAAACGCATGGAGGTAGAGTGGAAAAATAGAAAACAGAGACTGGAAGTAGCAGTGGGGAGGGGAAAGGATGAAGAGAAGTGGGTTAAAGGTCACAAGCATATAGCAAAATAGAAGCAATAAATTCAGTGGCAGAGTTTAATGAGTATATTTAACAAAAATGCATTGTACTCAGGTGGTGGACACCCTGAGAGCCCTAACTTTATCACCATGCATTATATGTGTATAACAAATTGTATCAGGTATACCATACATCTGCACACATAAAAATATATCACTTGGGATTCCAGAGTTAGGTGGATTGCAGCTTAGAAGATATTGGAAAAGTTTGAGTTATTCTCTTTCTTACTATCATGGTTATATTTCTCCATTCCCGGTCATTGAGTTTGTGATGGTGGGTCTAAATTGTCCTTGCTGTCACCCTGGAATTGTGGTTCAGGGCTGGCCACTGGACTTTATGTTGGGCTCTGGGTTTTGGTACCATGGCCTTGCAGGTCTTCTGCCTTTCTCACTGTATATAATCCATGCCTGCATATAATTGAAGATACAGTATGTCCTTGAGTTTTCCTGACTGATTCACAATCCTATTATAGTGATTTTTGTATCTAAGTCTTGAGTCTACATTTAGCTCAAATGTTGAATACATACACACACACTTTCAAATATAATAAAATCCAAATGATATTGTGGGTATATGTTTTTTGTCTATTTTTTAAATATTCCAAGTGTGCTTGGAAAGAATTACTGAACTGCTATTATTGAAAGGTGCTTTATGAATAAGTTAAGTAATATCTGAGTAGATGTTATTTAGAAAGCTCACAGCCCATCTTCCTTTTAGCTTTTAGATTTTTTCTTTTCAGTTAAAACTCTGATGTTCTAGATAATCGGGCTTTTATTCCAGCAAGCTGTGTAAACTTTGCCTCACAAATCACATCCAAGACAGGCTTTCATACAGTTATAAGAAATTTCCTCTAGAGACAATATAAAAGCACAATATAAAAGGTCAACTTATATTTTTTAGTTGTTTAAAGTTTCCACAAACGTACTCTCTGCAAGATCCCTTTGAAAAAATAAGAAAGGAAAATGCATGCAACATTTACATATCCTGTTCATGTAATGTTTCAAACTAGTAACAATATAATTCATTTGCATAGTATTTTTAATTTTCCATTGCTACCAGTATATATGGCAGAGGTCTTAGTTTTAGAGATGAGAAGTCTGAGACAAGAACAATTAGATAATTCAGCTAAGATAGCCCTTATGTTACACCAGGATTTGAACAAACACTCTAATCCAAATCTTGTATTTTTACATGATTCAACACCCAGCTGACCAAGACTGGGTGCATTACATTTGCCTGTGATTTTTTTTTAAGTGGAAATGAATAAGGGTTCCTCTTTCTCCATATTCTTATCAACACTTATCTGTGTCTTGATAATAGTGACTTATAGGTGTGAGGTCTTATGTCGTGGATTTGTTTGCATTTCTGTGATGATTACTGATTTTAGCATTTTTTCAGATGCTTCTGACAATTTGTATGTCTTCTTTGGAGAAATGTGCTTTTAGAAGATTTTCTTGTTTTTGATTGTATTATTTTTATTTTAATGTTTAGTTTTTTGAATGTCTTATATATTCTGCTTATTAATCTCTTGTTGGATGGATTGTTTGCAGATATTTTCTCTCATTCTGTAGGTTATCTCTTTACTCTGGCTTGTTTCTTTTGTTATGTAGAAGCTTTTTGGCTTGATTTAGTCCCATTTGTCTATTTTTGCTCCAGTTGCCTGTGTTTTAAAGGTCTTACCCAAGAAATCTTTGCACAGACCAATTTCCTGAAGCATTTTCTTATGTTTTCTTTTAGTACTTTCATATTTTTGGTTCTTACATTTAAGTTGTTAATTAATTTTGATTTGATTTTTGTATATGATGAGAGTTAGGGGTATAGTTTTGTTATTTTGCATGTGGTTATTCAGTTTTCTCAGTACTATGTATTGATGAAACTGTCGTTTCCCTAATGTATGTTCTTGGTGGGTGTGTAAAAAATGAATTGGCTGTAAATGCATGGATTTATTTCTGGGATCTTGACACTGTTCCATTAGTCTGTGTGTTGGATTACCATTCTGTTTTATTACTAAGGCTTTGTAGCATGTTTTGAAGTCAGGTAGTGTGAAGCCTTCAGCTTAGTTCTTTTTGCTGAGGATTGCTTTTGCTGTTCAGGGTCGTTTGTGCTTCCATACAAATTTTAGGGTTGCATTTTCTATTTCTGCGAAGAATGTCAAAGAAATTTGATGGGGATTACATTTACTCTGTAGATTACTTTGGGTAGTATGGGCATTTTAACAATAATAATTCTTCCATTCAGTAAGTATAGGATATCTTTCCTTTCATGTGTATATCCTTATTTTATCTCATTGGTGTTTGTTTTATAATTTTCTTTAAAGGATGTTCGGTTAAACATATTGCAAGGTATTTCATAATTTTTGTAGCTATTTTAGATTTAATTGCTTTCCTATTTTTTTTTTAGTTGTTTACTGTTGTCAACCATAAATGCTACTGATTTTTGTATGTTGACTTTGTTTCCTGCAACATTACTGAATTTGTTGATAAGTTCTAACAGGTTTTTTTTTTTTTTTTTTTTTTTTGGTGAAATCTTTAGATTTTTCTAAAAATATGTTATCTGCAAACAAGAAAAATTTGACCTCTTTCTTTCTAATTTGTATGCTATTTCTTTTTTTCGTCTATTTGCTCTGAAAAGGACTTCCAGTACTGTGTTGAATAAAAATAGTGAAAGTGGATATTTTTGTCTTCTTTCAGATCTTAGAGGAAAAGCTTTCAATTTTTCATTATTTGGTGTGATATTAACTGTGCATTTGTCATATACGGCCTTCATTGTTTTGAGGTATATTTCTTTGATACCTGGTTTGTTGAGAGTTTTTACTGTGAAAGGATGTTGAATTTTATCGAATGCTTTTTCAGCATCTATTGAAATGTTCATAGGTTTTTTGTCCTTGATTTTGTTAATGTGTTGTATCATTTTTATTGATTTGTGTATGTTGAACCATCCTTGTAACCCTTGGATAAACCCCACTTGATTATGGAGAATAATGTTTTTAACGTGTTGTTGAATTCAGCTTGCTAGTATTATGTTGTGGATTTTTGCATCTATATTCATCAGAGATTTTGGTCTTGAGCGTGTACTTTTGAAGTCTGAATATTTCAGGGTCTCTATTTCCTCCACTTAAAGACGCTTTGGTTTATTTATCTCTATCTGTAAATGATTCAATTTATAACTTCTTTCAGAGCTCTGAAATTCAGCTCAGGACTTATATCCTTTGGGGCCTCATATTTGTGTTTCAAAAACTCCACCATTAAGACATAACCACTGTTAGCATTTTTGCTTAATCATTTTAGTTACTTGTTTTCTCTCATATGCACATACACACATATATATGTGTATATACATATATATCATTTATCATTTATAATCATTACTGTTATACAAAATATACATTGTTTTGAGTGCATGTTTGTGTTGCAAAGATTTTTTTTTTTTTTTTTTTTTTTGAGACAGGGTGTCTCCCTGGCTGGAGTGCAGTGGTATGATCTCTGCTCACTGGAGCCTCGACTTCCTGGGCTCAAATCATTCTCCCATGTCAGCCTCTGCCCCAAACACCACCCCACACTCCCCAACCCCTCCAACGCTGAGTAGCTGGGACTACAGGCGCATGCCACCACGCCCAGCTAACTTCTGTATTTTTTTTGTAGAGATGGGTTTTCACTGTGTTGCCCAGGCAGGTCTCAAACTCTAGGCTCAAGAGATCTACCCACCTTGGCCCCGCAACATGCTTATAGACTGAGCCACCATGCCGGCTATTTATGGCATTTTTACATGTCTTTCTCTTTTTGGTCTGCATATCATTAAACATAGCTGCCTTAGTAAAAGGAAAATGTGAGACTTTTCTTGACTGTCCACAGGATGGCATTAGAGGTCTCTTCATAAATCCCAAGGTTAGTGCTTTTCTCTGACATTTATGTGCTAGACTCTTAAAGTAGAAAGTTTCAGACCTGAAGATCTGAGTATTCATAACATCTTTATTATGGTTGGTCCTCATATCTTCATTTTGATGCTAATTCTTAGTGTAGTTACATGGGTGAATAATCAGTACAGCACTAAGAAGAAATATAAAACTTGGCCTGAGCAAGCTTGAATAAATGTGAGTTTTATAGCACATACTAAATGTAAGGAGAGGGAAATATAGTTTTCTCATGGCAAGGGTAGCAATAGCTGTCTTGATGACTGGATGCTTAACAGAGCATATAAATTCAGCCACAGATAGTTGCCAAAAGCAGTTGCATAATTCACATGAAACAAGTTTGCATCAAAGTAAGTCAAGAGCATTCATGGCTTGAATCAAGCTATGTTGATACTTATTCTCAAAAAGGCAATATCTAGTTTTTTCAATATGCAGGGAATATACAAACATAAGTATGAATGAACACTTGTTTTCTCAGAACAATCAAAAGCAAGCCTAATGCCAACTCTCAAGATATACTCCTGATTTAACAAATGGGGGCAAGGAGATTGTTTACAAATTTCATATGAGAGGGAAAATGTTGTCTAAATGTCTTGAACATGAGTCTTTTTTAGCGGTAGTGCAGATAAGATTCCTAGTTAGGCATCTAAATAATTATTTTTATTTTTCAGAAATTCTGTATGATACCCTACATGTAGCTCTATATTGTGAACCAGTGATATTGGCACTCTTATGTTGGATACTATGCTAACTGCATATGTGATTTGGGACAAGCACATTAACTAACCTTTGTCCTAGTGGGGTTTTTTTTGTAAATTTAACATTTAAGCTTAGTGGGTGAAAATATATGATCTCCAAGACACCTTCAGCCTCTCCTATTTTTTGAATATATTTATATTTTCATTATTATTTTTAAAACATTATTTTAATTTAAAATAGATCCATTTAGATGACAAATAAGTCTGCATGCTAGTTACTTGTTTAGAACTCAGAATGATCTTTTTTCACATATGTAATAATACATTTAGAGGGTATTTTCCCTACTTAAACAGTAAGTACCAATACATTTTATAACAAGCAAAACTATAAGAAGTAGTATAAAAGCTATCATTTAATAGTATCCATTCTAACTTATATTGGAGATACCAAGAGTAAAGGCAGATATTTGATAGGAGGAAATTGGAAAAGACTTCTGTCAAGGAAAATCTTAGCCAGGGATGAAGTCTGAAGAGGGGCTTCAATCGTGAAGATAAAAATGTGACGAGAGGTGGAAGAATTCCATTGACAAGAACTCCATAGTATAAGCAGTATTTTCTGAGACTAAACCATTCTTGGGGATCCGGATTTTTCAACAAGAAAGAAGAAATTAGCTGATGTGCACAAATTAGATATCATTATTTTTATACATAGGGCATATATAAGTCAGATTCCTACACCACCCTGCATAAAAGTACTCTACCCTGATTCAACACATACAAGATAATTATAAATTCATACAACAAAATATTATCCCATCATAGGTGAATAATTAAAATCTGCTAAATCAAAATGATTCCATTCAAATTTCATTGCAAATATGATAAGTGTAGGAAAATTTATAAAATATTGAATGTAAAGATGGTTTAGGACATCTATGCTTTCAGGAATCCCATCTGAAACACATTAAAATATATAGTAGAGTGATAATGGACATACTAACAATGAAACATTTCTGTATATATGAGTAATTTTATCTAAGAAATTAGAGAGTCACGAGATCTGATTTTTAGTAAAGACATTGACTGTTTGGTATGGGGAGGAACATCTAGGAAGAGGAAGGATATAAAAAAACAGAGATAAGAGTAAGCATCCCATGTGCTGGAAACTACAGCTAATGGTTACAGGTCATTTGCAAAGAGGGAAATGATAAGAAAAGGAACTTTAAAACTTATTCTGATGAAAAAGGGTCTAATACGTTAAGAAGCATGGACTTTTTGTTATAAATGGCGAATCATTGGCGGTTATTAGACATAAAAGTTACATCACAAAAGGATTTCCTTTTACAAAGACCTATCTGAAAGCTGTGTGGCATGATAAAGAGAAGACAGTCTGTATGTTCTTGGAATTATCTAGGAAAGAATAATGAGCACTTGCATTAAGATAATGGTAATGTCTGGAAGAGAAGAGAGTCCAGAAATATTTAGGGATATGATTTGGTGAAGTTAATTCAAGGAGTTTCAGTTTTTTAAAAAAAGTTGTACATTTTGAGTGAGACAGAGTAGGTCATACATACAGTCTATGTACAAAGAGGTGTGAATGATGACATGTGCAGTGTTCAAGTTTTCATTCACTCAATTGGCTGCTACACCAGTAAACAAGCAGTGGAAAGGATACCGATGAGTGGATACAACTTTCTCCCCTTCTTCATAGAAGCCTCCTTAAAGTGTAGTAATCTCAATCCAAATAGACGTAAGAATTAAACATTTAGAAGATCCCAGAATCCCAAGCTTGGTGACTTTTATGTAAATGACTAGAAGGAAAGCACAAGCACATACTTACTTTTAAAATTCTTTAGCATTTAAGGAAATTTCTGTTGTGCTAAAGACTTCATATTTTATTTCGTAATGAGTCATCAAAACTGTGGCAGGGCTAATCTGCCTACCACATGAGTAAAAATACAATAACATATAGTACATATTTTGGTAAGTTTAGCTAGAGGTATTTTTCATTTTGGGGCAAAGAAAAGATAAACATGGAGCTTCTCTTTTCAGTATGTCTTCAATTTCACATGCTATACATTAAAGCACATCTTGTAATATGGTTGTTATATATTAAACTTCCTTTCCTTGTTATAAATTATTATAGCAGCATTACATAATACTCACGTGCCTCCTATCACACAAAACAGAATTGGGATATTCAATGTGTGCATAAATTAGCAGTAGAGGTATTGTATAATAAGAAAAGATAGGGAAGTATCACAGGGAAGAATTCAAGACACTTCGGTGGGTGATGATAATACAGAATTTCAATTACTCCTACATTCATGGCAATAAGAATTGATAAATGACTTATGAAGGCCAACTACCTATGGAGATAATACAAGGCTATTTCTCCACCTAGTTCAATAGAAAATCAACAAGATCAGTCCTGCTAGCAAAGTCAGAGCACACATGTTAACAACAGAGGATAGCAAGAAATAAGTGACTGTGAGAAAGTAAAATCAGATATGAAATATTCTTAGTTGCAAAAGGAAACAGAACCAACTGACGTGCTTATGAGGACTGACTTGGGAAAAGACTGCATTGAAAAATATTGAGTTTTATAATTACCCTCCATGTGGCATCTAAAATTTGAACAGCAATTAAGGAAGATAATAATAATACAGGAGTTGATAATTTTAATTAAATCCAATTGTCAAAATGCGAATTGCAAGTCTTTTATCAGTCAAGTTATGAACAGCATCAAGGACATATAGTACATTTTTTGCAAATTTTTTCAAACAGGATGGGGAGGGTGAGAGAGAGAGAAATTCTTTCTATTTGAAAGTAGTAAACATTATATAAAAAGACCCAAAGGATAAATAAGTTGCAAAAGTTTTGCTTAGCAAAAAGTGTTTTGTACTATTTTTATATTGTACTTTTTCTAACAAGTAGCATATAACACAAATTAATTTATCTTGAACTATTTAAGTAGAAAAATTTGAATTCTTCACACTGTGGAGTGATTTAAGAACCTGTTTGTATTACAAATCTTTGATGGAAACCAGAACAGATTTGTAGTTCTTATTTCACAGACAGTTACCCAAAACATCTTTTTTGAATATTTACTGGAGGTATCTACTGTGGAAGACTTCAAGATAAACTGTCCTCAAATTTAATTTAAAAATACTATCAATGAGATCAGTGATGTGAAAACATGTTCAGGGATAGAAATTAGTTATATGGAAGCATAGAGGAAGGAGTTACATTCATTGGAAGTAGAAAATTCCTTGAACTGTATATGTTGCTTGAATGGTGAAGGATGGGTAAAATTGTGATTGATTAAGTTGAGGTTTAGTGGGTAGCATTTTAACAAAAGAAATTACATGAAAAATAAAAACAGTTATACACTAGGAGAGGCATATTTAAAGATTTAAGTTTGACTAGAGAATAGATTGCATGTAAGAGTGGAATATTCAAATTAGTGAGAAACAAATTGGAAAAGGTAGCAACTATATTAGTTAAAATAGCAAAGTAGGGTTTTAATCATGATAGGGAAAAAAAGATAAAAGAAAGTACAAAATAAGCATTGAACAGATATTAGGTGCTTTATGTGTTATTTATGTATCATGCTCACAACTGTAACATGAAATTTTCAAAAGTGAGGCTCATGTTAGTTGCCTGATATAGTATAGTTTGTAAGTAGAACTGGCATTAGAACTTCCATGACTAACTTTAAACCCCAAGCTCTTTCCACTGTAACCTACTCTAGCATTGATAATTTCCTCTCAGAGCTGGAGCTAACATATTTTAGAGCAGTGGAAGCATAATTATATGTTGTGCATTATTGTCAGCCTGTGAAATGGGACAATAGACACTGGGAATTTTTGAAAAGAAAGAGTAGTCACTTGTACTCCTCCATACTGTTTTTTTTAAATTTCAGTCACATTTCTTTATATTCACATTTTACAGTTAGTTAAAAAAGACTTAGGTTGCTGGATAAAACATTTCTGCCGATATTCTTATTTTGTCACCCACCTACAAGTTCTGGATATTTTATTTTCAGACTAAATTTCTGCTCAGTGTAGGGCAAAACCCCTTTCCAGTGGTGTGAGCTTCTTTAGATCATATCCTTCCTTTCTCTGGGTGTAAGAAGGAAGAGGTAAAATACCAAGTTGTATAATTATGAAAATAGATTTTCCTGGTAGGAAGGAGATTACTTTTGACTGTTCTATTAAAGAAGTACATTTTTCTTTTTCTCAAGCAGTTTTCTTTTGAGTAGGAGATATGTTTGTTTAGATTCTTTCTATCATTTCCCAAGCAACAGCTGTCACTTGGCCACATTTACAACTTGCCTACATTAAAGAGCATGCTCACTGTCCAAAACACAATAATCATAAATTTAATGCAATTTAAACCATGGTTTTAATAGATTTACACATCTCCATAAAATACATTAAGCCATTTCTTCTAAAGAAAAAATTCAATTCAGTTAAATTTTTACTTTCTCTCAAAATAATGATTGTTCATAACTATTATTTCTAACAAAGAACCCCAAAGTACAGGCTCAGAGTTCCTAGCTTAATTTTTAACAGAATGCTAATCTAATTAACATAGATCCAGCAAAAGCTTGCACGGACACACTGATGCTTTTAAATGACTCCTTTGATGGGAATGAACTTCCACCTTTTAAAAGAGAAATGCCTTATTTAATAATACTGAATATTCCTGTTGAGATTCTGATATAGATTTGACCACCTGAAACTTTTTGTTAGCTATCTTCGTGCTCAAAATGGCAAGGACGTAATGAAACAATGGATAGTATTACATACCCCCAAAAGCAATTGTCTAAATCTATTTAAAATCTCAATAAAATGTTTAAAATTGATCTGGAGAAAGGAAACATCCTTTATCCTGTTCACTGGTTATCTCTGCAAAAAAATAAATAAAACCCACATCATTTACATATATGTAAATTTGGGCTCTTTAAGGTTTTTTTTTTTTTATTTTCACTAATTGGGTGGAATTTTTATAACACACAAAATGCATGAATTTCACCCAACCCAAGGTACTAAATGTTAGCAATGTAAAGGGGAAATGCAGAAGAGGCAGAAGAGAAGTTTGAATTGCTAACCAAACTCAAGATGCTCTACTGATTATTGGTCTGAAGGCATAGTCATCCCTCTCAAAGAGTTGTGTTTAATGTACATGCCATGGTGTTCTATTTTAGGAATGATGGGCAAGTTTTATGTAATGAGTTAAGTGGGATTCCCTCCCATGCCAGAAAGATTTTAATTAATTTTGAATGTTTCTGTGTAGCTCAAAAGAAATGTTGCTCACGTTTGACATAAAGATAGCCTTTAATATGTATCACAATAAATTATGTTGTTTATATTTATAGCACTTACTTTATTCATAGTAACATGTGGCAGAGAAATAACAATATTTTAAATAAAAAATTTAACAACTCCACTTCACCATTTGAAAACTCATGTAATCTTTGTATTATGTCCTATGACAAAGTTTTAGTTTACATATTAAACCACTTGCTTTATAAAGTACGTTGCACCATTGTTTTATTAGAGATTAGTAGAAGACTATTGTAGTGACCTATGGTAGAATTTTCTGATATTCAGAGAAGTTGTCTGCTATTTTGAATTTAACTGAAAACCCATTTCTCACACTCAGAACACTGACCACAGCATGCTGCAACACTGTAAAAATGCTAAAACAGTTCATGTATGTCTTGGCTAAATATGCCCACTTAGCCAGAAGTGAGAGTAAATACCAGTGGATGTTAAATAACGTGGCTATTAATATTAAATATACTTAGTGATTTCTCCCTTTACTCAATAGTTTTCTTCATGATAATTTGTGTTTATTAAATTGAAACGTACCTGAAATATTTGGAGTTAAAGAAATGTCATAACTAGAGGTGTGGAGTAACAAGGCTAAATGGAAACTGGATACCATACAAAATCACAGGGCTAGACCAGCAAGCAGAGGTTCCAACAGCAAGGATTAGGGGGACCACCCAGAGAGAGGTCTGTGTGAAGGAAACAGTCATCAGGAGCAGCTGACAGGGGTTGGGAGTGGCAATGGCAATAGGATGTATAGGGGAAAAGGTGGATATCCTTCCTGCAGGTGATTCAGATGCAGGGAAATCAGGACAGATAAAAGTTAGCAGTAAAACTGATTTTACTAATTTAATATGTTATGTTAGATACTAAAAGGATTACTCTCAGAATATAAAATGGAATTAACCTAGAGTAGACTTCTGAATGTGCCTGACTCTGAAACTTACAGAAAATGCAAGCACAGTTGGTCCTGTTATACATGGTTTTGCTTTTCATGGTTTCAGTTACCTGCTGTCAACCATGGTCAAATATTAAATTAAAAATTCCAGAAATATTTTATTAATTTCAATAAAATAGTGCTCCATTCTGAATAGCATGATAAAATCCCACTCTGTCTTACCTGTTCTACTGGGGATGTGAATGATCCCTTTGTCCTGTGTATCCCTGCTGTATACACGACGTGCCTGGTAGTCACTTAGTTGCTATCTCAGTTATTGCATCAGCTATTTTGGTGTCAGAGTGCTTGTGTTCAAGTAACTTTTATTTTACTTAAAATATGTTAATAACGTAATTATTAGTTATTATTAATATTTTACTTGCCTAATTTGTAAATTAATCTGTATCATAGGTATGTGTATATAGGAAAAACACAATATGTATACAGTTCAGTACTGTTGATGGTTTCAGTTATCACCCGCAGATAGGGAATAACTATATTAGGAACAACCAGATAATTTACTTAAGCTTCCTGGTTCCTGGAGCTTCTCTATCAGAGTTTCTTCTTCTTAGGTGTATTCTTACCCCCTTATTAGAATTGTAATGGTTCAGAATTTAGAGAAGATTTTGTGTCATAAGAGAATAAGGCTGAAGAGTGTCCTTGGAAAATATGTGTTTAAAAGCCAACTTAATTTATAATGCCTAAAACAGCATCTTTAGCATAATGGTCATTAATGCGTGCCTACTGATTCACTCATTCATTCACTGATCATTTACTAATTTGTAAATTTAATTCATACAATGTATGAGGCATTCTTTTTCTGCTCTTGGAATATTGTAGGGAAGAAAGAAAACTGAGTCTTTTCCTCTAATGAAAACTGTCTCAGTAAAAGTAAGGCAATCATAAAAATTAAAGATACATGAGTGAATAAATAAATAATAATATAATATTTGCTACAAAGAAAAAGAAAATGCAAGTAAGCCAGGAGAAAGACACAGGAGAGAGTGGTGTTGGTGGAGTGTGTGTGCTATTTCATCCTATTTTGTGTAGGATGGTCAGCAAACACATTCACAGAAGGTGTTTGAGGTGAGACTTGAATAAAGAGATGGAGCAAGACATGTACATAAGAAAAAGAAGGAATCATAAGTATAAAAGCCCCAAGAACAAGAACACTTGCCCACGGTTTAGGAAAAAACAAAGGGGCATGTCTGACTGAATGACTTTGGGGGAGGAGGTGTGTTATATGACACAAAATCAAACCAATTGTGTGATCAGATCACAGGGAGCCTTGTAAACTATAGAGAAAACCTTGAACTATACTTTGTGTGAAGTGGGAAACCTTTACAGGTTTTAGGCAGAGAACTGGGCATCACTTACTTTGCATTTTAATTGGACCATTCTGGCTGATTGATAGGTGGAAATAAGTAATAGAAGAGTAAGAGGAAAGCAGAGAGACCAGTTCAGAAGCTATCACTGCATTGAATAAATGCTATTGGATTCAAGCAGATGAATACTCCATTTAGCTATGATATAAGGAAAAAAAATAAAACCACTGGCCAGCCTACTGTGTTCTCTGATGTCACACTGATCATTAAAATATATGAATCATTCAAATATATACAGTATCACTGAGTTGTAGACACTTTAGGCTCCACTTTACAGATAGGAAAATGAAATTTTAGAGAGGTTCCCAATACTCATAATTAACTTAGAATTGCTGTAGAAGGAGGTGAATTGCTATAGAGGCAGGTGACATAAGATTTGGAATCATACAGACATTGGTTCAAGGCTCAGATTGGACATATATCACCAGAGCCAAGTGTAAGTTTTCTAAGCTTCAGTTTCATTTTCTGTAAAGTGTGCTTAAGTAAAATATCTACTCTAATGGGTAGATGTTAAGGTTAAATGCAATTATTCATATAAAACGCTTACCATAGTGCCTTGAATGTAATAAATGCTCAAATGTAGCTATTATCTTTATTTTCAACCCCAAAAGTCATCTTCAACATAAAATTCAAAGTTCTCATCATTCTGACAATTAGTTCAAGATTAAGCTGCACCATCAAATTAAACATGTTACTCAATAGCCATAATCCATGAGTCTGGCCTTATCTTGACTTAGGGACCTCCCCCTCTTTAAGTGGGCTACATTCTGCCTTCTGAAACCCTGGGACTGTCTTTACATACTAACATCGTTCAAATTCTTTTCATTTGAAAATTTCTTTCTCCAAGATTCCAAAAGCCTCTGCTTGAAAAGTAAGGACTCAGCAGGACAGATCACATAAATCATGTAAGAAATCATGTTTTACAATGTCCCTGGAAAGATCAACTCTAGATTTTAGTAGAACAAATAAATTTTAAAATGTATTCTTACATCCCCAGAGTACTCTTCTATAGATAGGACATCAAAAACAAAGAAGTATATATTTAGGGTCTGCACATTTTCTTATCTTTGGATTTAGCAAGACATGCAGTATAATCCAATTAGAAAGTAAAATAGGCTTAATTACTTAGCTCAGATCAAAGAACATAAGGCGTCAAAGAATCTAATTAAAATTAATAATATAATGGGCAGCTTTATCTAATGCCTAATCTAGGGCATTTCATCTTAATTTAAACTCAGTTCTCAAATTCACAATAAGATCCCATCATTATCACTGATTGTTATGAAATCTGATAACCCTTTGGTAAATCCTTCCTATGTATTTGTTGGCCAATTCTAAGTAATAGATTTAACTCTGTACAGCAGAGAGAGGTTAGAAAGTTCACTCTGTTACATGTTTATATTGAATTTCCTTAGCCTTCTATCTCTTACTTTACCCTGATTAATATTCTTCAGATGTTATTGAGTAGCACAAATGATCTATACAATGTACACAGCCACAGGCCATATTTATATTGAGTGGGAACAGTGCTGAAGTTAATCAAGGACTCTCATAGATGCTTCTAAACCTAATTTAGAGTACATTTACAAAGTACTATTTATTTTAATGTTTGTACAAAATTGATCCCTTAGTACAGTAATTCCCTGTCTCTGTGGCAGATGAGTTCCAAGACCCTCAGTGAATTCCTGAAATTCCCACTGAATGTCTAGCCTCCAGTGAATGTTTTATGCCATGCATATAAAATAGGAGACTGGCCAGACTTGTTCTCTGGTCACAATCTTGCTGAACAAAACAGGATCTGACCCAGGCAGGATAAAGTGAAGAAACTGGTGGGAAACAGCAGATGTCAGAAGAAAGGAATCTTTAGCTGCCTGTGATGGTTAATATGGAGTGTCAACTTGATTGGATTAAAGGATGCAAAGTATTGTTCCTGGGTGTGTTTCTGAGGGTGTTGCCAAAGGAGACTAACATTTGGACAGTGGACTGGGAGACGCTGACCTACCCTCAGTCTATGTGGCACCATCTAATCAACTGCCAGTGCAACTTGGATAAAAGCAGGCAGATGCACGTGGAAGGACTAGACTGGCTGAATCTTCCAGCCTTCATGTTTCTCCTGTGCTGGATGCTTCCCACTCTCAAACATCAGACTCCAGGTTCGTTAGCTTTTAGGCTCTTGGACTTACATCAGTAGTTTTCCAGGGGCTCTCAGGCCTTTGGCCACAGGCTGAAGGCTGCATTGTTGGCTTCTCTACTTTTGAGGGTTTGGACTCTGACTGACTTCTTTGCTCCTCAGCTTGCAGATGGCCTACTGTGGGACTTCACCTTATGATCATATGAGTCAATACTCCTTAATAAACTCCCCTTCTATAGACATCTATCCTGTTAGTCCTGTCCTTCTGGAGACTAATACACTGACTAATACACTGCCCTTATTTCTCATTAGCATAAGACACTTCCTCCTGCATCATGACAGTTTACAAATGCCAGGGCAATAACCCAGAAGTCATTACCACTTTCTATGGCAATGGCCCAGAAGTTATCACCTTTTTCCCAGAAAGTTCTAAATAACGCACCCCTTAATTTGCTTTGACTCACCCCTTAATTTACACGTAATTGAAAATGGGTTTACATGAGTAGGAATACATTACCAGCTCTGCACCCATGGCATACGAGTTAGCCCTACTCTGCAAGGAGCAGTATTGTTCAATAAAAATCTCTGTCTAACACCATTGGCTCACCCTTGAATCCTTTCCTTGGCAAAGCCAAGAACCCTCCTGGGCTAAGCTCCAATTTGGGGCCTTGCCTGTCCTGCAGTATCTATACTATGCTTTTCCCTATACACACATACCTATGATAAAGTTTAATTTATAAACTGGGCACAAAATGAGGTTAACAACCATAACTAATAATAATAGAACAATTATAATAATATACTATAATAAAAGTTATGTGAATGTTTCTTTTTCTCTCTGAAATATCTTATTGTGCTATATTTACCTAATTTTCAGACTGTGGTTGACTGCAGTAACTAAAACCTTGGATGGGGGGGTGCTACTCCTCCTATGTCTAAGATGTGTTTTTAAATCATTTTGTCTGCAATATGTAAATAAAAAATATAGTCAATTTATGGATTTAACAATCTCTACTGTTAACTTGTGTGTGTGCATGCACACACTTAAATACACTCACTTGCACGACATCAACGTTACACATTCAAAAACTAAAACAGATCAACCTTTTTTTTTCTTTGGTTGGTACATGAGACAAGTCGGAGTCAATATTTTTGCCCTCAAGCAGAAATAACATATTTTCAACAATTGTTAGAATTGCCTTAAATATCTTTCCAGAAAGATAAGCCAAAATACTGTACCACTAAACATATTTATTGATTATAAGCCTTATCCTTATTTAAACACCTTATAAAAGTCATTTTGATGCCTAAATACTAGCAATTGTGTTTACAGCCAAAATATAAAACTTAAGAGATTACAAAACCCCTTCGAAATAGCAAATTTAGCTTTGGAAGTGTAACTACAATTGGTTAAAATTCTCCAGTTAAAAACTCAGTGACCACAAACTCCAAGCTAAGAGCCACGAAGGATGGCTTAGATCAGGATCAAAAGAGGAAGAAGCTTAAGAAAGATGAGGTTTAGGAAATGGTTGCAAATATGCGGCAGCTGGAGGTCTTCTCCCACATGGAATGTATGCACTGTCCATCTTTTAGAAGTTCTGCAATTATGCTTGCAGTGTATTCTTTAGTGTCTCTTAAAGCCAAAGATGTTAAATTGTAGCTTCTCATTGTCTAAAAGCTTTCCTAAAGAGGTCAGATCTCCAAGACATGCCAGAAAAGGGAAAAATGAATTGTAGAACTATTCTTTGGTTAATTTTTTTACATAAAAATATTTTCAGTGAAAGTCTGATTAAGCTCCACTAAGAAAACTAAACTTGCTTGAAGTGGTTGGGTAATAGTTCAAAGTGATTGAAATGTGTGGTTATACACAGAAGAGTAATTCTTTTTTAGATAAAATTCATGCAGTCAATATCCCTCTTGTAAGAATGTTAAACTTAAGCACTCCCTGGTTATTTCACCTGGTTTATACAACTCGCTGACAGTGCACATAATCAAACACTCCCACTCTTGGACGGTCAAGCCACGAAATATTTTCTCTCCCTTGGGAATGTTTATCTTGGAGCTAAAGCAATTGGTTTCTGTAAATGTTTGTATAAATAGCTCTGTGTCAATACAGCAGTAAGCAGTTTGGGTACCTGCTAAATTAGGAACTTTCTTGACCACCACATATTGAATCAGACAAGCAAAAAATCTTATTCTAACTAAGAATTAACATTTTAACCGTAATCATTAATTCTGAGATAGAGATAGAAAAGGGAGGATGGAAGGAGAGGGAGAAAGAGTCGGGGGAGGGAAAGGGAGCGAGAGAGAGAGAATTTAACAGATTAAACAGAAATGACCCAATTGACTAGGATGGTCTGATTAAATTCCTCATATATCAGAAAAAAAAAAAGTACAAGACTGATGGCCACTAAGGAAAATCCTGTACTTCCACAGAATTAGATGTTGTCAGAAGAATTCAAATACCAAGTAAGGAAAATGTCATTGTTATCTTGACACATTTACTGCAGAGATGTATTGGTCTGCAGCATAGAGTACATAAGACACAAATGTATTAACAGGGAGATGAACATTTATTATGTTATTTTAACGGATGTAGTGTGACATCTCTATTTTGAAAAAATGCATTTGGTTGCATGAAGTTAATTATAAAGATTAAGAAAAACAACTCAAGGCACAAAACACATAATCTTTTCTTTCTGATTAGATTATCCTGTTTGAATGTCAAGACCACTTTAGATTAATCAGACAACATTGTAATTGTCAGTTTCCTAATGATCTGAGTCTGGCCTTTGAGTCATCTTTGATATATTAGAATAATTTGAACATTATTGTTCATATTTTACCATATAAATTAATTTAAAAAGTCAATTACTTTATGTATTTTACATGGATAGTATATACCGAAAATATAAAAAATGTTAACGTAAAATATTTTTCTTCAGGTTTCTATATACAGTGGTTCTGCGTAATTGCTTAGAATGTTTGCTATATTCTAGATAGGTATAAGATAACGACATAATTAAATTCATCTGGGAAGAGTTTTTGAGTACTGATTTTTATTTTTAGTTTTGTCCTTTTTTTTTTTTTTTGGAGGCGGAGTCTTGCTCTGTCACCCAGGCTGGAGTCCAGTGGTACCTCCCGGTTTCAAGCGATTCTCCTGCCTCAGTCTCTTGAGTAGCTGAGACTCCAGGCGTGTGCCACCATACCCGGCTAATTTTTTGTATTTTTAGTAGAGACAGAGTTTCACTATGTTAGCCAGGATGGTCTCAATCTCCTGACCTTGTGATCCACTCGCCTTGGTTCCCAAAGTGCTGGGATTACAGGCATAGTTTTGTCCTTTTTTAAACTGACAAAAGTCGTGTATATTTATAGCTACAATGTGATGTTTTGGTCTATGTATACATTATATGAAGATTCAATCGAACTGATTAACGTATCTTTCACCTCAGTAATTTATCATTTTTTTTGTAGTGAGTACATTAAAAATCTACTTTAGCAATTTTGAAATAGACAATACCTTATTAACTTGGCGACCATGCAGTGCAATAAATCACTAAAACTTATCCTTCCAGTCTAACTGAAACTTTATATGCTTTGATCATTTTCTTCCTTTTTCCCATTCCTTCCCTTTTCCTTTTATCTTGGTTAACCACCTTCCTACTCTCTGTTTCTACGAAATCAATTCATTTAGATTCCACATATAATTGAGATCATAAAGTATTTGTCTTTCTGTACATGGCTTATTTTACTTAGCATATAATGTCGTCTAGTTCCATCCATGTTGTCACAAATGACAGAATTCACCTCTTTTTAAACACTTTATTCTATTGTGTAGATGTATCACATTTTCTTTCTCCTTTGATGGATACTTAGGTTGATTACACATCTTGGCTATTGTGAATAATGCTGCAATGATCATGGGAGGATATCTCTTCAACGTCCTGATTTCAATTTTACTATGAAATTTCATATATATATGTGTGTGTATATATATATGTGTGTATATGTGTATATATCTATGAAATTTATATATGTGTGTGTGTGTGTATATATATCTCTCTCTCCAGAAGTGGAATTGCTAGATTATATATTTTTTTTTTAGTTTTTTTGTGAAACTCCTATACTATTTTCCAAAATGGCTGTACTAATCTATATTCCCACCAACAGTATACAAGGGTTCCATTTTTTCCACGTTCTTACCAATACTTGTTATCATTCTTTTTTGATAATAGCTAATCTGTCAGGTATGAGGTGATATCTTACTGTGGTTTTATTTTGCATTTCTCTGATGATTCGAGACGCTGAGAATTTTTTCATTTATCTATTAGTCATTTATGTCTCTTCAGAAACATCTGTTCAATCCTTTGTCCATTTTTTACTTGGGTTGTTTTCTTGCTATTGAGCTATTTGAATTTCTTTTGTATATTATGGATACGGACCCTTATTAGATGTATGGTTTGCAAATATCTTTACTCAGCCTATAGCTGTCTCTTTACTCTGCTACTTGTTTTCTCTGCTGTGAAGAAGCTTTTCAGCTTGATACAATCCCATTTGTCTATTTTTGTTTTTGTTGCCTGTGCTTTTGGAGTCCTATCCAAGAAGTCATTGCCCAGATCAATGTTGTGGAGCTTTTCCTCTATGTTTTCTTCTAGTAGTTTTATATTTTTAGAACTTATGTTTTTTGTAAAGCTTTATACCAGTCATTTTGGGGACACAACTAAAGAAGACAGTAATTCCTGCTTTTAGGAAGCTTAGTGCGTAACCTATGGAAAAAATATAATATATGAGAGGTTAGAGGAAAGAGAGAGATTTCCTCTCTGCTTCATAAACAGGCTAGATCAGGTAAGTATACATGGAGAAGACACAACTTAGCTGAGGTTAACTGTTAGGATTTTGACAATCTAAAAAAAGGCATAAAAGCATATCATATACACTTTGAATTTGACAAAAAATAGTGGGATAGAAAAATCCGGAGTAGGCTTGTAAAATGGTCACTCTTCTAGGTTAGTTGGAGCCTAGTGAGTGTAGAGAAGGTGAGAGGGAGATATAGGTAGGTAGTAAGGACTTGGATCCTAATTGTCATTCTTAAGAGATTGGAGCTTATAATGCAGACCCCAGTGGCCCATTAAACGTCATAATGATGACAAGCAGGGTCTAGAGCCAGTTAGTAGGCACTCAAATCCCAATCTCCAACATAAGTACCTAAACAGGATTTTTAACCTTTCTATGCATGTTGTTCCATTAAAAGTTGAGATTATAACAGTATCAATATGTTGTTTTGATAATTAATTAAGTTATATCAGCTAAATAGCTTAGAGTACTGCAAATGTTCTATAATATTAAAGAATTAAATACAAAGTAAGTGTTCTATAATATTAGGATTATTAGCCTTGAACCAGAAAGTAATGCACAAGACTACATTTGACAAGATAAAGTATGGGAAATTTCACAGACATATTTTTTTTTGGGGGGTATTAGGGGGAGTGGAGTCTGGCTCTGTCACCCAGGCAGGAGTACAGTGGCAGGATCTCAGCTCACTGCAGTCTTCACCTCCTGAGTTCAAGCAATCCACCTCCTGGGTTTAAGCAATTATCCTGCCTCAGTCTCCTGAGTAGCTAGGATTACATTTTGGGGAGATTCATTGTTATTAATAATCACTCCCTATAAGCCAACTCTGCCATATCACTCATGATCACTAGCATGGATTACTCCCACTGAGATCAATCACTAATATTAAGAACCAGTTATGCATTTTAAAAGTTACATTTTCTAATTCTTTATAAGAAGTATATACTTCCTTTGAGGCACACACTTCAAGTAGATTAGTAGATAAAACCAGAAGCCAATTTCACAATCATTGAGAGATTAAACACAAACAAAGCTTAACATGACTTTTCAAATCATTCTATGTAGAGTTTTTTGTTTTCTTTTTTTTCTCTTTACCTCCCCAAAATTTACTTAATTTGGAAGGGGATCTTCTCTTTTTCTTAAAAATGTTTATCAAAAATTTATTTTTTCTCAAATTACAGTCTCATTCCCTTACAGCTTCAGATTTTTTGTTTGTTTGTTTTGGCGGGGCTGGAGGGTTGGGTCCTCATTTTACCAGGAAGTCATATAACTGTAAGATGACTCTCATACTTTTCACGTGACATCCCCGGACATACTGATTTCTTATTATTACACTACAGTAATCATATATGCTAAAAAGGAAGAAGTAAATATTGAAGCATATGAGACAACTCTCAAAAATTATTCTATGCCATTAGTTTTTACTATAGCCTAAAATCCTAATTAAGAAAGAGGAAACAAAATATCGTTTGGAAAAATGTGACAGTTGAAACAACAGAAATCATTAAGAATACTCGAAAGAACACATCAAAGAAGATAATAGAAGATAATCATGGAGGGAATGCTAGCAAATGTCAAAATTTCTAAGTTAAACTAAAATCAACGTATCTGTTGAGTACTTATTATGTGCTAGGTATTGTAATAAATGTTTTAGATGAAACATTTATTTAGTATTTACAATAATACTATGGGGTAAGTACCATCATTTCCACCATTTTACAGATGAAGAAAATGAGATACAAAAACTTGTACTCCTTTTACATAGTTAAAAAATAATAGAGTGATGATTTGAAGCAAGGAAACCTAATTTGGAAGAAAAAATACTTTGTTACAATATTATGCTAAAGAAAACTACTAAACAAAGACAAATGGGAAGGAATCATGGTGCTTGTTCTGGTTACCCCCAAACCTAGGGGAATAAATGAATGACTTTTACTTTGCTTATAAATCTGCAATTTAGACAGGATTCAGTGGGGATAGATTGTCTTCGTTTCACTCATGATCAGCTGGAGCAACATGAAAACCAGAGACTGGAATTCATTTGCTTGCTCCCTCATAAATGTGATGTCTGCTGGCTGAAACCTCAGCATAGGTTTTTGAGTGGAACATGTCTATGTGGCCTTTCCATGTGATGTGAACTTTTTCATATCACAATGGTTGATCACAAGGGTGATCATCTCAAAAGAGAAAGCCAGGTAGCTTTATTACCTTTGATGAACTATTCTTGGAAGTCAAGTGACATCACTTGTTATATACTACATGTTGGGATAACCTTAACATTTACCTCTTTTCAAGGAAAGAGGAAACAGACTTCAGCTCTAGATGGGGTAGTGGCAAGGTTCTGGAAGAGCAAATTAGACTGGAATTACTGCTGTGGCAACATTTAGAAAATATAACCTGACATGATATTAAAGATGAATGAAGGGAGTGTGACACTAATATTTCCAATAGAAGAGGAGATAACTACAAGGAGGGAGTGTTCAATAATGGAAAAAAAAATGCTGGTTCTCAGCAATGTTTTGGTGCTATCTTATACCTTAGGGATGGCTCTTTCCCAGGCACAATGGCCTTCAACCAAATTCTTGCATTGCTGTGATGCCTTCATCCACAGGGTCTTTGCATAATGTTTCCACTGTTTGGGACACGGTCTACACTTTTGTTTCTCCAGTTTACTCTTATTATTGATTTCAACTTGGACATCATTTTATTAAATAATCATTCTTCCCCTAGAGTAAGCCAGTTTCATTTATGGTGCCTCATATTACATTTTATTTTAAATCAGTTATCTCCATTTGTAAATATTCGTTTATTTATGTTACTATTTGATTAATGTCTGTCTTCTCCACCAATCAACAAAATCTATGAGACAAGCGTCTTTGATCACTCCAAGAGCCTAGCAAAATTCATGAAACGTATTGATCCCTCTTTAGTTATTAAATTTGCTTATAAAACAGGCTTATTTTTTGAATGCTTCTTTGAAACAGGAAAGAAAAACATAGTATTTATAAAAGAATACAGTGTCAAGTAAACACACTACACCAATAATAAAACGATTTTCAAAATCAATGAGAAATAATTAATCTGTTCATTTAATTTTTGTTAGTCAAAGTAGGCTAACCTTTGCAACAAATAGACCAAAAATGTACATCCTTTCAAACAAAACAGAAGTATATTTCTTCAGTTTCAGTAAAAGACAAATTCTGTGCAGACAGGAGAGGGTTCTGTTCTATGAAGTTATTCAGCAACCAATGCTGATAACCACTCTACTGTTATTTACACAAATTTCATGGTAAGTCTGATGGTTATCTCTATAAAATCCAGTCAATAAAAGGACAGAACATGATTGCATGGTTTGAGGTTTTTTTAGGCCAGTTTTAAGAATGAGACTTACTTACCCTCAGAGTGAGGTGGAAACCTGTCAAATTACCATAACTGATCAAAAGAACCTAGGAAATGTAAACTGGTGGTATGCTCAGGAAGAAAAGGCCAGGCTCAGAAGAGAGTCATCAGCCTTTGTTACAACAGTCATCCAACAATGTCTTGAAACATGACTGGGAAGTCTATTGACTTTAAGAAAGCTAGAAAACCTTGATGTCACATAATTACTAAAGAAAATGTTACAGATTAGTCTTATAAGTAGTATAATGAAAAAAACATAAGTATCTCTAAAGCTAAAATTTTGGGTTAGATGATAGGAAATATTATCTAAATGATTACTGCAGTTTTCTAAAAAAAGCAAGTCCTCTCTGGCAGATTATCAAGCAAGAACTAGAATGTCTCCTCTGAAAGTCACTGTGACTGCTCACCTGATTTTTCAGAATTTCCATGTGCTATTCATCAGTTATACAAGAATAAAAAAAGAAGATGTACAAATGACAATTAATGATGCAGTTTCAAAAAGAGTTAGAAGGAAAGGGAGAATGTAAAATCATTACACTCCCAAGATCGTAATTACAGACCTAATTTTTGAGCAAGGAATTTCCAATACTTATTGGGAAAGACTTTTTTTAACTTATGTATAAAAGAAGTTGAATAGTGAAGGTAAAATATGTTGCACACATTCTTTCACACTGAATATCTTTTTATTTTACAGAATTAAGTATTAAACATTATTAAAGTATATAAAACATTCTATTACATTTGACTACTCTTATATATCTTTGTGTATCTATGGATTACAGCTATCTTAAGCAAGCTAGAAATTGCACTTTAAAATGCTGACTGAAGAATCATAAACTATGTCTACCAGTTTCCTCTTCCATTTATGTACAGGGACCAAATATTTCCATAAATGAGGCTGAGTAACTTGGTAACATTGCTCAGTTAAACTTGGTACAGAGAGACTGTATCAGTCAGGATCCCATAAGAAATGATGGCACATTCCAAAGGAGTAGTTGAGTAGAATTTAACTATGTACAAAAGCATAGGTACGACCAAGGAAGCTAACAAGGGGCTTGCAAAGGCCAGGAGGGGATAGGAGATGGAATGTTTTTATGATCTAGTGAGAGCTTTTACAAGGAATGGTCTTTCCAACTAGAGGAATGCAGCCTCTGTCGACCTTCTGCATTTGAGGATTGGGGTATAAGTACCTCAGTCTCTCTTTATTCTTCTTTGATTTCCTGCCAGTGAAGACTTCCATTTTTCAAACTATACTAAAATCCAAAGAGCCAGGTAGCCTATTGATGAAGTCATAGAATTCAGCATCTTAGGGCAAGGCACAAAGAGGGGAACTATGAAACACACCTACAAAGACAAACAATATACAGAAGAGATGCAATGACATTTGTAAGAGAGATAGTAGCCATGTTACATATGATGAATTACATGCATTCATATGCTGCTTAAACTTACATTTTGTTCAGTGAGATATGTATAAATATTTGTTTTCTTTAAACACAATTTTGAAAATTTCAAAGAGTCTGTATAAGATCTATCAAAAATTATTAAGGGTTTTAAAAATATGTTTCTAAGACATTGCCTGATTATAATGAAATAAATAGAGCAGTAGAGGCAATTCCAAGATCCATAGACAAGAGCCCCAATGAAACACGAGTCCACACTCCATGTTCACTAAGAGAAAGAGTGAGTGGGAAAACAGGAGTAAGAATGGGGGCCTGGAAGAGATATGATGTCTGAGTTTGGCAAAGAGTATTGGCAGAATAATGGTCAGGGTACCCAGATGAATAATCAGGGTCAGGAATTTCAAAGCCTGCAGCACTGTCAGTTGAGGCTTCATTGGCATCAATCTGACTGGGAATGGCCATAACTCAGGATTATGTACACCCACAGGTCCAGAGGAGAAAATTGGTGATGGATCAGAGAAGATGATAGGAAATCTTGTCAGGTGAGCAGAGTTCAGAGGAATCTGGCAATAGGTAGGGATAAAGAAAGTCTGTGAAATTGTTGATTGACCATTAGAGAGCTCCATCACAGTAGCTTGATTAATATCCTGCAGATGGTAAGTAGATGAATAGAAATTCAATTCCAGATCTCTTTGTTTCAAATCAAAACTCTTTCTGTTGTAACATATGGCCTACAGCAAAGGAGAGATAAAGATATCAATTAAAATGAATCATTCTTTAACAAGTCTGGAAGTTTTTCCTAGCAACAGAATCTATTTTAACCAAAGCAACAATGTAGTGGTAATGTACTGTTACAGAGCTAACAATACCGTTGTAATATATCATAATACATCTGGTTGAAAGTTGAACATTTTGATAACAGACATTTGTTCTTTAAGATGTTTTTCTAAAATTTAATTTTTGAGTCAGATGTTTTTATATTAAAAGACAATTCTATACAATCTAGAGAGTTGTTTTATTACCACATCTGCGTTATTTTTGTTTTCTAGTGACTCATAGATGAAAAACTATTTTACTGGATCTGCCCCTCAGAATGT
Source organism: Papio anubis (assembly GCF_008728515.1). Classification (NCBI taxonomy): domain Eukaryota; kingdom Metazoa; phylum Chordata; class Mammalia; order Primates; family Cercopithecidae; genus Papio; species Papio anubis. Next base: position 41,574,863 of record NC_044988.1, on the reverse strand, counting down.
TTTTATACCATCAAGGAGTTGTATAGGATTCATTGATTGCTAGTTACTATCATAGTGGGATAGAAAAATATTTACATTTCAGAATAATACTTTGATTAAAATCCTAACTATACTGTAGAGTTAAATGGCATTGTATAATTTTCAGTTTATTTGAACCTTAGTTTGTTCTCATGAAAAACAGGGATACTGTTATCTATTTTGTTTGGTTGTCTCCCAGTTCATAAAGTCTGAGTGTTTTGAGATGTTTAAAGGCAAATGTCATTTGCCTATCATGCCTCACAGAACATGATATTCAGACAACTTTTTGAGACTGTGTATATTCAAGGATTTTGTCCTACAGATGCAACGGTGTCACTGGAAAATCTTGAATTCTTTGATAACTTTATTAGCATAATGTGTCTAAACCAAAGTCTAATACTCATGTATGCCTGGGGACTCCATTAACCTTTTTTCTTTCTGCACATATGAGATGATGTACTTCTAATTAATGACAGAGGAAGATATGCCAGAGCACAGTGAGTCCCAGGAGGATGCTCCCTTAATGCTTGTTGATCATTATCACAGGGATGCCATTACAAAACCTTAGAGCGCCTGACTATTTCTACCAAAATTTCATTGCCGCAAACATGCTTGACTTCGTTTTCTCGTTCACTTACATATTTCCACTTTCTCTTGTTTACAGAAAATACTACAGAAAAATATGAATCTTGAATATTTATAGTGCCTCTAATGTCTAATAATTCCTACATTGTGTTGCTACTTGGAAGTTGATGCTTACAGTATTCTTCCAACACAGATGGCCCAGAGTATGAGAATCTTTAGGAACTTTCGTCCTTAGCTGTGGCCTTCCCTGTTTGAAATTTGAAGTATGCTATGTGCCCAAGCCTATTAATCAATTTATTGTAATGTTTATATGTCACTCCCAAATGCTTCTATGTTCAGCAAGTTAGGAAAAAGCCCTTTCCTTGTTGTAATTAAATCTTAGCTTTAACATGGTTTGTGTATTTGTCATGTCCTTGTCATGGCATTTTATATTCTTTCTATGAAGGTATTTTCCTTTTTTTCAGTCAAAAGTGTACTGAACTCAAAATGTAAACCTATGACCCATTTTGTTTTTCTTATTGCTTCCATATGTCCTCTTGTGATTGTTATTCTGATTTTTTATCATTTTATTTTCTTAAGAATCAGGCTAGTCCTTACCAAAGATCCAGATCACGTCAATGGAATGAAAATGAACATTTTTTTCTGTGTTTTTATAGCAATAATGTTTATTTGCCCACAAAACTGAAAATGTTCATATCACTTATTTTTAGATAAAACTAAGCACATTATAATTATGGAATCTGCGTTTAATAATTTAGAAAAAGCTTTATTGATTTTGCATCCTAAAAGTTTTATTTTGCCAATGAGGAATCATGGTCCAAGGATATTAAATAACTTGTTCTAGATGAAGCATTAAGTAAATAGAGGTGTCAGAACTAAAACTGTGTCTTCTAGGTCTCACCCAAATGCTGTGTTCCAATTCCTCATCATAATTTGTTATCTAACACTATGTGAACAAATCTTAGTAGATGACAATGGTGATAAAACTCTATATATCTACAGTAACAGAGTCCCCAAAATATCATTGGAAAATTTCTTCTTCCCTTAGGATAGGAACCTTTATAAAATTATGATCAATGTGTGGACTCTGGAACCAGACTGCTGGCATTCAAATCCCAATTGTACCTTAATTAGCTGTTAGGCTCAAACTAGTTACACCTCAACTTTTCTGTGACTTAGTTTTCTAAAATTTTAAATGAAATAACAATAACACTTGAATCAATAATTTTTATAAAGATTAAGTTAGTTAACACAACTGCCTGGAAAAATAATAATAGGAAGTCCTCTTTTAAAACAGTTCCTGGCAAATTAGAAGCTACTATTCTTGTTATTGCCAACTGACTTCATATATACAGCCACAAAATTTAAGCTTCAAACAAGTCCTTTGGGTACAAAATAAAATGTTTATAGTTTTTTTTTCCTTAAAATGTTCTGTGAATTGAAAAATTTAGTAGCATGATTTAATTGTGAATAATAAATAATCTTAGCATCATTTAATGTTTATTAACTGACAGTGTATTAACAGTTGACATTTGAATATGATACACAATCTTTTACTGACCATCATTTTTTCTTTTACCTCTTTATTGTTTTGTTTGAAACCTACAGATAAGAATAATGCATGGTGCTGATTAATAAGATTTAATTGAAATGAGGTTCAAATATCAGAAATAAAGAAAATCAGAAAACAAATTTAAACAACTCCTTCAGCTTAAATAACTGAGAAATTACATGAAAATGTACCTTCTAAAATGCTCAATAGGCAATCTTACCTTCCTAAGAAGACACAAAATGCTTTATCAAGGAAAAAGTACATTTGTTTTTACTGCTGTAATGCCAAGTTTATAAGTCAAATGGAGTCACCCAGTAAGAATAAATAGCACTATAATGATGATTAAAAACAGCGCTATGCTTGTATACCACTTTTTTGGAGCAGCTCAAGGCCTTCCACAGATTGTCTTCACAATTTCCTTAACATATGTCTGTGAAAGACAGGAGTAGATATGAAGCAAATTTCGCTTGTGAAAAATGATTAAAATAAAGAGATTATTAAATTACTTTAGACCACATTTCAAATCCATGCCAAAGCTTAAACAAAATCCTGGCATTATGTGTCTCAGTTTTCCTACCACCTCTAACACCAGGAATACAGTGACTTTTCCCTCTCTAGATGCCTCTGAAGTTCAGCATTGTTGGAGGGGAGGTTAGGAGGCATTCCATAGCAGAGTGATGTCATGTTTGATCACATCCACATTTGCTCCTCTTTACAACTACCCTAAAGAAGAGCTAAGGTACTATTATGTCTTCAGATGATTTGTTGACTTTCTAAATGTTACATACATTTTTCCAAAATGAATTTGAGCAGATGATTCATTTGACTGAATAGCTCTATAAACTATATTCATTTTCTTTTAATTTCCCTGTAGCATTTAAAAAATAGGAATTCTGTTTATGGAAGGTCACACTGTAAAAGAATATTAGGGTTGAAAGGAGCTTCAAAGACTTCCTTATTCAACTCTGATTTCAGAGATGAGAGTCAGCCAAGTAATACTACTTGCCCAATGTCACACCCTGGATGTTTTCTTTCCAGGGCACCTTTCCATCCTCCTTACAGGGTATGATAGCTGTGCTTTTCTCAGCCTTTTAGGGGAGTGAAGGTGAGTGTACTTTATACACTGCTGACATTCTCTATCATTCTTTTTCTCATCCTTTGACCTGTTCCTCTCATCTTTTGCAGTAGACTTTATGTCCACTCAAGCAATTACCAAGTGCACATTTGGAAAATCAACAAACCATTTGACATTCCTCAAGACTGCATTTTGATCACATCTGTCCTGGGATCTTACCTAATCCTCCTGCAGGCCTGTGGGAGAATAATCATTTATCATTCATGTATTAAAAATGTTTGTTTTATTTTGTTTTGTTTTAATTCAGTAAGAAAACACTGTCAATCTTTTTTCAAGTATCTAACATTCCCAGATTTTGATGTCTTCATTGCCAAAACCCGTCAAGCTGAACGTCAACAGGTTCTCTCATCCCTAAATGACAGTAAAACATGAAATGTTGCAAAATTGAAACAGCAGAATATGTGTAGGGCCATGAAAATGTTACTATGAATCAAGAAAAGGTAAAGAAGGACACATAAATTCAATATGCTATCTTTTGTATAATTTCCATTGTCTTTCACTATCCTAAGATTATTTTGCACTTCTCCTTTTAATTATTTTGAACTTCAGTCAGAGGGATGCTGCCTGTTCTGTGATAATGAAATGAAATATACTTTTCCTCCTAATGCTGAGGAGTTTTTGTTTATACCGTTTGTTTTGCATTATAAGTAATGTGATGATACCTGTTTAACTCTGCTTAATATGTACCCTGTTCAGTAGTCTGTACCTGTGAAGCCATGTCATAGTAGATGTGAGGCACATGCACATGTTATTATGCAGAACTTCATCTGTCTACCTTGGTGAGTTGGAGAGACCCTTTGTAGTTAGCACAATTAGTGTTAGGACACTCAATTCTTTATCTAATTGAGTATGAATTGCTTTGCTTGTATCTTTCCATGAACTCTGCAACAAAATTGTTTCCACACTTTCAGAGGTGAACTTGAATTTACTTAGCTCCCGCCATGATATCTAGTGATCCATGACTTCTCACTGCTTCAGTACCTAGCAAATGAATTGATATGATTAATAATCAATTTTCTACTTAGGATCATAATGCTAATTGCTCACTTATGGACATTTTCTGTCCCTAGGTTTGATTTTCATATTGTGTAGCTTATTTTTTTCTGATATATATATGACTTAGGAAAAGTTACCTCACTCTTTTTCCCCTCCAGTCAGCAAGTAAATTCTTCAGCATAGAAAAGATCATGATAATTGTGCCTTACCACTCTTGCATCTGACTCCAGAATAAACCCTATGGATGGGTCTTACACCAGGGTTAAGAAGTCTTTCAGTAGAGACAAGGCCTCTTTGAAAGAATTTAGGGTTATAGTGGAGATTTGACTAAAAAAAAATGAAAATAAAATAAAAAGAAAAACATCCTCCTATGTTTTTATTAAAGGCCACAATTTGCACAGATATTTACAGTGTTTTACACTGGAGCTGATACAGGCATATGTCGGAGATATTGCAGATTCAGTTCCAGACCACTGCAATAAAGCAAATATAGCAATGAAGGGATTCAAACCAATCTTTGATTTTGCAGTATATATATAAAAGTTATGTTTACACTATACTATAGTCTATTAAGTATGAAAAGCGTTGTCTAGATATCAAGGTGCATATCTTAATTAAAAATACATTATGGCCAAAAAAATGCTATTGATTACCTAAGATTGCAGAGAGTCATCATGTTTTTGCTCATGGAAGGTCCTGTCCACAATGTTGACGGCTGCTGACTGATCAGGGTGGTGATTGCTGAAGCCTGGGTGGCTGTGAAATTTTCTTAAAATAAGAGAATAATGAAGTTTCCTGCATCAATTGACTCTTCCTTTCAGAAAATATTTATTTTTACTATGCCAAGCTGTTTGATAGCATTTTTTCTGTAGTGGAACCTCTTTCAAAATTGGAGTCTATCCTCTCAAACTCTGCCACTGCTTTATCAACTAAGTTTATATAATAATTTCAACAATGTTCACAGCATCTTCACCAGGAGTAGATTCCATCCAAGAAACAACGTTCTTTGTTCATCCGTAAGAAGTAACTTCTCTTCTGTCCAAGTTTTATTATGAGATTGCAGCAACTCCGTCACATCTTCAGGCTCCACCTCTAATTCTATTTTGTTTGTTATTTCCACCACTGTAACCTGCAGTTTCTTCCTCCACTGAAGTTTTGAATGTCTCAAAGTCATCAATAGGGTTGGAATGTCTTCAAACTCCTATTAAAGTTGATATTTTCACCTCTTCCCATGAATCACAAATGCTCTTCATGGCGTCTAATGGTGAATCCTTTCCAAATGGTTTTTCAATTTACTTTGCCCAGGTCCATCAGTGGAATTTTTATCTATGGCAACTATAGCCTTATGAAATGTCTTTCTTAAATAATAAGACTTGAATGTCAAAATTACTTCTTAATCCATGGGATACAGAATGAGTGCTTCGTTAGCAAACAAGAAAAAACCATGAATCTCCTTGTACATCTCCATCAGAGCTATCTGGTGACTGGGTACATTGTCAATGAGCAGTAATATTTCGAAAGGCATATCTTTCTCAATGCAGTAAGTCTCAACAATGGGCTTAAAATACTCAGTAAACCAAACTGTAAATATATGTGCTGTTCTCTAAGTCCTGTTCTTCCAGGTATAGAACACAGTAGAGTAGGTTTAACATAATTCTAAGGACTTTAGAATTTTCAGAATGTTGAATTACATTGACTTCAACTTAAAATCACCAATTCATTACCCCCTAACAGAGAGTCAATCTATTCCTTGAAACTTTGAAGCCAGGCATTAACTTTTCTCTAACTGTGAAAGTCTTAGATGGCATCTTCTTCTAATAGAAAGTCATTTTATCTACATTGAAAATCTTTTCTGTAGTATAGCCACCCTCATGAATAATCTCAGCTAGATCTTTGGAGTAACTTGCTGCAGCCTATCCGTAAACACCTGCTGCTTCACCTTGTACTTTTATGTTATGGAAATAACTTCTTTCCTCAAACCTCATGAACTAACCTCTGCTAGCTTCAAATTTTATTTTTCTCCAGCTTCTTCATCTCTTAGCCTTCATAGAATTGAAGACAGTTAGGGCCTTACTCTGGGTTAGACCTTAGCTTAAGGAAATGTCGTGGCTGGTTTGATCATATATCCATACCACTGAAACTTTCTCCATATCGACAATAAGATTGTTTTGCTTTCTTATCACTTGTGTGTTCCTTGGAGTGGCACTTTTAATTTTCTTCAAAAGCTTTTCCTTTACATTCACAACTTGTTTTCTGGCTCAAAAAACAAGAGGCCTAGCTTTCAGTTTATCTCAGCTTTCTTCATCCCTACCTCACTAACCTTAATTATTTTGAGTTTATGAGTTAAAGGAAGAGACATGTGACCCTTCTTTTTACTTGAATACTAAGAGGTCATTGTTGGGTTATTAATTGGCCTAATTTTAATATTGTTGTGTCTCAGAGACTAGAAGGGCTGAGGACAAGGAGAGAGATGGGAAATGGTCAGCTGGTTCACCAGTCAGGACAAACAACACTTATCAACTAAGTTTTCCATCTTATATGGGCATGGACACAATTCATGGAGCACCCTCAGCCAACAAATTACAATAGTAATATTAAAGATCACTGAAAACAGATCACCATAACCAATATTATAGAAGTTAAAAAAGTTTGAAATATTAAGAGAATTACTAAAATTCGATAGAGACACGAGGTGAGTATGTTATTAGAAAACGGCACCAATAGTCTTGTCCAATGCAAGGTTGCTAAAAACCTTCAATTTGTACAAAACACAATATCCATGAAGTGTAATGAATTGAAGTGCAATAAAATGAGCTGTGCTTGTATAAAATACTTTTTAAAATACAGCTTATTCTCAAATTCACCAGAATTCATACACCCAACTTACTAGTATTTTGTCCATTGTTTCTTATTTTCATCAGGGTCTAGCAGATTTTTTGTCTTATAATCAATAATAACAGAAAAGTTTATTTTCTATAGTCTATAACCTATATTATATACTGTTTTCTATTTTTTAAGGTAATTTCCAAAGGGGACTTAATTAAATATCAGGATATAGGCACAAAAACTAATAGCTTAAAATAGGTTACAATTGATAGTTACAATTATTCAGACTTAGAATGCTACTCTGAACGATTGTGATGGGTTTGGGTAGCTCAGTAGTAACTTGGCTGATAACTATTGGAAGCCAGAAGTAGATGTTTCTTATTCTTTGCCTCATACAATGGTTTTTAATTCATGAGATATCCCAACTCCTGTAAAACTACATTTTGCCTGCTCTACATGTATTATAATATACAAATATTACTTTATGTAAGAAATATGTATATTGGTTCTTTGCTTAGCAAAAAGGAATGCATGTGACTTGGAGTTGGTCCTCAGAGTACCCTAGACTTAGTATATTTTTCTAATATCCAGAAGAAAAAAAATCTTTCTTTTGGGACTCCATATGTTAGATTGGAGTCCTACAGGAGCAGACCTTGAGACAAAAACTTGAGGGAAGTAGTTAATTTGAGAGGTGATCCAAAAGAACATTGGCAGGGGAACAGGGAAGTCAGGCAAGGAAAGGAGGTTAGTGCTCTGGGGTTCATCCTCATTGAGAACTTCTGGAAGGTGATGAAGAACAACCCTTAAAGTTGAGGGCTGTTCCAGGGGGCATTCACTCCTCCAGACTTTCAGCGTGCCTTCTCTCTTGCACCCGCAGAAAGTCCCCAAGCAGGGAGACTGTAGATTATTGTTATGAGAAGCCACTGGCATGGATGGGAACAATTAGCGCCAAGGGGATGTTGACAGGGCACCATGAGCATCTACTCTGTTACTGAATTAAAAGGAAGAAGCTCTTGGGTTGCAGGGGAGGATCTGGATTTTTGTGAGTAATGAACCTACCTGAAGCTAAAGCCAATACAGAGTGAAGCAGAACCAGAAAAAAAAGAAAAAGAAACTAATATATAGGAAGAATCTGACATTGAATATTACTTAGGACGCTAGACTCAACTGTGCTTAAAGGTCAATCTCCAGTATCCTAGTAACATGAATCAATTCATTCCTTCATTCCCTTCCCCCCCTCTTTTCTCTTCTTTTAGTTTAAACTTCTATAACTCACAACCAAAATGAATCGTGGTTTATAGAGCTACCCATAATTTTTAGGCCGAGGCTTCCTTAAAAATTTTATGTTGATAAAACCAGATATTGCAGCAAGATTCTCCTGCCGCTAAGCAAACTCTCCTGCCTCTATTTTTCTCTCAAGTTGTTAATTCCATGCACGTGGTCAATATTTACCCCTTTATTTGCTGCTGTTGTGCGTGTTTGAGGCCTTTACTCTATATCTTTTTAAATACTAGACCCATACTCCTCTTCAGAGGGGAAATGAGCCATATAAAGATACTTGACTAAGACTGGAAACTACTTTGCAAGATGCCCTCACAATTAAATGTCTGCTTCATCTGGGTCTTTAACATCCAATTTATTGTGCTATAGTACTGATTATCTCGGAGTAACATGGTATGTGATGCTTCTACTTTAAGTTTCCTTGGACCATTCTTGAACTTTTCTGCTAGTAAAATAGACTCGTAGATCAGAGGGATCAGAGACTGTTAACCCCTTATTTTTATTCTAGTTTAATGGAATGGCAAAAAATATAAAGCAAAATGTCAAGTCAATACCACTCTCTAAGCTAGAAAATGTTCTAAATAGTTTGCTACTAGGTATCATAGAAGTGTTCCACTGATTTTGGAAAATTTACTATGCCTAAAATTAAGGCCAGTGTGTGTATGATTTTGTTGTTGTTGTTGTTGTTGTTGTTTTTGTTTGAGACGGAGTCTCCCTCTGTCGCCCAGGGTGGAGTGCAGTGGTGTGATCTCGGCTCACTGCAAGCTCCGCCTCCCGGGTTTACACCATTCTCCTGCCTCAGCCTCCTGAGTAGCTGGGACTACAGGCACCTGCCACCACACCCGGCTAATTTTTTGTATTTTTAGTAGAGACGGGGTTTCGCCATGTTAGCCAGGATGTTCTCGATCTCCTGACCTCATGATCTGCCTGCCTCAGCCTCTCAAAGGGCTGGGATTACAGGCATGAGCCACCGCGCCTGGCCCAGTGTGTGTATATGTTTTAAGCTGGAATCATTGATATCCATAATGAAAATGTCATGTATGCTTCCAGTAATATTAGATCCACACTTATTCCCCAGGATATTCCCCATCTCTATTCTTTTATAGGCACACTGATTAAGGAACAACAGGTGTGAGTCAGAAGGCTTTGGTTGAAAGTACATGGTTTACTTACACACCTTCAGGTATTTAAACCTGATACTGGTTTACCACTAGTCAGCATTGGCTGCTGAATCTACACTCTTGTTCTCAATGACTCAGCTTTGATATGAGCACTTTTTCTTTTCTCCTGTTCTGGCTGGGTTTCAGAAAATAAGAACAACTACCTCAGGCTACTTTTATTTAAAATTAGAAGTTTTTTATACCAAGAATAATTATAGAGTATAACATGAAATGAGTAACTATCAAGGTTGATTGTACTCTAGACTAATGAGACTGACGAATCCTTATGAAATTCCACCTGCAAGAAAGTTTCCCAAGATAAATAGCTGATTTCTATTTCTCATCCTAGATTTTACTACTGAAATTCTGCTTTTGCTTATGCCATAGGAAGAGGGTATCCAGATAACTTTCTCCATTTATAGGGTTTTCCTAAATAATAGGACTGAGAGGATATCTGACATTGAAAGAACAAGCTTGCCTTCATAATGAGTGGATTTGTGTTAGATAAAACAGTCACAAAAGGACATACTCTTCATCATCTGTCTAGTATCAATCCATAATTTAAAAGGATTAAAGAAAAGTTTTTTTTATTTTATTTTTTTTTTATTTATTTATTTATTTTTAATTTATTTATTATTATTATACTTTAAAATTTGTAGGTACATGTGCATGGCAATAGGTTTTGTTACATGTATACTTGTGCCATGTTAGTCTGCTGCACTTAACTCGTCATTTACATCAGGTATAACTCCCCAGTGCAATCCCCGCCCCTCCCCTCCCCGCAGTAGGTGATTGTGTGATGTTCCTTCCACTGGAGTCAAGTGATCTCGGTTGTTTCAAGTTCCCACCTGGTGAGAACGTGCGGTGTTTGGTTTCTGTTCTTGTAGTTTGCTAAAAATGATGAGACAGCTGCATCCATGTCCCTACCACAAGACGCCAAGCTCATCCTTTTTTATGGCTGCATGAGTATTCCATGGTGTATATGGCCTTACATTTTTCTTTAATCAATCTGTCACTGATGATGGACATTTTGGGTTGATTCCAAGTCTTTGCTGTGTGAATGTTAACACGTAAACACTCTGATGTGCATGTGTCTTTAGAGCAGCATAAATTTGTAATCCTTTGGTATATCCCCAGTAATGGGATGGCTGGGTCATATCGGTACATCTGGACACGGTCTGCCGGTCGCCTTTTGACACTAATGGTTGAACTAGTTTACAATCCACAACAGTGTAAAGTGTTCTATTTCTCCACATCTCTCAGCACCTTTTGTTTCCTGACTTTTTGTGATAACCATTCTAACTGGTGTGAGATAATTTATCTCATTGTAGTTTTGATTTTGCATTTCTCTGATGGCCATTTGACATTTTCCTTGCTATGTCTGTTGGCTGTATGAATGTCCTCTTTTTGAAATATGCATTCATATCCTTTTGCCCACTTTTGATGGGTTTGTTTGTTTTTTTCTTGTAAATTTGTTTGGAGTTCTTTGTAGGTTCTGGATATTAGCCCTTTGTCAGATGAGTAGATTGCAAAATTTTCTCCATTATAATATGTAGGTTGCCTGTTCCACTCTGATGGTAGTTTCTTTTGCTGTGCAGAAGCTCTTTAGTTTAATTAGATCCCATTTGTCAATTTCCAGCTTTGCTGCCGTTGCTTTTGGTGTTTTAGACATGAAGTCTTTGCCCATGCCTATGTCCTGAATATTAATTTTCACCTAAGGTTTTTCTAAGTTTTTTATGGTGGTCTAACATTTAAGTCTCTAATCCATCTTGAATTAATTTTCATTAACAAGGAGTAAGAGGGTCCAGTTTCAGCTTTCTACTTAGCGGCTGGCAATTTTCCGGCGCATTTGGTAAATAGGAGATCCTTTTATTTCTTGTTTTTCTCAGGTTTGTCAAAGATGGAATGGCTTGTAGATGGTATTATTTCTAGGGGACTCACATTTCTGTTCCATTGGTCTATATATCTGTTTGTTTACCAGTACCATGCTGTTTTGGTTACTGTAGCCTTGTAGTATAGTTTGAAGTCAGGTAGCGTGATGCCTCAGCTTTGTTCTTTGACTTGGATTGTCTTGGAATCACGGGCTCTTTTGGTTCCATATGAACTTTGGCAGTTTTTCCAATTCTGTGAAAAACTCATTGGTAACCAGTAGGGGTGCTTGTGAATCTATGGAATTACCTTGGGCGGTATGGCCATTTTCACGATATTGATTTGCATCCAGGCATGGTAGTTCTTCCATTTGTTTGAAATCCTCTTTTTATTTCAGTGGCAGTGGTTTTGTAGTTCTCCTTGAAGAGGTCCTTTACATCCCTTGTAGGATTGGATTCCTAGGTATTTGTTGATTCTCTTTGAAGCAATTGTGAATGGAAGTTCATTCATGATTTGGCTCTGTAGTGTTTGTCATTGTGTGGTGTATAGGGAATGCTTGTGATTTTGCACATTAATTGCATATCCTGAGACTTTGCTTTCAAGTTTAGCATCAGCTTAAAAAGGGGTGCAGGCCATTGAGACAATGGGGTTTCTAAATATACAATCATGTCACATCCTGCAAACGGGGACAATTTGACTTGTTCGCCTAACTGAATGCCCCTGATTTCTTTCTCTTGCCCCTACATTGCCCTAAGCCAGAACTTCCAACACTTATATTTGAATAGGGTGAAGGAGACATCCCTAATGTGTCTTGGTTACAAGGAATTTTTCAGTTTTGCCCATTCAGTGATATGATATTGAAACAGTGGGGTTTGTCATAAATAGCTCTTATTATTTTTTGAGGTACGTTCCATCAATACCGGGCTTTATTGGCGTTTTAGCATGAAGGGCTGTTGAATTTTGTCTAAAAGCCTTTTCTGCATCTATTGAGATAATCATGTGGTTCTTGTCTTTTGGTTCTGTTTACATATGCGGATTATGTTTATTGATTTGTGAATGTTGAACCAATACTTGCATCCCAGGGATTAAACCCCTTGATCATGGTGGATAAGCACTTTTGATGTGTTGTTGAATCGGTTTGCCAGTGGCACACATTGAGGATTTTTGCATCGATATTTCATCAGGGATATTCCAATTCTAAATTCTTTTTTGTTGTGTCTCTACTTAGGCTTTGGTATCAGGATGATGTTGGCCTCATAAAATGGGTTAAGGGAGGATTCCTACTTTTTCTATTGATTGGAATAGTTTCAGAAGGAATGGTACTGCTCTCTTGCCCCTCTGAGTAGAATTCAGCTGTGAATCCATGGTCCCTGGACTTTTTTTTTTTGGTTGAGTAGGCTGAGTGTGCCTCAATTTCAGAGCCTACTATTGGTCATATTCAGGTTAAACTTCTTCCTGGTTTGTTTGGAAGAGTCATAGGAGTGTCAGGAAATTATCCATTTCTAGGTTTTCCAGTTTATTTGCGTGAGGTGTTTATAGTATTCTCTGATGGTAGTTTGTATTTCTGTAACAGGGTCGGTGGTGAGTATCACATCATTTTTATTCGTCAGGATTTGATTCTTACCTCTCTTTTTCTTCTTTGTGAAGTTTTGCTGAGTGGTCTGTCAATTTGTTGATCTTTTCAAAAAACAACTCCTACGATTCATTACTGTTGTTAGTGATTTTTGGAGGGTTTTTGTGTCTCTATCTCCCTTCAGTTCTGCTCTGATCTTAGTTATTTCTTGCCTTCTGCTAGCTTTGGAATGTGTTTTGCTCTTGCTTCTCTAGTTCTTTTAATTGTGATGTTAGAGTGTCAATTTTTGATCTTTCCCTGCTTTCATCTTGTGGGCATTTAGTGCTATAAATTTCCCCTCTGCACACTGCTTTAAATGTCCCAGAATTCTGGTGTTGTATCCTTTGTTCTTTGAAACCAATGAGAACATCTTTATTTCTGCCTTCATTTCATTATGTACCCAGTAGTCATTCAGGAGCAGGTTGTTCAGTTTCCATGTAGTTGAGCGGTTTTGATTGAGTTTCTTAGTCCTGAGTTCTAGTTTGATTGCACTGTGGTCTGAGAGACAGTTTGTTATAATTTCTGTTCTTGTACATTTGCTGAGGAGTGCTTTACTTCCAAAAGTTAATGGTTATATATAAAATCTGGTAAGAGAGTAAAAGAAAACTTCACAAATAGGCAGTTGAAGCTCTCAGTTTATTGTGTTTAAAACTGAATATACAATATGTGGAGTATAAACAAAACTCACAAAAGGTGACTCTCTAACCATAGTGGAATGAGGCAGAGAGAGAGACACTAAGCAAATAAAGCATATAACAAAAGAACTAGTTACCCCTTCTTCTGGCTAACTTTAGTGACTGTCATTTCGTGGCCCCTGACAACTATATCCTTACCTTAATTTCAGATATCCTAGGTTAAAAAAAAGCAAGACAACCAACGATGAAACTGTTTCCACTTCCTGATATTATCCAATCCAAAACTGATACCCACATTCCTAAGCTTGCCTTAAAATCCCCCAGAATGAACACAAATTCTGTAAGATACACCTTCCAAATTCTCCTTCACTGAGACTTCCCATGGTTACTCTGGTACATACTCTTGTTGCAGTAAGCTAAATAAACCCAACTCTGTGTAACTATAGATATGTTTCTGGTAATCTTTAGCTGGTGGATAGTAACCATGGAAATATGACAAAAGTGACCCATCTAAAATATCTATGTAATGTGCAATTTGGAGTGTATGAAGTAAGAGATTGTCAGGACTTATTTCCCAGTTGGACAGGATGAAATGAAAAAACCAGCTGGAACCAGCAAATGACATAGAAAACAACCTTTTAGTTGCCTTCATTGCTTTAGCATAATAAGCAATGAGGTGTCTGACCAGCTCTGTGATAGTTTACAAATGTCATGGCAATGACCCGAGGTTACTGCCCCTTTCTATGGTAAGGACCTAGGAGTTACTGCCCCTTTTCTAGAGATTTCTGCAAAACCTGCCTCTTAATTTGCATTAAAGATGAGTATAAATACAGCTAGCCCACAGCCCACAACTTCTGCTTCTGTGTGCATTGCCTAGCAAGTAACCCTGCTCTGTAAGGAGCAAATCCCATTAAATTAAAGATTATTGTCTAATCTAACAGCACCAGCTTGCTCTTGAATTTTGTCCTGAGCACCATCCTGGGCTGAGCCCTAATTTCAGGGCTTGCCTGCCTGCCTGTCTCATGTAGACTACAGTTACACTATAGTCTGAAGTCAAGGTTTTATTCCTAGCTGCTTGTAAAAAATAAAGTTGGGATGGTAGGACTGGCTAAGTATCATATCAATTTAAATTTCCTGTGCAGCAAAATAAATCAGAAGTGTAGAATCTCCCAGTTTTCTTTGGTTATTAACACCAATAATAGTGTAAATTTTGCTATAGGAGAAATATATTCTCATATTTGCTACAGATTTGAGCACTGATTTCTTTTTAATCATGGAGAAAACCTAAAATTATTAGAATAGTAAAGACCACAGAGGATTTAACTTCTCAAATTGCCTCTTCGCTGATTTTCACACCCTGTTAATTTCATTTCATTTTAATCGTTTCCATCAACTCAAGTCACCAAATGCATATTGAATGACTACTATGTGTCAGATCCTATACTAGGGGCTCAAGGGCATTGCATGATGAGCAAATACCACTTCATGGCTTCAAAGAGATTACAGGTTAATGGGAGGTAAGAGGAACTGAAATCAATGTGGATAATTTTGCATATATTCACTGAAATTTTAAATTCTGAGCTAGTCTGGTTTTTACGTAACATATGAGCATTGGTACTTGGCAAAATAATTATATAATTATAGCTCTCACATTTTTCTTTTAAATGTCATTTTCATGAAATGAATAACACAATTACACATAATGAAAGGAGATAATTATTAAACACTGTCAGGTGTTTTATATTTTGCATGCCAAGATTCTGGATTGTTTCTAAAGAGAATAAGAAGAGAAAATCAGTGTTTTGACCATTATCCACAATTCTGGGGTATAATTACAGAAGATTGTAGGATATTTTATTGTAAGATTCACCTGAAGACACTGTTTGCAAAACTTTATTTGAATGTTTTTCCTTGCAGCCTTACAACATGTCTCAGAAAAGAATTGCTATTTTTGGCTTCATCAGAGACAAATCCAAAAATCCAAAGATCCATTAGCCTTCTCAACATGAGACCTTGTACTAGGAAACTGACTTCTAAGTCCTCCCAACAGTCTCTATTTGGCATCCAGGAAATGCAGACTCCTGGGGATGTGATTTGCTCTTGGTCATTCATGGGAAGAAGCAGCATACAATCAAAAATGAAGAATTGAAAAATGGGTCATCCTCATATATTGATTTCTATGAAATAAGTAAATAAAATATGCAATTATGCATATTGTTCATGTTACGGAAATTCTACATTCTCCCTTTGGCAGATTCTTTAGAAACAGCACATTTACAGTTCCAAGCTATTACTTGTGAGATTTTCTTTTAATCACCTTTTAATAGAATTGGCATTATCATCTAATACAACTAGGCATAACGACTTACAGATATTTGTCAAATATTTAGTAGGAGACCTGGGCCATTACAAACATATTTCTCACATAAAAAGTAATTTTCATTTTCTTCCCAACTGATAGTGCAGTTATTAGGCTCCATCTCTAAGATGCCTACAAGCAAATTTAATTAGTCAGTTAAATGAAACTGTCAGAAATTTTAAAAACATTTTTGTAGTAAATTATAGCCCCAGGTATTTCTTAATTTGCTTTGTGTAACTTCAACTGGAAAGTATGTTTATAATATTCTATTTGTTCAGCATGGATGAAGGTCACTTCACATTTACTTTCATCTTGAAATCACCTGGCCATTTCACAGCTGTTTGAATTCTAACAAGAGGAAACCAGTTTGGAGGATTTGGAGAGAGCAAAAAAGAAAAAAAAAATAATAACATTTGGCATTTATGAAGTTTATAATAATTCTGCTCTTGGAAACTATGGAAAAAGGCTGATGTTTTTGTTTCAAGTCATAAGTTATGGAAATTAATTCTACAGAAAAAATTAATAGGTGTAAAATTATGGTAATCATAGTCATGGTAACCAGATATCTTTAAGCATTAAGAGCCAGGTCCTGTACTGTGGGTCAGAAATTGTACCACAAAATCATATCCTTTGATTAAGAAAACCTTTTTATGTAATATATTTAAGCGATGTACTGAAATTATTCATAATGTCCCACTCTTAAGGACTGATAGTCTCCCTCTACCCTCCAACAAAAGCCAGAAAGAAAATAAATGAAAAGCTAGAAAGAATCCAGTAGGCAATAACACGTGCAATTATAAATAACTATGCATCTACATGACTTTTCACCATTTCTTTTTTCTGTTGTTTTTGCTTTTATATTTGAAAGTTAGGAGACCAAAAATCTTCCATCATTTACTTTGAAGTTTTATTTTGAGATAACAAACACAGAATTCACTTGAATGTTTTTCAGTTAGGTACTTTGCTTAGACATCAAATCTCTTTGTTCCTTTTATCATTCTCTTTTAAGTAAAATCCCTAATTAAAGAATTTGAGATTGAAGAAGAAACTGTGAGAAAATATTATAAGTATAAAAGTGAAGTGGTGAAAATTAATTATTCCCAATGAGAAAGCAATAGTTGACATGGAAATAAGCATACAAACATCTGAGTTCCAATAGGAACAACTTACGTTTTTGGGCACTAGCTATGTAACACAAACAAGACATTAGAGGAAAAAAAATGGAATTAATGATCTTTTTTATTTCTTTTCACTATTTTCATTTAAAGTAGACTGAAGTTAAAACTGTATGTTTCCCAATAGAACAGTGAGCACCTTGATGTTTTTATTCCTGAAAAGTTTATAGAGTTTTGTACGGATTTTTAAGGTTTTGCAAAACAACTCATAGCAATATAGACAGTGTTTCGTATTTTGTGAGTGACCTTGTATCCGGGCAAATTATAGCGTCACCCCACTCATTTCTTGTTTTTCCCACAAAGTAACTGTGAGCACTTACATCTTATGATGAAAAAGTCTACAGTTTAGAAAGAAAAAAAAAAAAAAAGCAAAAAACACCTCTACATTTGGATGTGTAAGACCTGGGCTCAAGAACAGAAGACCTCATTTAATATGTTTCATAATAGTGACGCCAAGTCTTTCTCTATCTCTTGGCCTTTTGATTTTCAGTATTATTTCTGAAACATATATGCTGATACATATGCTGTTGTAAAGATCAAGTCAAAGCAGCATTGAATATGTAGCTGCTTTATAAACTCTGCAACCCTTGTAAAAAATATTTGGAGATAGATTTTGTGTTTATAATTTTGGAAGGTTACTTGAATATTCTCATATGGTTGTTTAATGGAAGTCATGGGGTAATGCTGCATCTTAGAAAGTGGAAAATAATCACTCTTAAAAGGCTGCTATTATTATCAATGTTAATCTTAGGAGGGATGAAGAGATAGGAATTCTGGAATTTGGGAAACAGACCTCATCATCTGTACTCTGGACTTTAGAGGGATCCAGTTGTGCTTGGATATAATCTAGGGTTAGAAATAGCAGATAATTTCCATTCCATGGAGAAATGCCAGAAACTAGCCAGAGAAATATCTCTATAGAGACCATATTCTGATCATGTTGAAAACATTAATAATAATTATAACAGTTACTCTTTATTAAACACTTACTACCACCAGGTACTATTCTAAATTAATCCTATGCAGTAAATTTTATTCTTGCACTACTATGTGGTGGACACTTATTAGTCCCAGTTTACAGATGGAGAAACTGAGGCATAGAGAGGTTAAGAAATTACTAAAGGTCTCATACTTAACTCCCATTTGAACGTTCAAATGAGATGTAAACCCAAACACTCTCCAATTCGTTTTTTTTCTTAGTCCCTGTTCAAACTACCTCACTTTGTGAAACCAATTCTCTAATCATCAGCACCTCTTGGTAGCAGATTTGGTTTGTTTGTTTGTTTGCTTCCTTTATTTTGGTTTTGATTCTCCAAGGTTTACATACTCTTGTTTCAATGCCTCAGTCCTTTCTAAGAGTGGGTAATCAAAGAACAATCCTCCATTCAATTAGAGGACAGTGTAATAAAGAGGAAAGAGCCATCTCCCCAAAACTACTCTGGTGTTAAATTTCAATTGTGAGAGGTCATTAGAGTGAAAAATAATGGAAAATACACTATGTTTATCACCTTGCTAATGCATTAGCAGGTAAAGTATGTGATAATTGTGAGTCAGAAATAGTCTATCAGAGGAAAAGAACTGGAGCTACAAGTGTAAACATCTGCCTCTACATAAGTATTCTTCATTGTCAAATTTGAAGGATCAATATTGATCTTATTAAAGGTGGTGGTGGTGTACATATTGTATTCTATGAGGGGAATATTTTGTTAAATTGAGAGTACTCAACTCATAGATTATAATAGACTGATTTATTTTATTGTCTGTCACAACATTCTGGGCATCTAAGAAACACCCTGTATTTTTATAGGGTGTTTATGTTTGTATATCTAACCTGTATTGTACATTTGTACATTTATTTACACATATATACTTTATACAAATATCTTTTCAAAGATAACCCAAATCTAACCTAGATGTGAACAAAAGATATTTGTATACAACAGTATACAGTAACAACAAATATTAGGTGCTGCTATGCTCCAGAAATGGCACCACATGGGAGTGTAACAGTGAGCAGTAGAGACATGTCCTCATGTTCCTTATTGACTAGAGTTGTGTTGTTCAATATGTAACCATCAGCCACATGGGGCTATTTAAATTTAAATTAATTAAAATGAAATTAAATAAAAAATTTAGTTCCTCAATCACACTAGCTATATTTCAAGTGCTTAATAGCCACACATGACCAGTAGCTACTATATGGGACAGGACAGATTAGACATAATTTTCATTATCACAAAAATTTCCACTGGACAATGCTGCACTAGGGCCTTATTCTCTTGATTTTTCTGAATACGTACTCTAAGATCAATATTCATGAGGGTACCGGGTTTGAAGCACCAGTTCCATATTGTAAAGCTTTGAAAGGAGTATTTGTGCTAAGATGAGTTACTCTGGAAGGCCACTGGTAGTGACAGAAATATCTTATCATGTACATATAGTTCTTTTCCCATCGGGAGAATTCTTGTCCACCAGATAATGGTACATTGGAGAAGCAGAAATGGCAATATTTTCATCTGCGTGACCATCATTGTTGAAAGAAAATGAACTCTAACCTAAAATGTGATAGAAATAAGAATACTGAAGAGCAGGGAAGCAGATTGATCATTCATTCATAAATCTTCCCTATAGGATCAACTAATAGCCAGGGGAACGATGGATATAGAACCTGAATTTCCTTTGTAGAGGTACATACTTATTGCCACTCTCAGCCTAGACATGGGCACATAACCCACACCTCAGCGAATTATGTGGTTCTTTCCCCTGGCCACTGTAATACATTCAAAGATGGATATGAAACCTAAGCCAAGAGAAAAAAAAAAAAACCTAATTCTGTGAATTTCGTTGGAATGGTTGGAAAATAGAAGGTAGGAGTAAGGCTGATAGTAGAATTGGAGCTGCTAGAGGCTAACACAAACAGAGGCAGCCTGAGAACAAAGGGAAGAAATGACAGTGAGTCCCCTGCCTAGCTTCCATGTCCAGCAGCAGCCCAAACTAATATTCCTCTGTATTTTTCCCGAGCTCTTTCTCTTTCAAACAGATATTACTTGCATTTCTGTCACTTGAAACCAGCATATTTTTATCGAAAAAAACTAAAGTTTATAGCTAGATATGACCTTAGAAGCTATCTAGACTTGCTTCTGAATTTTTTCTACTAAGGAATACCCATTGGAATAAAAATACACACCCTTTGAGGTCTCAGATGTTTCCATCAAAGCAAACAACTGCAAGCATAACATTTCTTTGAAAACTTATGATCTATTTTAATACAGCATGCACATTTTGCATTTCATGCCACAATGTGGCTGTTGCTGTTTGTTCCTCTAAATAATTAATATAAGTAATTATATAGGGACTTAATAAAATAATAATGGAAATAACCTTATATGGGAAAAAAGTGTTTAATTAAGTGTGCCAAATGTCCCATTGATCCAATTATCACCTCAAGAAAGTATGGTTTTAAATTTTTTAATTGATTTTGTATTTCTATTTTTTTTTTTGTTAATTATTTCTTTTGCCTAACTAAATACTTTGGGACACCACTCTTATTTTTCCTCATCCTTGTTATAGCCATCAGTCTATTTTGACATAAAATATTCAATTAATGTGAGATCTTTAAAAGCCAATATTTCAGTATTGGTGATAATGTAAGTCAAGGAATCTTAAAGGAGGAACATTTTCAGACATGACAGCATTAGCAACCTTTCTCCATCTACTCTTGTTATATACTGGCCAGGTGGGCTACTAGGAATATAATATAATATTTTGGACTTACAAAATCTTTATAAAAACTTTTTTTGCTTTTCTTTCTTATGCCTTGTGTTAGTAAATATTGCTTGACTTCCATGTGTGGTGAAACAACTTGTTCCATAAAATTTCATTATTGTTCTTGCTATTAGTCCCTGTTTTAAATAAACTAGAAACTCAAAGTGTCGTAACTGCTACGAGAAGGAATAAGGCTGCTAGTAGCCATAATAATATTTCACTTTAATAAAAAATAATAAAGGGGATATGTATTGGGATTATTCTTCAGTTTTGTATAAACTTTCTCTCACCCCAATTTGATGACCATATGTTCTCTGACACAAATTTAAAAGTCAATATGAAATGACCTAAATGTCAGCCACATATCTTATGTGTGACAAAACCAGTAGTTTGACCAGAGGCCAGTGGAAAAGTATTCACACATATAAATGCAATATGTGTCAGCCAGAAGAGCTGACAAATGGAAACCAAGAAAGAGAGGAGCCAGAGAGGCTAACAGTGATAATGACCATCTAAATATATACATTTTAACCCTCTATATTTCAATCCCAATATATATGTATATATTTTAAGTCCAAATATATATTTAATATACACATATATAATATGAAAGGGAGACTCATTTAGTAGACATCAGATGTTACAGCTCCTTTAATGATACCTCACTAATTGTAAAGGTGGATTTAGGCATTTGTCATAATCTTTGAGTATTATGGGCTCAATGTCAAGAGTATTCCAATTGCAAATATATATTATTTATATATATATATATATATATATGCACACACACATACACACACACACATATATATATGCATGCACATTAGGCTACCTTAGCCCTGTTACTAATAACTATGTTACTCATCTATGTTACCACCCTTATTCTAATTCTCATCAAACCATCTGCTAATTGTGACTTGTCAATGTGATGCAGGAAGGGAATGTGCTGGTTCTATAAATACAAATATTCTGATTCACATGTTACTTCTGTTGCCCATATAAATCTATGCACTTCCATACTGCTTTTAATGATCAATGTTGGTATCTTTTTTAGTTGACCCTTAAAGAAATACTTGAGATTTTGTTTACTGAATCAAGTTTGTGAGCATGAAAAGATAAGGTCAGACTCAATTAGGGCCATATTTAATTAATCATCAAAAACCCTCTTTGACTATATTAAGAAAGTTGTCTGAAAAAAAAAAAAAGAAAGTTGTCTGCTAGTGGTTCTATATCCTTGCTAATTGCTGCCCTTCAAATACCTATATTTAAAAAGAAGAAAAAAGCAAACAAACCCACTACAGTCATGAAAATAACTTGTTGTCATCTGTCCAAAATTGTTTTAATATATATACAAACTTATGGTACCTATGAGGAGTACAGTATCCCTGTCGATGTGGCATCAACGTACAGCATATAACTTCAGAAACTATTTGCAGTGGTCATTGGATCTCTCTTCCCCATTCCTCTTACTGGACTGTGAATTCTTAGAGAAAATTTACATTTATCTATTGTTATACGCTTGCAGCAATTAGCAGAGTGCTTGCATAGTATTACTTAATATATAAATGGTAAATTTATTAAGGCAACATTGAAAGTGAAAAACATTATGAGTATGTGAATTCAAGCAGAAAACTTAACTTCAAAGTTGAATCCTTCTTTTGCATACTTTGATCCACACTACAGAACATCTAAAATAAATGACCCTGTTTTTAACTTACTAGTATCCCTTTTAAATTACAAGAGAGGTTTGTTTCAATGAAGATTATTCTTTATTTCTTCCATGTTTCTTTCATGCCTCCAACACTCTCTTTTTTCCAGGTCTATACTCTGGTCTAAGTCTACTTTCCCTTGACTTCAAACTAACAGTGATGGAGGAAGTTTACTAATTAATTCCCTTTGGAGGCAGCCAATAAACCGGACAACTGCTGTTGCTATTGAAAGGTAGACATTTGTTTCAAATTTTGAAATTCTTATACTTAAGGCTATTCTATATTTGCTAAGGTAAAACTCAAAAATATTAATTTATAGTATTAAGAATATATATCATATAGATAAATGCCTTTTGAAAATTGTTTTGAGGTTTTAGTATAATACAGACCACAACCAAATCTTTTGTGTTACTTAATGGATTTTTTTTCAAGTTTTCTCTTCTTTTGAAACATCTATGAAAATCTTTATTCTTTTTAATAACTGTGTTTTAAAAGTTTCTTTTATGCATTTTGATCACTCTGAACCCTCTAAAATACATTAGCAAGTTTTTATTTTCATCTGGCTTGAAAAGAGAGCTTGGATTTTTATGTTTTAATGAGGGGACTTAGTAATGCTTTAACTTTTACCAAAGGCTACATTTAATGTCCTTGCTCTGACATTTCTTCAAGTTCTACAGAAGATAGAAAATAATATATTATTTCCATGCTCTAGTTTTACAAGAGCAATGCTTTACTGCATCATTTAGGTGGTGTTAAATCCTATTTGGGTCTAAAAATCTGCTCTGAGTACCACTGATATCTCATAAATATAGCTACAAAACACTCACATAAATACTGCCATGACTTTAGTTTCCTCTTCATTTTTGTCCTCACATAACACTTTATTATAAGGTTTAGCTTGTTAAGAAAAACCTTAATTTAATTTTTATCTATTTAAAATTTACTTTTTTTTATGAGTTACTCCATTATATTGCATTATATTTTTATACCTTTGAAAGTACTTTGATAAGAATATTATGGCATAAATTAGACACAAATTATGTTGCTAGGGAAAATGAGGAATTTGAAACTTTGGAGTATTAAAATTAGATGTGAGGTTAGTCATCCAGGAGAAAGGGGAGCTAACAGTCAAATACAAAGACCTAGCCTTGACTTTAGTTTAGCTCATCTTGACATCAAAGAGCCTTTCTGGTGAAAGAGGAAAATGGAATTTATCTGAAGTAATGAAAGTGATTAAATTTGGATGGATAACCATGTCGTATTTCCAAGTAATCAGTTTACTCTAAATAATTCAGGCCCATGGGAAATAGTTTTGAGGCAAAGTGATAAAATAAATATAAAAGGTCTTTAAGCATTTTTTTTTTGTATTCATAGGGGTAGAGTCTTGCCCTCTTTCTAGGGACTGTGCATGTATGTTAAATATTGCTATGTAGGACTATTGAAATAATACCACCATGAAAGTTGATTAGGTTCATATTCCATTCATGAACCTGTAACAAAAACCAGATTTTTCTCCAGACTCGGTCACAAATCTTTGACTTTAGCTAAAATAATAATTGATGGGGGCCGGGCACAATGGCTCACGCCTGTAATCCCAGCACTTTGAGAGACCGAGGCGGGCGGATCACAAGGTCAGGAGATGGAGACCATCCTGGCTAACACGGTGAAACTCTGTCTCTACTAAAAAATACGAAAAATTAGCTGGACATGGTGGCAGGCTCCTGTAGTCCCAACTACTTGGGAGGGTGAGGCAGGAGAATCACTTGAACCCGGGAGGCGGAGCTTGCAGTGAGCCAAGATCACGCCACTGCACTCCAGCCTGGGTGACAGAGTGAGACTCCGTCTCAAAAAAAAAAAAGAACCAAAAATAATAATAATAATAACTGATGGAAAGTCACAGAGTTTTTACTCCCAACAATAAAAAAAAAAAAACCTTTGAAGGATTCATAATCTAGCCTCAACAAGTTTCCTTATTTTAGCTTCTATAATGAAGACTTCTTACCACACCACAACTACTTACCATTGCACATTCCAGGATTCCCAAGATTTAACTACACAAAATTTATAAACATTTCTTCAAATGTGAAGAAGGCCAAAAAATATTACCAATATATAGGAACAAAATGAGTCAACAGAAACAGATTGAAAAATGACAAATAATGGGATCAGCAGAAAAAGTACTTTAACATCACTATTATAGTCAAGAATATAAGAAAAAAGTACTATGAACATAATGAAAGAATTTTTAAAAATAATATCAGTAGGGATGTGAGAATTATATGAAATAACCAAATAGAAATTGTAGAAATAATAATTGCTTTTCAAATTAACACAGGAATAGAAAACCAAATACTGCGTATTCTCACATGTAAGTAGGAGTTAACATTGAGCAAACATGGACATACACTTGGGAATAACATGTACTGTGGACTACTAGATAGGGAGAGGAATGCGAGTTGAAAAACTACCTATGGAGTGGTATGACAACTACTTAGACGCAATATACCCATGTAACAAATCTGCATGTATGACCCCTGTTTCTAAAATAAAGGAATTTAAAAAATTGGTTTGATGGCTTTATAGTAGATTAAACACTGTGGAAGAAGAGACGATTTAGATCGATCACAGAGCAATAGAAACTATTTAAAGTGAATCATGGAGACAACAAGAATGGAAAATAAAATGAAAAGAGTTCGTTAGCCTAAGGCAGAAACAATCTAACGTAATTGCTATTGGTATTACAGAAGAGAATTTGTGGAAATGTTTAAAAAGTAGTGTTGACGAATGTTCAGATTATGTGAAAAACCTTTATCCACCTATTTAAGGAGCTCCATAAAACTAACCAAATAGGATACACACACATACATACACTCTACACTATCACCACTGCCACTAAGATGTATCATAAACAATATGATATGTAATTACCGTATGACTTACAGACAGTATTCTATAGCACTGCAGGATGGCTATAGTTAGCAATAATATATTTTAGCTTCAACTAGTTAGAAGGAAGACATTTAATTTTTCCAACACAAATCAATGTAAATGTTTGAGATGATAAATGTGCTAATTATCTTGATCTGATCACTGCACATTGTCAATAATGCAACTTCACTATGTATCCCATAAATATGTACAAATATTATGTCAGTGTAAAATATTAAGTAAAAAGAAAACTGGCTTGTTATGGGAGCAAGGGGACAGAGTGTTTCAAATAATGTATAGTTTGCTGAGGTGCTGATAATTGTCGAATATCTACAGATATAGTGTAATAGCTAGCCTCCAATGAACTATGCTTTCTGAAATTCACAGCTTTGTGTAGTGTCTTCCACACTGAATGGGGCTGGACTTGTTTTACCAGTAGACTGAAGCAGAGGGGACACTATGTGACTTTTGATGTCATACAAATCCTTGAAACATCCATCTTTGTCTCTTGAATTCTTTCTCAGAGGGAGAATTTCAAGAGCTAGCCATAGTGCAAGATGTCTGTTTACTCATAAACTAGCATGCTGTGAAGGTGCCCAAACTAACTGTGAAGATTTGATATGGAAGATGCAATATAGAAGAAGTTGGGGAGCAGAGAGAGAGAGAGAGAGAGAGAGAGAGAGAGAGAGAGAGAGAGAGGTATGCCTGGCCAGTTCCCAGTTGTTCCACTAATCCAACCTGGATATCAGCCATGTGAAGGAAGTAGCCATTTTGGATGTCAAGCCTTCAGATGAATCCAACCCATAGAAAGACCCCAAATGAGAACTGTGCAGCTGAATCCAGTCATTCCACAGAACCATGAGAGATAAAAATAAATTCCCATTTTAAGCTACCAAATGTTTTCATTGGAAAAATATAGGAATTGAAAAAATAAATATCTGTTTGATTTGGAGGTATGAAGGTCTTTGTTGTTTCTGAGAATAACAGGGACAGAAGCCAGATCTGAATGGGTTGAAAAATGAGTGAAAGGAGAAGAAATTAAGAAAGCAAAGATAATTTTCTGGAGATGTTCTGCTGTGGATCGAGAGGAAGAATATTGGTAGGTGGAAGAGAATGCGAAGATGAGGGAGAATTTACCAATTAAGCATGTTGAAAAGTACTGCCTATAAAGTACGCTTTCTAAAAATCAGTTGTGTGGGGGGTGAATTAACCTAAATCTAATTAATCCCCTTGATGTAATTACCAGTTTACCAAAAGTGTGGTAAACTGGTAATCGCTTTAAGAATGTGATCAGCCAAATCAAGAATTTGGGACACTCTATGTAACAAATGGCCCAAGAAATCAATGACATTTTAAAATTATAAAGGCAGGCCAGACGTGGTGGCTCATGCCTGTAATCCCAGCATTTTGGGAGGCCACGCTGGGCAGATCATGAGGTCAGGAGAGCGAGACCATCTCTACAAAAAATACAAAAAATTAGCCGGGCGTGGTGGCAGGCACCTGTAGTCCCAGCCACTCGGGAGGCTGAGGCAGGAGAATGGCGTGAACCCGGGAAGTGGAACTTACAGTGAGCCAAGATTGCGGCACTGCACTTCAGCCTGGGTGACAGAGTGACACTCCATCTCAAACAAACAAATGAACAAACAAAAAATAATAAAATTATAAAGGCAAAAAAGACTGTTATAGCATAAAACCAATTTAAGAGACAAAATAATGAGATGCAATATAAGGAACTTGTTTGAGTCCTGAGGTGAACAACCCAACTATATATATATATAAAATTCTTGAGACAATTGGTGTGATGGTTAACATTGAGTGTCAACTTGACTGGATTGAATGAGGCAAAGTATCGTTTTTGGGTGTGTCTGTGAGGGTATTGCCAAAGGAGATCAACATTTGAGTCAATGGATTGGGAGAGGCAGACCCACCCTCAATCTGGGTGGTCACCATCTAATCAGCTGCTATTACTGGCTAGAAAAAAGCAGAAGAAGGTGAAAGGAGCTGACTTGCTGAGTCTTCTGGCCTTCATCTTTCTCCCATGCTGGATGCTTCCTGCCCTCAGACATCAGACTCTAAGTTCTTCAGCTTTTGGACTCTTGGACTTACACCATTGATTTTAAGGATCCACTTTCAGCTCCCTGGCTTTTGAGGTTTTGGTTCTCAGACTGGCTTTCTTTCTCCTGAGCTTGCAGACGGCCTATCGTGGGACTTCTTGTGATTTGGTGAGTCAGTTCTCCCCATAAACTGCCATTCATATATGCATATTAATATATACTATTAGTTATGTCCCTTTAGAGAACCCTGACTAATAAAATTGGGGAAATGGAATGTGAACTAAGTGTTAAGTGATATTAAGAAATTACTATTAGTTATTTATCTGTAATAATGACATGGAGGTTATGTTTTGAAAATATGCTCTTACAAATTAGAGCTACATACTGTGATGACCCTGATATATGGAATTTTAAAATAAATATATATATAATAGCAGTAATTATTACTACTGGGTGATAGGTAAGTGGGAGTTCATTATACTGGTGTCTTTATTTTTTGAATATATTCAAATGTTTCTATAATAAAAAGTTTATTTTTAACTAAAAAAAATTGTAATGAGAAAATGTTAAAAGCAGCCAAAGTAGAAAAAGGCATATTATAAACCAGGAACAATAATATGAAGCATTGATCATTTCTCTTATTATCAGAAACAATGCAAACCAGGAGACAATGAAGTGAGTTAATACAGTGCTGGGGGAAGAAAGTTCAATTTCGAATTTTCATCCAGAAAAAAATGCCTTCAAACATAAAGGCAAAAGTAAACACTTTTTTCAGACAAAACTGAGATAAATTATTGCAAACAGATCTAAAGTAGAAGAAATATCTAAGGAAGCTCTGCAAGATAAAGTGAAATGATAACAGAAGTAAACCCAGATCACAGAAAATTTTTTTCAAAAAAAACCACATGCACTCGTATGTTTATTGCAGCACTATTCACAATAGCAAAGACATAGAATCAACTTAGATGCCCATCAGAGGTGGACTAGATAAATAAAGTTTGGTACATGTACACCTTGGAATACTATGCAGCCATAAAAAAGAACAAATTATGTCCTTTGTAGTAACATGGATGTAGTTGGAGGCCATTATTATAAGCAAATTTACACAAGAACAGAAAACCAAATACCTTGTGTTCTCTCTTATACGTAAGAGCTAAATATTGAGTACACATGGACATAAAGATGGGAATGATAGATACTGGAGACTACTAGTGAGGGGTGGATAGGAGGGGAAATGAGGGTTGAAAAACCACCTATTGGATACTATGGTCAATACCTGGGTGACATGATCATTTGTACACCAAAAATCAGCAACACACAGTTTAGCTATGTAAGAAAGCTACACATGTACTCCCCAAACTAAAAAAAAGTAGACAAAAAAGAATTTTTTAAAAATGATAAATGTATTCAAATATAACATTTTTTTCTACTTATCTCAACTCAAATTGATTTTTAATATAAAAAATGAGTTTTATAATATATATAGAAGTAAAATGCATGAAAATAATAGAACACAGAATACAAAGAGGGGAAACAGAAATATACTGCTCTAAGGCAATTCTATATTATAGGTAAATTGTATAATAGTATTTTGAGGGTGAGAGTGGTTATTTAAAGCTACATACTGAAAATTCTAAAGCAAGTTTAGAAAATGGATAAAATAAATAGAATTAGCTAATAAACAAATACAGGCAATAAAATGGAGTACTAAAATATATTCAATTAATACAGATATACAGGAATAGAAAAAGGGACAACAAAGTGTTGGGACAAACAGAAAACTATTATCATTATGATATACTTAAATTCATACACATTATTATTTATATTAAATGTAAACTTTTCAATTTAAAAGTAAAAATCATCACAATGCATAAAAAGACTCGATTATGTATTGTTTGCAATAGACAGATACTAAATATAAGGACATAGATTAAAAGTATAGAAATATATTGTTAATTCTCATCAATTTAATGTCATAAAAACATATCTTTCAATAAATAAAATTCTTTTATTGACTTACTGAAAGAAACAACACAGTACAGCACGGAGGATTCAGGGGCATCTCAGTAAGGGGGTGTTCAAGGGGTTTATTGTAGAATTTTGACTTGTATTAGATGAATTTGAGACAGATCCAATGAAGTGGAATTTGCATTTGTTTGAGTGATGTTAATAAATTGGGATACTTTTATGACTAGGTCTATTAATAGCTCTTATCTAGAGGGGAAAAAAACAGCATAAGGCTAAAGTTATATTGGCAAGAAAGTGGTTTTCACTCTTATTAGCTAGGAGAAGGGTGTTTGATAATTTTTATGGTTTGGTTAATGACCTTGTTTACCTTTGTGCTTATACACAATTAATGAGAAGTCTTGCTTGTGTCTTGTTCCATTGTAGTCCAGAGTAATCTGTCTGATGCTGGTAGTCTCTGAGACTTTTTACATTCGATAAAGAGAACAGCACAGCCCACCTATGACAGCCAGGGCAGTTCTTAGGAACACCAGTGCCCACCTCTCTGTATCCAGTTTGTTCCTTGTTGTCAGGAGCTCCTTTGCTCTTTCTCAAAATATACCATGCAAACACTAATTGTGAGAAAAAATGAAGTAGTTCTAGGAACATGTAGCAAATTAGACATCAGGATATGAAGTATTACTAACAATAGAGACATTTCATGATATAGAGAGATAATAAGGTCGATTCTTAAAGAAGAGATTTGTGCTCTTCTGAGATATGCTATGTACACAGCATATATTAAATTAATCAAGTAAAAATGGACAGAAATGAAGATAAAAATAGATAAATCTACAATTATAGTTAGAGATGCCACCACTCCTCACTGTGCAATTGATAAAACAATTAGACAATCAGTAGAAGACTTAAAAACACAATCAGCCATTGGACCTAATCAACATTAACAGGACACTATAAACAAGAATACGCATTCTGTTTAAGTTCACAAAGACAGACCATATGTTATGCCATAAAACAAGACTTAGCACATTTAAAGAGGATTGAAATAATACAGAATATATTCTCTAGCCATAACATAATTAAATTATTAATCAATTTAAAAACATACCTGGAAAATACCTAATTATCTGAGCATTAATAATAATCTTAAAAATAAATCAAAAGAGAAATTAGAAAGTATTGTAAACTGTATGATAATGAAAAGCATAACAAATCAACATTTTGTAATAAAGCTAAAACAGACTATAAAGGGACAATCATAATCTTAATATTTACATTAGAAAAGAAGAAATATTTGTAATTGATGGTTAAACTTTCATTTTAAGTATAAGAAGATGAACAAGTTAAACTCAAAGCAAGTACAAGGATGGATATAATCAAATGCAAAAATAAATGGATTAGGAAACAGAAAACAATAGAAATAACCAATGAAACCAAAGGGTGTCTTTAAAATTATTACAGTTGATAAGTCTCTAGTAACGCAGATCAACAAAAACAAACAAAACGTAAGCTGTCAATATAAGGAATTATAGAGGAACAAGGTAGCAAAACCAACAATCAGTAAACAACATTTACAACAGAACCAGGTGGTAAGTCCTAATGAACTCTAAAATAGAAGCAATTTGGCCACCAATAGCCCAAATCCTGCATGGTATGGATTCTTCGTGGGAAGAGGAAGGATCAAGTGGAAGAGGATCTGAGGAGCTGAGAACAGGAGAGCCTCAAAACAGTCAGCAGGAACGTAGGGAAGAATTGATTTGGCCAATTTGAGAAGAATAGTTGAAACTTGGAAGGGTTCTGCCCTCTCTAATTGTGGGTAGAAAGTGTGAATATATTCACATTGTATGGAAAAAGTGAAAAATTTTGCAAATATAATTAAGGCCCCTATCTGTTGATTTTAAAGTAATCAAAGGAGAGATTATCCTGAGTGGGTCTGACCTAATCATGTGATCCCTTTACAAAAGACATTAAAGACATGAAGAAACAAATTCTTTCTTTGTTGCTAGCTTTGAAGGAACAGGCTGCTGTGAATCTATAGCCATAAGGAAATGAATTCTGCAGACAACCTGAAGGAGTTTACATGCAGATACTTACCTAATCAGCTTTTCAGATTAGTATGCAGTCCAGCCATCACTTTGGTTTCAGCCTTGCTGGACACTGAACATAGATTCCAACTGCATCACATCTGCACTCTGACCTGTAGAAATTGTGAGATAATAAATGAGAGTTGTTTCAATCTGTAAGATTGTGGTAATTATTTTGCACAATCTTAGAATGCAAATATAACATGCAACTTCTTACTAATGTAAACTCATTAAACTAAAAACTCACCTATCTTGTTTTAGTGAGGTTGAACTCAGTATGTGATTAAACATTGTCAGCTAAATTCAAAATTTAGTTCCAAATTTTTAGATAATGTATGCATGCAAAATTAGTATTTATATTGATATTTTACTTATTTTAACTATTTTGGTAACATAATTTTATTAATATATAAGCTGATTTTATAAAGTAGTAATTGAAGAAAAAAGAGCAAAATATGCCATTCAACAGTCAACGCTGAATGTTCCGAGAAGCTATACTTAGAAAGTACATGCGCTTTTCAGTGGACCATTATCTAAACAATAGCATGGCCATGGAAAGAGAAAACCTTAACATGTAGATGGAAGATTTTCTAAAGTCTTCTCAGAGCTTCATAGGCTCTGAAAAATTTAGATTTTTTCAAAATTTCATGAATGACTTTCATGTTACTGTTTATTAGTAAATATGTAATAAAATGTACAATTAATAACATTTATAAAATGGTCCCCATATGTTATGACACCTTCATATTAATTCTGAACAATTGTTTTTTTCTGAAACTGCTAGTTTTTTACTATAAAATTTGATTTAGTTATTTTATGTATGTGGTTTTACGAGGAATTATATATATAGAATTACAATCGTACATTTTCAGAAATTAGTAATATAATCTACAAATGAAATTTTTGTTCATAAATTTTTGGTCACTTATTTCTGACACACAGCCATCAGCTATGATTTGGCATTGTGAATTTCCCTTGTTTTCTGTGCAAAATACTTGTTATATATTTAAAGTCTTAATATCAATTTTAATTCCTTTCCATGTGTCTAGTTAGTATACCAGATAGTAAATTAAGCCAGAAAGATTTATTCATGGAAAAAATACAGACCAACCTAAACCCTTAAATGTGATTACTGAGGAAATTTTAGGACAGCAAAAGTCCCACACCATTTCCTTGAAACGATTGCCGAATTTATTGGTTGGTCTCCAGTATTAATTACTTCTTTTTCCATTATGCCAGAACTGTATTGATCTAATCCTCGATTCTCTCCCAGGGGCTCCTGAGCTCATTCTTGATTCTGTCAAGCCATCCTCTATCTGTATAATTGGCCCCTCTGTGGTTGTAGGTGGGTAAGCCCACTGCAGGATGTTCCAGGTATTTTCGCCCGTCTTCGGGGACCTGTAGTCATGTAAGCCTTTCTTACATTCTGTCGTTTTCATGCTGCTTGAAATAACTAATATTTTTCAGAGCAATTTTGAAAAGAAACACATGCTTTATATTGAAAAAATGAAAATATTCACCTGCATTATTGTAATTGTTATCATGTTACAGAGAATATGAGAGATCAAGAGGGAGAATGTACATACTCCTAACATGTAAAATATGCAATGAAAGCATCATAATAAATAAATCTCACCATATAAATTACAAGTTCAATCCATATGATTATATGAAAATAGTCATGTGGTTACCATTTATTTGACAAATTATATTAAATCTGATTCTTGCTTTTGACTCCAGGTTTGCTCAGAATATCTGAATTCACAAACCAGGTCATTTATTTATACAATCAGCAATTAAACCTGAATATCGGAAATGTCTGTATAATTTCTCTTTTGAGATTCCACTAATCATTTTACTCCCAAAAATATTAAATTCACAAATAACATGTGTTGGCTAATAAATGGTCAACAAAGACTCATGCAGAAGAGATATGTTGTATTTGTTGCTGCTGCTACCGCTGGTGCTGTTAAATCTTACCAAAGTTCTGTGTTGGCCTCTGAACGCCAAAGCCAAGTAAAAGGTGCAATACATTTGAACAGAAAGCTATAACACTTGGAGAAAAACAATTTGTGATACATAAATAGAAGATTAACATGCTCTTGAAAAAAATACAGCTTTCTTGGGAATATTACACCTTAGCTTCAATATATGTGTACCTGTACACACACACACACACACACACCCTCCTCATTTTATTCTCAACAGTTAACATTTAAATCTCTAAACCTTTGCACTACATTCTGTCTTAAGGGATAAACCTGATGTATATAATGGGCCTTTATAAATTCAGAATATTTTTGAATTTAATATGCTGACGAAATTTTAAACTATGTATATGTACATATATATGTACATGCATATATATATAAATATGTACACACGACATGCATATAGATATGTGTGTGTGTTTATGAGTACACGTACAGATATGTGGTCAAATATTTTGCAGAGAGCAGTATTAGACAAATGTTTCATGTGAAATATTATATCTGTGAATAAAATGCATACAAGGTACTAAAAACAAAACTATAGAGAGAAGGGCCAAGAGGTAGGGGTTCAGTATTTAACTGCATTACATGAAGTTTCCCTCCCCTGTGTGCCTGCAGCTGTTTCTGCACATGCTCAGAGAGGACACGCAGGTGTCATCCGGAACTTGAAATCATGACTTTCTTTTATTTCCCCTGCACTGATCCCTTGCTAATGCATTTAAAGAAACAATCTTAATTTTCATCCTCTGGATTGTGTCTGACTAGAAAATCACTTAGTAAACCAAGTGGAGAAACAGGTTATTAATGCAAAGCTAAAGATTTCTATTTCACTTAGAAATTATCTATTGTGGTCTTTGTATAGCTGGAGAATTATGTTTGGAAACATCTCACACATTTCATTCTCTGATTTCTTTAATAAAAAACCCAAGAAGCTCATTTAGACTTTTCTGTTAACTTGAATACACTCAATTGAAGGCCTTCAGGGACTGGCTATGTATGATCTTGGCTGCAATAGTGCTGATCTGTATGGGAATACATGTGCATGTGAGTGTGTGCATTGAGGGGAGATGTGTGTATAATTACAGTTTACTTCTCCTTGATGGGAGCTTGAGGGGGTGGTCAGTGAGCAGACTGTAAGCCATTTATTCTTTCTTTTCAGTTTCTTGTATATACAAAAGACATTTTTTCACATGCCTCTCTGAAACTATCATTTTACAATACAACGTTTCTTTTTAGCTTTGAAAAGCTGTTAAAAATAACTGTGGTAGAGCAATTGCTAATATCTTACTATTGAGTGATGTTTTAATCTTGTTGACATTCCTATTACCTAAACTACATAATTGGTCGTTCATTTATTATGCTTGTTCTTATAAAGTAAAATAATCACTTTGTATAGAGTAGAAACAAATAAAACTATGTTCACTGCAGCAGTCTGTTGCACACGGTGGGTATAGTATAAGGAAAATAGCTGAATATTTGGAGTGAGCCAAACTTGGATTAAATCTATGTTCCTTCAAACATTAGTTACATAGCTTTGGTCAAATTATTTAATTCCACGATCCTCAGGTTTTCAACTAAAAAATTGAGATCATATTAATGAGATAGTATTAATTCTTAAAATAGATTGTTTTGAATACAGTAGGTAAATGGAAGCTATCACTTTGAATTTGTATCTGCAAACACTTTGCCTAAGTTTTTCCTGTTTTAACATTTGCATTGATGGTACTTAAAGAAACAAGACTCAATAACCTATGCATATGTCATGTGTTGATATAATCGTACTGGGAAAACACTGGAAAAGTATTATCAAAATATTAACATCCTTTCAGGAAAAAAGTGTTAAAGTGTTGGAGAGAAGTCTTGCAGCAATATTACCTATAGTTTGATTTTTATATTTTCAAATAGCTAACCAAATTAGATCAAATTCTTTCAGAGTGCAAATACCATATGAAATTTTTGCAGGCTTTATGTTAGTTTCTTCAATTAGTGTTCTTATTTATAAAATGCGTGAACTGAAGACATCTTCTCTGAATTTTATATATAAAAATTATTAATTATATTAATTTAAAAATTTAACCAAAATTTACTGATAGATAATAATGTACAGAAAGATAATAATTTACATCAGCTGAGTGCTGCAAATCAGTGAAAATCCCACTCATTTCTTTTCAGTTTAACTCAGAGCAGTTATCAAATCTGAACTCCAACAGTCCTGAAGTGCTACAATCATTCATAATTGAATTTGAAATTGTTTTAACAATTGATATTGAATAAGACTGCCTCAATATTTTCCCCAGTTTGTCTACATGTTAGGCTCATTTTTACCTCTACGACCTTGACTCCCCTCTCACCCTGGCCATTACAGAATCTCAATTGGGTAGCCACAGAGATCCCTCTCTTTCCTTTTCTTACAACATTTATTTTAAAAATCTTAAAAATGTGAAATTGTTCTATGCCCCTTTGAGATATAAATCTTTGCAAAAGCCTCTGGCCAGTTTTATAATCCAGTCATCCCTTTGAAATGTTATCCACCTCTGTCTCTGAGTCTCTCTCGTAGGGTAGGAGCCTAACTTCTTCTGTGGATATCTTCTTTCCTGAAGACGTGAAAAAGTTTGTTTTTTTCTTTAGGTAAGGCCAACTGGCAAACCCAAAAAGTCTACAATTCACCCCACTCCCAACCCCAGTATTAAAAACTCATCTATCTTTTGTTTTAATGAGGTTGAACTCAGTATGCTATCTGGTCTCTCTTCCCTATTGCTGTGAATAAAATCTTTCTAGCCTGTTTAACATTGCCCAGTGCATTTTTTGCTGTGAGAATATCCAATACACTTTAGCTTCTACTTTTATTTTGTAAAAAAATATATTCCCAAATTATAAATAGTAATACGTTGGTCCTCAGTGAAGACCATATGGATAAACTTATGCATAAGTAATTTATTTATTTAAGAGTACATGAAGTGACAAACAGGACAAAGGGATGACAAAGAGAAAATAGCAAGGACTTTGCAGAAAATACTGAAAGTAAACCATATAATAACAAGCTTTAAATGTAGTCCTTATGTAAATAAGTTCATATCTAAAGTGTTCAAAAAATTCATGAAAACGAATTTTGCCCAGGTATGGAAAAGAGTGTATATAATAGTGAAAAACTAGAAACAAGTATGCAATATTAAGCACTCAATACATACTAACTATTATCATTTTTATAGAAAGTGACATCAGACCTTAAATAAAGCAAAAACTTGTGTTTTTAAATTTAAATTTATTTATTTATTTATTTTTAGGTGTAAAGGATGTAGTATAAAGAATTTTGATTTTGTTTACAGGCCAGTCATGGGACCAAGGGCTAAAGTAAATCTAGTGAAGCTCTGAGGGAGAATTTGCTCCTCTCTCTCTAGCTTGGTTCCCAAAACTGACCCTGAGGTTCAAAATTTTGACTACTTAGAACAAATAACTGAATTGCAAATATGCATCATCCTTCACTTATGATAGATGTGGTTCATTAAAACTAGCCTCCTTTACTGGTCACCATTGGGTACAGATCAGCGGATAGCTTGTGCTATATTAGATATAATTTGTAGAAAAAATATACAAATAAGCAACACTGGAAATGATCCAATCAAAATACAATACTGTCATTTACAACAAATTTACATTTCCATTTGACCCATATATTTAAACATTTTTAATTTCCAGGAATTTGGGATTTCCTATGAGTTCTATTTTGGTCAATTATTTTCAATGCATTTACATTATTCAGACTTATTGTATGAGCCTATATGTGGTCTATCTTGGTGACTGTAGCATGCATACTTGCAAAGAATGTATATTCTGCAGTTCTGGGTTATAGTTTTATAAGTGTCAACTACCTCTAGCTGATTGGTAGTGTTATTAAGCTTAAGACCCTCTGTGTTTTGCGGCTATTTTATCTAGCTTTTATATCAATTACTGAGACAAGAGCCTTAATAATTTATACTCTATCTGTGGAACTATGTAGTACCCTTTTTAATTCCTCAATTTTCTTTATGTATTTTGAGACATAGTTGTTAAGTATGTGTTTATACATTTATAAATGTTACATTCTCCTGATAAATTGTCCATTTAGTCATTATGTTGTATTCATCTTTATCCCAGACAATGTTTTGTCCTGAAGTTGACTGAGGTTGAAATTGTTAGCTCAGTATTATGCTTACTGTTTTCCTGATGTATATTTTTCCATTCTTCCACCTGTCTGTGTCTTATTTCAATTTTTATCTTAAAGGCAGCATATAGTAGGTCATGATTTTTATCAATATTATTAATATCTGCCTTTTAATTGATGTTCTCAGGGTATTTACATTTCATTAATGACATATGGTTAGAATATGTCACCAACGTATTATCTGTTTTTTATTTGTTCACAATGGTTTCATCGATGTATTATTTGCTTTTTGTTTGTTCTCTGTTCCCCCTTGCATACACTCTTTGGAGTTATTGGTTGTTTTTGTTGTTATTTCATTTTAATTTAGCTTGACTTTTTGAAATATTTTATGAGTGTGTATGTGTGTGTGTGTGTGTCTGCTCTAGGGATTATAGTATAACATATAAACTTTCAAAGTTGACTTCGAAATAATATTATACCACTTCATACAAAATGTAGGAAAATTGTAACCTTACAAGTCCCTTTAACACCCCCTCCAAAACTATTCTAGAATTGTAATATATATTATATCCTCCTATATTTAGAATCACACCTGAAAATGTTATAATAGTTGTTGCAAACAGTCACACATATTTTAAAGAACTTAAGAGAATACATTTTTAAAAAAAAAATTTACTCATGTATTTACCATTTCTCTTGTTATTACTTCATTACTGAAGATCCATATTGGCATCTGATATTATTTCTCTTCAGCTGGAAAAGCTTTCCTATCATTTCTTGTCGAGTAGTTATGCTCTTGATGAATTCTCTCAGTTTTTCTTCATCTGAAAATGCTTTTAGTTAACCTTTATTCTTGAAGGATATTTTCACTGGATATTTTTTTCTGCTCTGCCCTCTTTCTCCTTTTCATTTGATACTCAGATAACACATTTGTTAGAACTTTTGACAATATTTTACTTCATGTCCTTGCAGCTATGTTAATTTTATTATTATTTTTATTTCTTCAGATTTCACAATTTCTATTGACCTATCTTTAAATCTGCTGTCTATGTGTTCTGCTATCGTCATCATGACATATATATATGTAAACATATATATTTAATTTAAGATATTACAATTTTTATTTCTAAAATTTCCATTTGGTGTTCTTTATAGTTTCGATTTCTGAGCTGAGTAGTCCACTGATTTCAAGTGAGTCTTCTTTTGCTTCATGTAGGTGGGCTACAACCGATTTACAATCTTTATTTGATCATTTCAATATTTGGGTTATTTTGGAGATGGCTTCCCTTGTCTTTTTTCTTGAGAATTGGTTACATTTTCCTGGGTAATTCTATCTTGAGTAATTTAGGGTTACATCATGGACATTTTGAATATGCTGTGTGACTCTGGGTCCAGTTATAATCCTCTGAAAAATCTGTTTTATTATTTTTTTATATTTTGTATATTTTTTTTAGCAGGCAGTTACCCCAGTTAGTTTCAGACTGTAAGTTTTGTCTCAATTTTTGTGGGCATCAGTTCAATTATCATACCACTTTTTAAGGTATTTGCCACATTTGTTTGAAACTTTCTGCGCTCTCATGGCTCACAGGATAGTTTGAAATGTGGGCAGTGCTTCAAATCTCAGTTCAGCTCTCAGTGCTTTTGCTGTGCTGATTTAGGTTTGTTCCAGATCAGTGTAGTTCAGGGGAGAGCTAGGAAATTGTGCAGGCTCATCACAGAGTTACAGGATCCCCTTCTCTGATTGTTTTTGGTCTAGGAGTCTCCTTATACTCTGCAGCTCCGTGAGGCAAGTTATCCTGGTTCCTCTGGCTAGGGAGACAGGAAGCTTCTCTTGAAGTTTCAGCCATTTGTATTGTAGCCCCTGCAGGGCTCCACTTGTGGTAAGCCTCAAAGAAAAGAGAAAGAGAAATAGAAAAAGAAACATATCTGACTGATCCTCCAAGTATTAACTATCCTCTACAGTCTTCCTGATTTTGCCTACTCTTCGGAGTTCAAGTAATTAATATTTTTGTACTTTATCAGGAATTTTTGTTGTAATCAGTGGGAGTGATGGTCCGTAGTGGGTTTACCTATTTTGTGTGACTTTTTTACTTCAGTTTGTATATGTTCCATAATGATTATTCTTTTTCTAAGGAAATATAATATTTAAAAGTAATACAGTGATTTATAAAAAACTAAACTTGCTGCATATTTCATAGGAATGTATTTTGCCAACCTAGTCATTATATAATGTCATAATTTAGTATTATTAAAGAATATCTTAAGAAAGTATAATAAATTCTCATTAGCATCACTACTTCAATTGAACTGTTTTTATGTACACTTATCAGTATATGTACATGTGAATTTACACATATAGTGGAAATTAAAGTGACCATACTATTTACTAGTTATAAAAACTTGCATTTTTAAGAAAGCAACAATTTCAGAGACTTTAAAAGAAAATATTGTTGTTAAAATATGACTTTTACTTTTTATTAATACCTATAAATTATTGAAAAATATTTAATGTTTACCAAATCATTAGCAAGAATTACCAACTTCAGAACATAAAATACCTTATTCTGAAAAATAGTATTGCAAGATTATTTTAGGTGTAAAGTGTTATATTAAGTCTAAGGCTAAAATGCCATTGATGGGTACAGTTGTTTGATGCATTTAAATAGTGTTACTCACACCACATATCTATGCTTAGATTTGCTGTTACAAAGGAGTAGAAGACACTTTTGAGGGAAAGATTGGCAAGACCCTGAGGATACACCGTCCTTCTCACATTGCCTTCCCCAGTCCAACCCAGTGCCCTTAGAGTTCAATAATATTGAACTCTAAATCTGTCTAATGGATTATGTCAAATTATAGGAAAAGATCCTGGACCATTTGAAATCATCTTCCTGTATGTATATTTTATAATGAAATAACAATGTACATCTTTTTACCAACAAACATTTTTCTGTCTGTTATCAGAGTGGTACATTGTTACATCCAATGGACCTACATTGATAGACACGTCCCTATCATGCTTATCACTCAAAGTCCATAGTTTACATGAAGGCTCAAACTTGGTGTTGAACATTTTTTGAATTTCAATAAATGTATACTGACATGTATCCACCATTGTAGTATCTTGCAGAATAGTATCATACAGCACAATTGTGTAATAGTTCTGTTTTTCATGTGTGTGAGACAGGGTCTCACTCTGCTGCCCAGGCTGAAGTTCAGTGGTGTGCTCTCAGCTCACTGCACTCTCAACCTCCCCAGGCTCAGGTGCTCCTCCCACCTCAGCCTCCCAAGTAACTGGCACTACAAGTGTACACTACCATCCTGGTTAATTTTTGTATTTTTTGTAAAGATGGAGTTTTGCCATTTTGCCCAGGCTGGAATAGTTCCTTTTAACAAATACTAAATATTAAAAATCTTAAACAGCAACACTTGGATTATACTTAGAGGTGAGCCAGCCATTCAAAGAGAAAAACACTTGAACACTTACATTTCCTAATGCTAACATGAACTTAATGTTTAATGCCATATTCATTCCTATCTTGCTGGCTCTTTTTTTAAAAAAATTAATAGACTTTAACTTTTAGGACAGTTTTAGGTTCATAGAGAAATTGAAAATAGAGAGTTCCAGTATGTTTTGCCCTCACACATGTACAGCCTCTTCCACTATCAATATTCCTATCAGAGTGGTACATTGTTTCATTCAATGGACCTACACTGACACATCACTAGCACTAAAAGTACATAGCTTACATTAGGGCTCAATCTTGGTATTATACATTCTATGGGTTTTAATACTTGTATATTGACATGTATCCACCACTTGTGATATCATACAGAATAGTTTCCTGTCACTAAATCTTCTGGGCTCAGCCTATTCATCCTTCCCTCTCCCTAACTCATGGCAACCACTGATCATTTTAGTGTCTCCATAGTTTTGCCTTTTCTAGAAAGTCGTATTGTTGGACTCATACAGTATGTAGCCTTTTCATATTGGCTTATTTCACTTAGTAATATGCGTTCAAGTTTCATTCACATCTTTTCATGGCTTGATAGCTCATTCCTTTTTATGGCTGGATGTTATTCCACTGTCTGAATGTACCACAGTTTATTTACTCGCTTCCTGAAGGGAATCTTGGTTGCTTTTGAATTTTGGCAATTATGAATCAAGCTGCTATAAATATCCATGTGCAAGTTTTTGTGAGGACATTAAGTTTTCAAATAATTTTGGTAAATACTAAGGAGCATTGCTAGATCATATTGTAACTGTATGTTTAGTTTTGTAAGAAACTACGGTGGCTCATGCCTGTAATCCCAGCACTTCGGGAGGCCGAGACGGGCGGATCACGAGGTCAGGAGATCGAGACCATCCTGACTAACATGGTGAAACCCCGTCTCTACTAAAAATACAAAAATTAGCCGGGCGCGGTGGCGGCGCCTGTAGTCCCAGCCACACGGGAGGTTGAGGCAGGAGAATGGCGTGAACCCAGGAGGCGGAGCTTGCAGTAAGTGGAGATCGCGCCACTGCACTCCAGCCTGGGAGACAGAGCGAGACTCCGTCTCAAAAAAAAAAAAAAAAAAAAAAAAAAAAAGAAACTACCGAACTGTCTTTCAAAGTGGCTGTACCGTTTTACATTCCCATCAGCTATGAATAACTGCTACTATAGCTGCACATCCTTGCCAGTACTTGGTGTTGTCAGTACTTTGGATTTTGGTCATTCTAATAGGTAGGTAGGGATATCTCATTGCTATTTTAATTTGCAGTTCCCTCGTGACACATGATGTTGAGCATCTTTTTGTATCTTCTTTGTTAAGATGCCTGTTTATGTCTTTTGCCCATCTTAATTTTTTTTAATTTTCTTATTGTGATTCTACCTCTAAATTAGAATTGTTTCTCTGAATTTATTTATACTCTCCTTAAAAATGGCAAGTAATCTTTCATTTTACAATTATTTCAGAAAATTGCCTTATCAATTCACTGAAATTAAGAGCATGAGTTTTGAGGACAGGAAGAAAAATGGTAGGTCTTTAAATCATCATAAATAATCTAACCATTCTATTTATGTAATTTCAAAGCAAGAGCAAAATAACATTTTACTTCATTAAGACGTACTGCAAGCCTTATTATCTATTCTTGTGTTTTAAAAGAATGCAAGCATAATGCATTCTGATTCATTATGGTTGGAAATTTATTTCTTTTTTTATCCTCTGTTTTGTCCTATGTATTTTCTGTTAAGAGATGCAGCAAAGCAATAAGAAACAAAACAACTGTTATTTATGTATTTGGCATTAAGTAGATGATGGATTAGGGAGATAAAAGAAAAAAAATTAAAGATACCTGGAAAGCATAGAAAAGTACACCAGTAATAACCCCAGTTATAACACATCACTCCTACCCAGTGAATCCCCTGATAGACTGAGAAGGTCAAGGAAAAGTTTAATGAAAAGAGGATTTCTGAGCTGATTTTTAAGGACAGGAAGAGACATGAAGATGGGGAATGGTGATGAAGGAATATCATTATGATTAAATAAATCAAGCAAATGAGAAATCAAAGACCTAGAGAAGCTGGGACCTGCCAAATTGGGATGTGCAAAGAGTGAGCTATACATGTGAGGTAGAGAGCGGGGGAAAGGTAAGGAACACAGGAGGCCTAAAGACGAAATGTCTGCATCTCTTGTTAAAACATAATCAAACACACACACACACACACACACCACATACATACCCGAACAATCAAAACATTATAAATATGAAAGGATTTCTGATCTAAGCTTAGCTTGTTTTTTGTTTATTTGTTTTCATTCATCTCTGTTGCTTAAAATCTCCAAGCCTCAGTTTGCTAAAAAAAATGAAATAAAATAAAATAAATAAAAAATAAAAACAAATGAAAAGAACTAACTTTCCCCACAGATGCCTGTGGAAGTTAGAATGGGGTAATGTTTTAATGTCCT
Organism: Papio anubis; assembly: GCF_008728515.1. NCBI lineage: Eukaryota > Metazoa > Chordata > Mammalia > Primates > Cercopithecidae > Papio > Papio anubis. The sequence goes on along the minus strand of NC_044988.1, from coordinate 41,531,071 downwards.
TACTTTACTGCCTAGCATTTAGTAAAAGTATGAGAAATGGTGACTGGTGTCATAACTGTTAAACTCATTATATACATCATTTGAATAAGAACTTGGGGAACAGGGGAGGTATGGGCAAAGGGAAGATGTTGATAGAAAGGTTTAAAGTTTCCATTAGACTGGAGGAATAGGATTTAGTGCTTCATTGCACTATGTGGCGACCAAATTTAATAATAATGTGTTGTGTATTTCAAAATTGCTAAAAGAGTTGTTAATGTTCTCATTACAACATAATTTATAAGTTGATGAGGTGATTGGTATCTTAATTAGTTTGATTGAATGTTTCTATGATGACTACATAGATCAAAGCATCACATTGTGCACCACAGATATAAGTAATTATTATTTGACAATTAAAAAAACAAAAAGAAATATAATGAGAGCCTATATGTAATTTTCTAAAGGGAAATTTTCTAAAGGGAAAAAGTATATGCACATTATAATACAACAAGGATGTCTTATATAATGCAATGATTAGAGTGAAGTGCACTCCTACCAAAAAATAAAGTTGCATTTAATGAGAAAAAATAATTTAAAAAACTAGATTCTGCTAGGGTTTATTCATTTTCAGATGCCTAAACATATTTTGTTTTTCTCTAGAACAGTAACTAAAAGGACACTACTGTGTATCTCTGAAACATTTATTTCTAAAGTTCTTTTCCTCAGGTGAAAGTGACATTTATTTGACATGTTCAGAGCATCTCTGAATACATTTGAGACTACAACTGCCTTTACATTTTCCTTCCCTTGATTTCTCTTTGGGAGGAGATAAATTGATCATTTTCCTTTGAACAAATTGGAGCAGGGACGCTTTCATTTGGTTCAGAGATTATATTATATTTTGGAATTCGACAGGACCCAGAGGTTTTCCTGCTTGTTATTTTTCGCATTCGTTATATTATGCTCCTAACATCTCTCTGAGCACATGTACACATTGATTAAAACAACAAAATGATTAAAGTAATACATCAGGTGACAATCTCCAGATAACTTGAAACCCCCAAACAAGTTCCTTCCCCAAGATACATAAATGCAAAGGCTTAGTAGTCATTTTAGAGCCATGGTAGGAGTATTCCAAAAATCTGGGAAACATGATTTCAAATGGCCAAGGCTGGTGTACAATAAGCTATCTGATAAATAGTTAGCTAATTTTTTCTCGTTCTTTTAGGGTGATGCTCCTGTAAATTGTGTATAAGCCCACACAATTTTTAAAATTCTCATTAGTGGAAGAATTGTATGATTATACATGCTGATGAATGACTATATAGTTTAGGTCCCATTAGGGTTGAAAAAAAGCTGATTTTTCTTAATGACTAGCTAATGGAGCAAATTTTGTAAATGGAAACACCTGGCCCTCTCGGGGGCAGTGTTGATTGGACAGCTGATAGAACAACTTGTTTATATAAATAAATAAAATTTATATTCATAATTGGAAAAATCAAGGCATCTCCCACCAAATGCCCCCAACTGCTAATTAAACAAAAAAACAGATCTTCCTACAATTTCAATTTATTATTTTCAGAAAACATTATACATTTTTATGTCTTTGTTGCTTGTTTGTTAATGTTCCCTGGCTCATGTGTGTCCTTCAACCTTTCTTCTACCCACCCAAATATTCTTTCTTGTTTAGGTCTCAACAGTAAAAGTAACTCCATGATAAAGGCCTCCTGGATCACTTCAATCAGAATTAATGACATGTTTCTATTCACCCTTCTGTAACAATAATACTCTATTTGTATCTGTAATTAACAAGGTCTTCATTCTGTCTTACACATAAACTGTTTACATGGATAACTTCTCCCTAAGCTAATTAAGGACAGAAATAATATTATTTTTCTCTGTGTTATTTACTGTACCTAACAGAGTAGCCTGCACTTATTATGTCCTGAACAATTACAATTAGTGAAATTAAACTAAGATGAATTAAAAGCACAATGAAAAATAACTGGAAAACGAAGTTAGTCCAACTGTATTCCTATAGTGCCTTCTGAGAAATAAACGAAGAAAAATTCTAATACAGTTTTTATTTCCAATATGTATTACGTTGGTCTAAATGTTTAGATACAGTGGAGGTGGAAGTGGGATATAAAATAATCTAAAGTGAAAGGGCAAAAACAAAGAGACACTTATAGTATAAATGGAGAGAAAATTGGTAAAACCTATACTGAGGGCAATTTGACAATTGGTATCAAAGTTTTTAAAATGGGCATGCTCTTTGACTAATCAGCCTCTTTATAGGAATTCATCCTAAAGAGATATGTAGGAAAACATGCCCAGAAATTTGCCTGTAAGAAGCTCAAAATTTATTTGTGTATAATAGTGAAAATTTTTGACAAATTTCCCAAAATAAGGGTTTTCTTATAGACATTACGTTCCATAAGAGCATGAGCTGTGAAGCCAAATTGACTAAGTAAAATCTGGCTTGATCACTTAAAAACTGTGAACTCAGGACGTTACTTGCCCTTGCTGTGCTTATTTTTATTTATTGTAAAATATAAATAAGAATAATCCCCATTTTTAAAAACTCTTGTGAGAATTAAATGCAATACTATTTATATAGTAGTTAGAACAATGCCTGCTTTATAGTACTAGCTAAAATCTTAATCTGTAAATGCCTGGAAGTAAATTTCACAGATGTTAACAGTGGCTTTAATTAGATTGTGGTTTTGTAAGTGATTTTAGATTCCTACTCCTTTCGCCTGTTATGCATTCTACATTTTCTATAATATGTAGTCTTGTAATAAATATATTTAAATTTATTCTTAATAAACATATTAATGTCAGCTTCTGAGACACTGAATGCCAATGTTTGGAAAATAATAAATAATTATACACATGACTATTTATAGGGAGGAGATTCTTATTTAGTCTTCTTGCAAACAGTAGTAACTTTGTAGCATGATTTAAAAGTGGCCACCCTTTCCAGAGGTTATTAATTCTTGACATCTTCTATATGATCCTTCAATTTGCTTCACTTTGCTAAGAGCAGGCAGCTGAGTATGAGGACTATCATGATGCTAATTTATCACGGGAAATTTTGAAAGAGTACCTCCAATTCTTTACACGTTATTTTCAGTGTGTTTTGACAGAAGGAATGATGATTCTGCCTGGGTTAGACAGCAAGGCACAATAACACTCAGGAGGGTGGCTATATTTTTTGACATTTGTACAATTTGGGGAGAACACTACTTTCTTTTTATTATTTATTTTTCTATATATGTCTGGAAAAAATATGACCACTGGATCGTTTAGCGTGTGCATCCTCAGTCTGAGCTTCTTAGCAAGAAATTGTGGTATCCTGAGGTACCGTAATTTTTTAAAGTGACCTCACCTCCTCCACCTCTGTAACTTCATGGGTAACAGCCAGTGTTTAATGAAAATATTTTTCAACTAGCTTCTACCAGCTTCTACCAGGTTCTCATTGGATTCTTCCACTGTATTCATTCTCCTTTTGTTTCTTTCCCTTACACGTATTGAAACGTTTCAGAAAGGGTGACTTTTTGGTAATAAAACTTTACTTGGCATTATCAAAGCAAAAAATGGTATTAGAATAAGTTAAATAGGCAAGGGAAACTTTATTCAAGAATATTGCAATAGGAGAGAGAGGCCAGAACGCAGCCTGAACTCAATTCTGCTGAAAAAGGGGTTCGAGGTTTTTTAAACATTAGTATGAAAGAAAGGTGATGGGCCATCTGTGTTTGCTGATTGGCTTTACTGAAAGAAAAAGTAAACTTTGTTATGTCTTCTTGAGCAAGGGGTAGTTTTACAATTTGGAGCAAGATATACACAAATGACATACAACAAAGTTAGGCTCCTACCCTCCCGTAAAGACTGGGAAAGGGCTCGTTGATGATTAAATTACTCCCTGGTCTTTGAGAAAGGCATTTCTGGTATGTGAAACTAATGAGAGGCTTTCAAGAAATATTTACAGCTCAAAGGAGACAGAGAATTTGAGTGACAAAGTTTTAAAGAAAATTACCTAAGAGGTAAGGGGCCTAGAGTCCGAAAGAAGCCTGTATAAAGTTTACCAAACTGAGGGGAAAATTAAGGCCTTCTTTGTCAGCATTTTATAATATGAAATTTTGCATTTTATTCTGTATAGTGTGGATGAGATAATTCCAACATATGTATTGTTATTTATTATTTATATTACTTTTTTACATAAACTACTCATTGGAGCTTCATTATCTACATTTTGGTATAGCTATTATTACTTTCAGAATTAATTTACAGCTAATCATTTTAAGAGCAGAAGAGTGAAGGAAAAGTTTCTATAGCTCAGGCAAGACAATTAAGGTCTGGCAATTAAGTTCAGGTGTCCTGATCCCAAGTGCTGTCATGACTCACTTATGCATGAAGAAGTCATCAGGGGAGTATGATCTCCCAGACACTATCCTAACTGTTGAGTTTACAATCATAAACAGTAGTGCCAAACATGATGACCAGCATTCGACAGACCCTAAATAAACCTCTGTAACGTGGGGAAAAATGAGTCTCTCCTTTTAAAAACAAAAACCTCAGAGTAACTTTTGTATACATTTTAATGCAAGTAAAGTAGATTTGCAATTTACAAAAATGTTATAAAGCATAAGATGGTTCATTGCTGTAATTATTGTCCTACAATTGCTTAATTCATGTTTTACTAAACAAAGCTTAGACAACTGATTTTATATTTCTCTTAATTTCATAAAAAATAATCTATGAAACTGTAACAAAATATCACAGTAGAATTACTCTCCTTACTATTGGTAAGAAATATTGATGTTTCATTTTCTTGCTTTTTAAAATAATTTATTTTTAAAATTTTAATAGATTCATGAGGTAGAAGTGCAGTTTTGATACATGGATATACAGCATGGTGGTGAAGTCTGGGCTTTCAGTGCAACCATCACCTGAATAGTGAACACGGTACTCAATAGGTAAATATTCAACCCTCACCCCCTTCTAAAACTTCCCAATTTATGACTTCCCACTGTCTATTATTCCCCTCTGTATATACATATTACTCATTGTGTAGCTGTTATCAATCAGGACATGTAGTGTAAGTTTCTATTTCTGAGTTATTTCACTTAGGATAATGGCATCTAGTTCCATTCATATTGCTGTAAAAAACATGATTTCATTCTTTCTTCTGGTTGCATGGTATCCCATGGTATGTGTATACCACATTTTCTTTATCCAATCATTCACTGATGGACACCTAGGTTGACTCCATGACTTTGCTGTTGTGAATAGTGCTATAATAAACACAAGAATGCAGGTGTCTTTTTGATACAATGACTTCTTTTACTTTGAGTAGATATCTAGTAGTGGGATTTCTGAATCAAATGACAGTTCTATTTTTAGTCCTTTGAGGATTCTCCATACATTTTCTATAGAGGCTGTACTAATTTACATTCCCACCAACAGTGCATAAGAGTTCCCTTTCCTCCGCATCCTTACTAATATCTGTTTTTTTTTTTTTTTTTTTTGCTTTTAAATAGCCATTCTGATTGGCATAAGGTGGTATCTCATTGGTTTTGGTTTTTGTTTGAGACTGGGTCTCATTCTGTTGCCCAGGTTGGAGTGCAATGGTGTCATCTCAACTCACTGTAATCTTTACCTCCAGGCTCAAGCAATCCTCCCACCTCAGCCTCCCAGGTAGCTGCAACTGCAGGCATGTGCCACCATGCCCAGCTGATATTTGTATTTTTTTTTGTAGAGAAAGGGTTTTGTCATGTTGCTCAGGCTGGTCTTGAACTCCTGGGCTCAACGATCCTCCCACTTCAGCCTCCGAAAGTGCTGAGATTGCAGGCATTAGTAACCAAGCCCAGGATCATTGTAGTTTTAATTTGCATTTATCTGATAATTAGTGATACTGGGAATCTTTTTCATACGTTTTTTGGACATTTGTATGTCTCCTTTTGAGAAATGTCTGTTCATGTCCTTTGCCTACTTTTTAATGAGGTTATTTGTTTTTTCTTGTTGAGTTTTTCAAGTTCCTTATAGATTCTGGATATTAGTCTTTCATCGAATGCATAGCTTGCAAATATTTTTTCCCATTCTGTGTGCTGTTTACTCTGCTGATTATTCTTTTGCTTTACAGAAGTTTTCTAGTTTAATTAAGTTCCATTAATTTCTTTGTTTTGTTGCATTTACTTTTGAGGTCTTAGCATAAATTCTTTGCCTAGGTCAATATTCTGAACAGATTTTTCAAAATTTTGTTATATAATTTTTACAGTCTCAGGTGTTATATTTGGATTTAACCCACCTTAAGTTTTTGTATATGATGAGAGATTGGGATTCAGTTTTGTTCTTCTACATAAGGCTGTCCAATTTTTTCAGAACCATTTATTGAAGAGGATATCCTTTCCCCACTAGATATTTTTGTCAACTTTGTCTAAGATCAATGGATTGTACGTATGTGGCATTATTTTTGGGTCCTCTATTCTGTTCTATTGGTCTACGTATCATTTTCATACCTGTACCATGGTGTTTTGGCTACTACCACTTTGAAGCATGTAATGTTATGCCTCTACCTTTTTGCTTTGTTTTGTTTAGAATTGCTTTGGCTATTCAGGCTTTTTAATGGATTCTTACGAATTTTAGAATTTTTTTTTTCTAATTCCATGATAAATGATGTTGGTAGTTTAATAGAAATTGCATTAACTCTGTGTAATGCCTTGGGTAGTATAGTTATTTTAATGATATTGATTCCTTCAATCCATGAGCATAGGATGTTTTACGATTTGTTTGTGTTATTCTCAGTTTCTTTCATCAGTGTTTTGTGATTCTCCTTGCAGAGCTCTTTCACCTCTTAAGTTAAATGTATTAATAGGTGCTTAATTAATTAATTAATTTGAGACGGAGTCTGGCTCTGTCGCCCAGGCAGAGTGCAGTGGCCGGATCTCAGCTCACTGCAAGCTCCGCCTCCTGGGTTTACGCCATTCTTCTGCCCCAGTCTCCCGAGTAGCTGGGACTACAGGCGCCCGCCACCTCGCCCAGCTAGTTTTTTTTTTTTTGTATTTTTTAGTAGCGACGGGGTTTCACCGTGTTAGCCAGGATGGTCTCGATCTCCTGACCTCGTGATCCGCCCGTCTCGGCCTCCCAAAGTGCTGGGATTACAGGTTTAAGCCACCGCGCCCGGCCCTTTATTTTAATTTTGTAGCGCTTTGGATATAGTGGGATTACTTGGGATTGAGGTTTTGATTTGGTTCTCTGCTTGAATGTTTTTGGTGTGTAGAAATGCTATTGATTTTGTACATTGATTTTGTATCCTGAAACTTTACTAAAGTCATTTATCAAACCTAGGTGTCTTTTGGAGGACTCTTTAGGATTTTCTAGGTAAAAGATAATATAATTAAGCTAACAAAGATTATTTGTGTTCTTCTTGTCCCATTTGGATGCCTTTTATTTCTTCCTCTTGCCTGATTGCTCTGGATAAGATTTCCAGTATTATGGTTAACAGGAATGGTGAAAGTGGGCACTGTTGCCTTGTTCCAGTTCTTAGGGAGAACGTTTTAACTCTTTTCCCGTTCAGTATGATGTTGCCTGTGAGTCTGTCATATTGGGCTTTTATTATTTCGAAGTATAGTCCTTCTATGCCTTGTTTGTTGAGGGTTTTTTTTTTTTTTATCATGAAGAAATGCTGAGCTTTCTGTATCTATTGAGATGAACATAAGATTTTTGTTTTTAATTAATTTTATGTGCTGAATCTCGTTTATTGATTTGTGTGTTGAAACATCCTTGCATCCCTGGAATAAAACCTACTTGATAATAGTTTATTACCTGTTTGGTGTGCTGTTGGATTCTGTTTGCTAGTATTTTGTTGAAGAATTTTGCATCTATGTTCACCAGGGATATTGGCCTGTAGTTTTCCTTTTTTGTAGTTTTTTTTTTGCCTAGTTTTGGTATCAGAGTGATACTGGTTTTCTAGAATGAATTAGGGATGAATCCCTTCTCCTTAATTTTTTGGAATAGATTTAGTAGGATTGGCACCAATTCTTCTTGTATGTCTATTAGATTTTGGATGTGAATTTGTCTGGTCCTGGACTCTTCAAAATTGTCCTGCATTTTGGTGAGAATGGGCCTTCTTATACTATGGTGGGCAAGTCACTGGATGCAAGATTTCCTAGCAGAGTGGGAGATAATATTGGATGAGGCAGCTGTTTCAAATCAAGGGCTATTTCTTAAGAGGGTTGACAGCTGAAGCTGTCAATTGGCATCACCATCAGCTGTATGTAGAATACATCTCACAGTCATTAACAAAGATTAGGATCATGTATCACAGCAGCCAGTGTAGTTTGATTTATTAAAAATCTTGGGAGATTTTTTATTACCTATTCAATCTCACTACTCTCTATTGGTCTATTCAGGATTTTTATTTCTTTTTGGTTCATTCTCAGGAGGATGTATGTTTCTAAGAATTTATTGATTTTCTCTAGATTTTCTAGTTTGTGAGTTTAGAGATGCTCATAGTATCGTAGTAGTGTCTGACGGATCTTTTGTATTTCAGTGGTATCATTTGTAATGTCTCCTTTTTTCCTTTCTGCTTATTTGAATCTTCTCTCTTTTTCCTTTGTTAATCTAGCTAGCGATCAATTAGTTTTATCTTTTCAAGTAACTTTTTGTTTCTTTGGTTTGTTGTATTCTTTATTTGGTCACAATTTCCTTTAGTTCCACTCGGATCTTTAATATTTCTGTTCTTCTGCTAGTTTTGGGTTTGCTTTGTTATTGTTTTTGTAGTTCTCTGAGATGTCACATTAGCTTGTTATCATGTGATCTTTATATTCTTTTGATGTAGGCATTGAATGCTATAAATGTTTCCTTAGCACTGTTTTTGCTGTATCCTAGAGGTTTTGGTATGTTATGTCAGTATTTTCATTTGTTTCATTTTTTTTTTTCATTTCTATCTTAATTGTATTGTTTACCCCAAAATCATTCAGGAGCAAGTTGTTTAATTTCCATGTATTAGTATCATTTTAAGAGTTGCTGTTGGTATTGATTTCTAGTTTCATTACATGGTGGTATGAGAAAATACTTGATATAATTTTATTTTTTTTAATTTATTGAGATTTACTTCATGGTCAAGTGCATAGCCTGTTTTGGAGAACGTTTCATGTGCAGATGAAAAAATGTATATTCTGCAGTTTTTGGGTACAATGTTCTGTATATGTCTATTAGGTCCCTTTTGTCTAGAGTCCATTTTAAGTCCAGAATTTCTTTGTTGATAATTTTCTTGCTTTTAAAATGTTATTCATGTCCCACTAAAATGATTTAATGACTTATAATTTTGAAAATATTTATCTATACTGTTTGGGGGAAAATATGTCTTTGACCTATTGTGTCTTATTAATGCCTTTAACAGTGCTACAAAAATTATCTGTTATGGTTGCAGCCTAGGTTTCCCAGGTATGCTCTTTGGAAGGCGAAGGAAGGGAACAGGATTAGGCAGAATGGGACGTTGGGTGAGATGCAGTCACAAAAATGATCTCAGTCAGCCACAGGGAGCTAGGTGGCTGTAATGGCTCTTCAAAACTGTCTTGCATTTTGGTGTGAATTGGCCTTCTTATACTATGGTGGGCAAGTCACTGGACGCAAGATTTCCTAGGAGAGTGGGAGATAATATTGGATGAGGCAGCTGTTTCAAATCAAGGGCTATTTCTTAAGAGGGTTGAGAGCTGAAGCTGTCAATTGGAATCACCATCAGCTGTATGTAGAATATATCTCGCAGTCATTAACAAAGATTAGAATCATGTATCACAGCAGCCAGTGTAGTTTGATTTATTAGGTATACAGAGACTGCTGTATATTTGTAAAAAGTACTACTGAAACATAAAAAAAAAAAAATCTGTTGCTTCAGCTCATGGATTTACTTAAGGCTAGAGAATTCATTACACAAAACTTTACAGTGGTGCAATTGTATAGGGATTGCAATTTGTTTAAATTTAATATGGATAATAGTGAACAAATGTCAGTTTCACATTGTTGAAGTATATTAATTAATAAATGCGTATAGGAAATATATAAATCCTTTTTTTTATTAAAATATAAAACTGTGTGTTTGTATAGGGAAATTTCAACTGTTTGAAAGAGATCATTAATTTGGATCAAAAGGACATGTCAATGTTATGGACCAAATTGTGGTCTCTCCAAAATTCTTATGCTGAAGCTCTAATTCTCATGTGACTGCATTTAGAGATAGGTGATTTAAGTAGCTAATTAAAATTTAAGTGAGATCATGTGTGGATCTCTAATCTAACAGAACTGGTATTCTTAAAGTGAAAGGAAGGCATACAAAGAGTGTACCCTCACAGAGGAAAGGTCAGATGAGAACCACAATAGAGAGGCTTTAGCAGAAAATAAGGATGGCACCTAGAACATGGACTTCCAGCCTCCAGAACTGTGAGAAAATACATTTCTGTGTTTATACTACCAAGTCTGTGATATTCTGTTATGGCAACCCAAAAGTATGATAACAATAATATATCATATTAATGTAATACAACTGGTCATACTATATTACTGGAATTTTGAAAACTGCTTCAGCAAACGGCCTCAAGATAGGCTAGACATATTACATGTGACTGCACATGTAGGCAGTTTATAGAACTTTATAGTTCACTTTAAACTGCACTCTTAGCTTTATATATATTCAAAGTTAAAGCAAAATAGAAGATACAAATTGTCAGATATTTCTAGAACCTTTTCTTATTTCCTAAGGAGGTCCAATATTTTCTTACTTCTTTTGTTCTTTATTTAGAAGATAGAAACTGAGAAACCAAGAACTTGCCCTAAAGCTTATAATCTATCTCCATCTATACCCTCCTTTTGGAAAGCAATTATAAATCATTAGGGGATATAATCAATGTAGAAACAGCATACAACTTGAAATTACAATGCCCAAGATTAAGTCTGGATTGGGCCATGCTGCTCTGGGTGAGTTATCTATATTTAATAAGTTACAGTTTATTTCATGTAATTTGAAGGTCCTAGTGGGCTGTATAAATTCAGTGAGTAAAGAGAGGTAAATAAAGAAGTAATAATTACTGTGTTCTTACAATTGATAAGATACTCTGCAGAATCCTTAATATGTGTCCTCATTTAATTATTATAATTCTATGTTGTGAATTGGCTTATTTTAGAGATGAAAAAACAGAAGATTAGAAAATTTAATATTAGCAACGTTATATAAAAAAATACTTGGTGGAGCCAGCCTCCAATTCTAGGCAGTTTGTTTTCATAACCTGTACTTAACCACTCTCCCATTGTGACAGTTAATTTTAGGTGTCAACTTGGTGGCACGAAGGGACACCCAGATAGTTGGTAAAACATCATTTTTGGGTATATCTGGAAGGCTATTTCTGAAAGAGACTGGCATTTGAATCAGTGGGCTGAGTAAGAAAGACCCACCCTCACCCATTCACCTGAGGGCCCAAATAGAACATAAAGTCAGAGGAAAGATGAAATTCTCTCTCTCTCTCTCTCTCTCTCTCTGTGTGTGTGTGTGTGTGTGTGTGTGTGTGTGTGTGTGTGTGTGTGGTCTCTCTCTCTCTCAGAACCTGGACATATATTTTCTCTGTCCTTGAACATCAGAAATCCAGGTTCTCTGGCATTCAGACTTCAAGACTTGCATAGCTCTCCTCAGTCCCAGCTGCCCTCCATCTCAGGTTTGAGCCACTCCACTGGCTTCCCTGGTTTTCCAGCTTACAAATTATGACATGAACCAATTTTCATAATAAATCTCTCTCTCTCTCTCTCTCTTCATCCTATTGGTTCTGTTTCCCTAGATAATCCTAACAAATGCACCCATGCTGTGTTACCTGACAACAATAGTAAAAACAATAAGAAATTTTACACTTATTATCACAGTAATCATTTTTAAAACATCAATTTTAAATGCCCTAACCACATGATTTTAAGATCTAGTTTCATAACAGTCTCTATTTTGATTCATGCCTAGAATTATATTAAGAAATTATATTTAGAGTTGAAAAAAATAACAGCTCCCACTTTAGACAATATGAGGAATTTTGTCTACTTGTTGTATTGTGTGCCTTTTCATAACCCAAGTTAAATATTTAGAATCTGATTATGTGTTGTGAGAGAGAGAGAGACACACACACACAAAAAATCATCTAGTAGTATGAGCTTCATGATGCATAAATGACCAGGCAAGAACTAATATTGATGCCAGAAATAAATACATATTTTTCAATTGAATATAAGAATAAATAAAGTTCAATTACAAGAGACTTATGAATAAAAAGCAGTAGCAAAGTAGGAAAGAGAAAATGGCTTTCTGTGTTCTAATTATTATTTAAACAAAGCACAATGTAACAGTGAAATGTTGAACTAATATCCTTAAAGTGTAATACTTCAGTTTTAATTTGCTTCCCTCTCCCTCTCCCTCTTCTCCTCCTTCTTCTTCTTTTTTTGAGATGGAGTCTCACTCTGTCGCCCAGGTTGGAGTGCAGTGGTGCAATCTTGGCTCACTGCAACCTCCGCCTCCCGGGTTCAAGTGATTCTCCTGCCTCAGCCTCCCGAATAGCTGGGGCTATAGGAGTGTGCCACCATGTCTGGCTAATTTTTTGTATTTTTAGTAGAGATGGGGTTTCACCCTGTTACCCAGGATGGTCTCGATCTCCTAACCTCATGACCTGCCCTCCTCGACCTCCCAAAGTGCTGGGATTACAGGCGTGAGCCATCGTGCCTGGTCCAATTTTTAAAATACTATGTCCATCCATTGCTAAACAATAGTTTAGAGAAGAATGGATTGGATGGTCATGTACTAAGGGAGATTATATTATACTTTAATATTTATCACTCGAGTTAAAGCAGTAGGATATATAAAATCAATCTTGGTGGTCAATGATGTAATTAGAAGCCTCTTTAGTTCTGCAAGGAGTTTATTATTAAGAGATAAGACATACTTGTATGAATAAAGAACTCAAAATGTAAAGGACTATATGTAAAGGTGCAAAGGGTTACATTAAGTGCCAAAGTGCCATGAGTTCAGAGGAGGATTCTGTTGCATTAGTAGACCTCAAAGAAGGGGTAGAAACTGAACAGAAAAGAAAATGCAAGGTGTAGCACGTGGAGAAAACAGATGAGAAATGTCTTTTTAGAGACAGACAGGGGGTTTGTATTTGATTCTAATTATATTTCTTGAAACATAGTATATGTTCATTAAGAGTAAGTGGGAGATAAAGTGGGAGGGGTACTTAGAGAAATGAGACCAATCTGCCTTGACCAGATAGGATTTCCACTCTGGAAATATGAGAAATACAGGTACAAAGAAAGGCTCCTGGAACATGAGTCACAGGTATCTGAGAAAATGTTGTCACAAGTCCACAGAAGTCTTGTTCCAATAGACAGTTGCCAAGACCATACTGAGCTGTGGAAGGTGAGGTTATAGTAATGTGAGTTTCTGTGGCACCACAAAGGCAACGAAGTGTGCTAACAGGAGTGTTGGCCTTGTAGTCAGTTAGGAATCATTATCTGTACAGAGCAAAATGTCCCCTGGGAGAGCACAACCCACCTCCTCAGGTCCAGGAAAGATATGGCTTAAAACTCCACATAATGAAATAAAGAAGGTTTTCTGTGTATAAATAAATTATGCTGTTTCTGTGTTCATGCTGTATTTTATTTTAGGATGTAAGCTGGGAAACATTGCCAACCTCTCTGAAAAAGCAAAGCTGGAAAAATAGAGCTTCTTTAGAAGAGGAATAACACAAAAGCCCCAGTTGGTTTTCTATCTCTTCCTAAGGGATTTGTTTAGATATATTGCAATCAATACCATAAGACAATTCACAGCTTGCTAAAGAGGATTGATTAAACTGTACATGATTTTTAATGAAAATCTACTATCTAAATGGATAGCACAATCTGGTGGCATTAAACTTGTAAAGGCACTTCAAAGGTAAAGAATAAAAGTTCAATTCCATGTAGTAAATTAAAACATAACAATGAATGTTGTCTGCTAGACGGGACCCAAGTTTTTCAATTAGGAATCTCTGGAAGTTATTAACCCTCAGCTTTTTTTGGCTTAGTAGACACAAAGCTCTGCACTCACAGAATGCATTTAATCTGAGAAGCCCAGTGTTCTTTGCGCTAAGCAATTCAACAATGCAACCTATCAAACAATATGTGGAGCTACATTTTTATTTTTCCTCACAATGAAAGCACTCAAAGGTCAAGTGACTTGTTAAAAGTCACTTGGAGGATCTTTGTTTTAATTTGGATTAGGGGAAAGGCACCTTCACAGAAAAGTCGTAAGTGGGAACCTAGAGACTGTGATAGAATACGGGAAAATTACTTAAGGCCACATTATTAAGGATCTAAATGCCAGGCTAAGTTGGTTAGATTTTGAAAGACAATAAGAAGCCTTTGAAGATATGCAAGTAGTGGAAGTGACTTGTTTAAAATGGTGTGTCAGGAGGGGCATAGCAGCAGAAATGCATGGTAGGAGAAAGTGGCAAGAAAACTCATCAAGAGAGCAGTGTAGTATTCCGGATGAGAGGTATGGAACCCAGAACAGTGAGCAGAACATTTAAATGGAATAAAGTTAACATATTTGTAATATACATAACTATCTCTAATGCTATCCATCCACTATTTATTCAGAATCATTAAAATGTATGAATCAGTTGGATCTGCATGCTTGTTAAAGAGAAGACAACAAAACCTGTGACTATGATAATTTTGTTGAAAGAGTAACAGAATGGAGAGAAAAGGTTTATTTTAGCTTATGACACTTTGAATCAGGCAGTTTTAGGACCTGATTTTCCATAGTCTTAGGCATCACAATTGTTTTAGAACTATACATGTGAGTGAAAGTGGCTGACAAGACTCTTCTGGAAACTTGGTGAAGTGACAGGGAAAGAGAAACTTTTTGTTCTGGAATTTCTGGGAGGATAAGGCATAAATGTGGAGCTGCTGCTCGATCATTTACCACCAGAAAGGAAGAGCCCACTGGAACAAGGCCCAAATAAAGATTGAGAGGATCATTCCTTATTACCACTTGAGCCCTATGTTCACTGGCACCTGGAGCTGTATAATCTATATGTTTAAATTATGTGAGCAGATACATTTCACTGGGTAGTCAAATCATCTTGAGTTTTTCTGTTTTCAGTTACTCACACGCAATGGAAGAAAAAAATTTTAAAGTCATAAAATCCAAGGGAACAGAATTTCAATAGAGGGGTGGTGAGGTTTTAGTTATCAGTTACATGTACTGCAGAGTAGAAAATGTCACCAATATGGTGTTTTTGATGTTTCATAGCACAATTTCAATATAATATATGTAGATATAGTAAGGTCCTGGTTTATAAAAAAAGTATATGAAGTAGATTAGTGATGATAAAGAACAAGCAGAGCATACAGGACACTTTTTGAGATAGTAGGTAAAAAGCAGGGAAGAGAGAGAGTAGCCAGAAGATTGGTATGGTTGAGAGAAACTTGACTTTGGAAAAAGGGCAGTAGAATGTATTTGGAAGTGGATGCGTTGCCAGATAAAGGATAGGAAGGCCTTTGAGCAAAAAGGGAAAGTATATGCATATATCATAAGAGCACTATTACAGCATTGTTCATGATGTAAAATACTCAAAACAAGCTAATATTAAATAAT
Source organism: Papio anubis (assembly GCF_008728515.1). Classification (NCBI taxonomy): domain Eukaryota; kingdom Metazoa; phylum Chordata; class Mammalia; order Primates; family Cercopithecidae; genus Papio; species Papio anubis. The sequence continues at coordinate 41,515,425 of NC_044988.1, read as the reverse complement.
TATTGCAAATAAATTAAAAAATAATAAATACTGATAATAGAAGCCTAAGTCAAAAGGCATGATATACCATACTCTGTATAGAATAGATATAAAAATAAGGGTATAGTTACCTAATTTTCTAGAATGATGATGATTTCTTTTTCTTTCTTTTTCTTATTTATTTATTTATTTTTTTTACAGTCTCATTCTGCCTCACAGTAGTGTGATCTCAGCTCACTGCAACCTCCCCCTCCAGGGTTCACGCAATTCTCTTAACTCAGCCTCCTAAGTAGCTGAGATTACAGGCGCCCACCACTACACCTGGTTAATTTTTTTGTATTTTTAGTAAAGATGGGGTTTCACCATGTTGGTCAGGCTGGCCTTGAACTCCTGACCTCAAGTGATCTGCCTGCCTTGACCTCCCAAAGTGCTGGGATTACAGGCGTGAGCCAGCAGGCTGGGTCAAATGATAATGACTTCTATAGTAAAATGATTTTTAGAAGCAGAGAGATACATGGAAAAAAAAAAAAAAAAAAGAGAAGACACAGTGTATAAAAAATGTAGTGAAGAGGGAAAAAATTTGGAACGTTAAATAGGATTTCAAGTCGTCCACTTGTCGTTTATCAAACCAATATATGTGCTTGCTATAAGTGAGACAGTGTATTCATCATTTTACAAATATTAATTCATTTGATTCTTACATCAACTCAATAAAGTAGACAACATAATTATCAACTTGTTGAGGAAACTAATTCAAGAGAAAGGGTAATTGACGTCGCTAACATCACTCAGTTGTAAGTGGAGGAGGTGAGATTTGAATTTGAAGCAATCTGGGTCCAGGGTCCATATACTTAAAAACTATTCTAGGTGACTTAAAAGGCTTTTTTTCTTGAATGATGCCAACAATCAACATAAAAATATATACTGTTGTCATAATATTTGTGTGCTGCTTAAGGTCTTTTAGAGGAAAAAAATAATGAAATTCTCTACCTTATTATCACTTTTTATATAAAAATCCACTGTTCTCCCATCTAGACTCTTTTCTTTTCAAATTAGAAAGATGGAGTAAAACATACAGATTAAATCTGGTTCATAATGAAATATAATTTCTTGTGACATAATACCAATATTAGATAATAGACTTGGAACCAACCCAAATGCCAATCAATGATAGACTCAATAAGGAAAATGTAGTACATATACACCATGGAATACTATGCAACCATAAAAGAAGATGAGTTCGTGTCCTTTGCAGGGACATGGATGAAGCTGGAAACCATCATTTTCAGCAAACTAACACAGAAACACAAAACCAAACACCGCATGTTCTCACTCATAAGTGGGAGTTGAACAATGAGAACACATGGACACAGGGAGGGGAACATCACACAACATGGCCTATTGAGGGGTGGGGGGTCTAGGGAGTGATTGCATTAGGAGAAAAACCTAATGTAGATGACGGGTTGATGGGTGCAGCAAACCACCATGGAACCTGTATACCTATGTAACAAACCTGCATGTTCTGTACATGTATCCCAGAACTTAAAATACAATTTTAAAGTCAAAAAAAGATAATAGATTATGTGGTGTGATAGAAGTTGCCTGGATTAGCAGACATGGTTATAACTATCCTTAATCTACCACTAACCATTTAAGGAACATTAATAGATGAGTCTCTCAGTATCTCCAACCTCTAAAAGAAGAGGTTGGATCTGACTATAGTTTTCCTCAGATTTGGAGAAATGTCAGCCATTACTCTTTCACATTTTTTTCTTTTTTTTTTTTTTTTTTTTTTTTTTTTTTTTTTTTTCTGAGACAGAGTCTCGCTCTGTCGCCCAGGCTGGAGTGCAGTGGCCAGATCTCAGCTCACTGCAAGCTCCGCCTCCCGGGTTCCCGCTATTCTCCTGCCTCAGCCTCCCGAGTAGCTGGGACCACAGGCGCCGCCACCTCGCCCGGCTAATTTTTTGTGTTTTTAGTAGAGACGGGGTTTCGCCGTGTTAGCCAGGATGGTCTCGATCTCCTGACCTTGTGATCCGCCCGTCTCGGCCTCCCAAAGTGCTGGGATTACAGGCTTGAGCCACCGCGCCCGGCCTCACATTTTTTTTCTTGCTTCCTTCAGTCTTTCTCAGCTTCCTTTCACACTTCAATTATACTTACATGAGGCTACTTGATTTCTCCCACAGTGCGCTGATGTCCTCTTCACTGTTTTTCAGTCTTCTTTTTCCCCTTCATGTTTTACTTTGACTATTTTCTAAGGTTGTTTTCTCCAATTCACTAATCTCTGACATAGTTGTTTCTAGATCTAAAAATTCAAAATGGGTCTGTGTTATATTCCATGTCCCTATTTAATATATTCAACCTTTCTTCTAGCTTGTGGGCTGTATGGCTACGTATAGAATTCAGGGATGACAATTATTTTAACGTACTTTTCTGCTAATGCTAACACATGTCATTTCTGGGTCACTTTTGTTTGCTGAATTTTCTTCTCCATATGGGTTGTCTTTTTGTGCCATTTTGAACACCTGGTAATTTTTATAGAAGGTGCCTGACATCGTGATTTGTGTGGTAGGTATTTGACATTCTATAAATATTTTTGATCTTTGTTGTAGGTTGCAATTATTTGGAAATAGTTTCATACTTTCTGTTTTTGCTTCTAAGCTCGATGAGGTGGCATCAGAGCACCATTTAATCTAGGACTAATTTTGCCTAAATAGTGAGGCAAAATCCTTCTTAATATTCTACCAAGTGCCCTGAGAATTCTGAGACTTTTCTTTATCGCTGGTAGGAGCAGGCATTGTTACTGAGCCCGTATGAGTGCTGAGGATAATGATAATGTTTTTTCTAACCCTAGGTAGTTTCCTCTGATACACAGTTTGATCAACACTCATCTGAAAACATAAGGGCTCCCCTCTCCAGATCTTTGGAACTTTGCCTGCATAGACTATTCCTGTCTGGATCTCTATTCTGTAAATTCTGTCATCATTAACCTCCCTGGAAAGCTATTCCCATCTTCTCAATTCAGGGAACTACTGGGCTCAGCCTATTTTCATCCCCCCACCACCGTCCTTTGCTTGTAAACTCTCTTTAGGCAGTAAGCTAGTTCAATGAAAGGAGTCATTTTTTTTATTTCCCATATTTTATAAATCACTATCCATTGTTGACTGATGACATCTTAAAAATCATTATTTCATATATTTTTATGTGTTATTATTTTTTTCCAGATTGTGTGGTAAATCTGGCTTTTGTTTATTCATTTTGGTCTGAAACAGAGGTCTAAAATGAGGATTTAGAATAAAAAACTTCCAAAGACTCTTTTAATTTAATGTGCTGTTGTTTTATAAACAGAAAGAATACCCACAAAACTTGGGAAACATTTAAATACTTAAAAACTTCTAATATTTCAAGAAAGATGTTAAGTAAAAGAATCAATATTACTGTCTGAAAAAAAAGTTAGCATTTTAACATACTTTGGGTAAGGCTACAAAATAAAATTTTTGTTTTGCAAAGTTGCTGTTTTTAAAATAATAACAATTTGATAACAAAGACAACAAGAAACAGAAAAATAAAAGCAGAAACAGAATATTTTGGATCTCACTTAAAATAATGACTCCTATAATAATTATTGTCAATTTAAATAATATCTGTTTTGCTTGCCCTGGCCTTTGTTAGATCATAGAATGTTAGAGATAAAGAACCTTAAAGATATGCCATACCACTTCTCCCTCATCAATCTCTATTGTGAGAAAATAATTGAGATTTTGGAACAAAGGCTTCAAACTTCTTCAATCTTGCTAATTCAAATAAATATTTTTAGTCCTTTTTCCCAAAACTTCAGTTTTATTGTATCTTATTTTACTCACTAATCTCACCATATATATTACTTAAGATTTCTATTATAAATAGAATTCTTGTATATGCCATTAGTAGAGACCTTGGGGGATGTATTCATAACAAGTGCCCAAACGATTTTGATGCCTGTGGTCTGTTGACCCTACCTTGAGAAACATTGAATTCATGGTTTTTTTCCCTTTTGATTTCCTAGAATTGCATAAATCAATGGTGAGTGAAGATTAGCTCATACGGATGTGCTTAATAAAGAAAAAAATCATTGTGACTGGCATGATTTCTAGCCTTCAGTCCCCTTCTGCTTGCTGCTCTCTTACTACATTTTGCTGATTTTTTGCTATTAAAGTGGGGAAAATAAAACATTAGGAAAATTATGTTTTTCAAAAATATAAACATTTAAATTCATTTTACAAGCAGAATACCATGGGTGAATAGATTAAGATACTATTGAAATTCAATTTTTAAAAAATCTCCTCTTGGATTCATCAGTCACGCTCTTCTTTTTTTCATAGGCAATTTTATTAGTTTGTTCTTACACTGCTATAAAGAAATACCTGAGACTGGGTAATTTATAAAGAAAGGAGCTTTAATTGGCTCCCAGTTCTGCAGGCTGTACAGGAAGCATAGCAGTTTCTGCTTTTGGGGAGACCTCAGGGAACTTCCAATCATGGCAGAAGGCAAAGGGGGAGCAAACATCTTACATAGCCAGAGCAGGAGGAAGAGAGAGAGGCAGGTGGTGCCACACACTTTGAAACAACCAGATCTCATGAGAACTCATTCACTATACAGTACCAAGTGGGGGAAGGTGCTAAACCAGTAATGGGAACTCCGCCCCTATGATCCAGTCACCTCCCACCAGGCCCTTTCTCCAACACTGGGATTACAATTCAGTATGAGATTTGGGCAGGGACACAAATCCAAACCATATCACCAGTGTTCTTAAAATAATATTTGTTTTTTATCCCTTGCTCTTATGTCCTCGTCTTCCCATTATGCCTCATCAATTTATTTTGTGTTTTACTTTTTCAAAGAAATTGCTTTTACTGGAGTCACATGAAACAGGATCTGTTGGCAAAGATTTTGTCATTTATGGCATACAATCTACACTTACTTTTTAAGTATTTAACATTATAGAAAAGGTCTTAAAATTATCTCTCTTCTCCCTTGACCTCTCAAAACATGTCTTCCTATTTCTACGTATTTATATTTTATTGTTTTTTATAGGTATAAATTATATATATTTATGGTGTACAATATGATGTTTGGATATTTGTATATAGGTTAGTGCAAAAGTAATTGCAGTCTTTGCAATTAGTTTTAATGGCAAAAACCACAATTACTTTTGCACCAACCTAATGCATTGTGGAATGGATAAATCAAGCTAATTAACATATGCATTACCTCACTTTTATTTTTGTGATGAGAACCCTTAAAGTTTACTCTCATCAATTTTCAAATGTTCAACATATTACCTATAGTGATCATGATGTACAATGCATCTCTTGAACTTATTCCTCCAAAATACAAGTTTGTGTCCTTTGACTATCATCTTCCTAATTCCTGCACCTCCAACCTCTGATAACCACCATTTTCTTCTCTACTCCTATGAGTTTGACTTTTTATCTTTTACATAAAAGTGAGATTATGCAATATTTGTCTTCCTGTGGCTTCTTTCACTTAACATGATGTCTTCTCAGTTTATCCATGTTGTTGCAAATGACAGGCTTTTCATCTTTTTAAGGTTGAGTTCTATTTGGCTGGGTATATACACCACATTTCCTTTAACCATTCATCTCTTAATAGACAGAATGATTCCGTATCTAGGCTGTTGTAAATAATGCTAAAATAAACATTTTGAAATGCAGATGTCTGTTACACATACTGATTTGATAGCCTTTGGAAATATAGCCAGTAGTGGGATTGTTGGCTCATATAGTAATTCTACTTTTAGTTTTTTGAGGACCCTCCAAATTGTTTTCCATAATGGCTATATTAATTTATATTCCCACTAGCTGTTTACAAAGATTCTGTTTTCTTCACATTCTCATGAACACTTGTTATTGCTCATCTTTTTGGTGCTACTCATTCTGAGAGCTGTGAGGGGATAGCTCATTGTGGTTTGAATTTGCGTTTCTCTGAGTAGTGAGGCTGAGTATTTTTTCATATACCTGTTTGTCATTTGTGTGGCCTCTTTTAAGAATGTCTATTCAGGGGTCCTATGTCCATTTTTTAACTTGTTTATGTTTTCTCACTATGGAGCTTTTTGAATTCCTTATATATTTTTGATATCAACTTATCAGATGTATGTTTTGCAGAGATATTCTCATTTTGTAGGTTGTCTCTTCATTTTATTGATTGTTTCCTTTGCTGTACAGAAGCCTTTTAGTTTGATGTAATCCTATTTATCTATTTTTGCTTTTTAGTACATATCTAAAAGATCATCATTCAGATCAATGTCATGGAACTTTTCCCCTATGTTTTCTTCTAGTACTTTTACAGTTTCAAGTCTCATGTTTAACGCCTTCATCCATTTTTAGTTGATTTTTGCATATTGTGTGAGATAAGGGTTTAATTTCATTTTTTCTGCATGGGAATATTAGGTTTTCTAATCACCATTTATTAAAGATATTGTCCTTTGTTCATTGTGTTTTTGAGCAGCTTTGTCAAAAACCAATTGACTGTCAATGCATTGATTTATTTCTGTGCTGTCTTATGGGTTCCATTGGTCTATGTATTTTGGTTCTTTATATAGTGTCATTTCCTATATAACACTCTAATATTGAATTTCCAGTGTCCTATTTCTGAGCTTCTACTCTTGATTTAGCCCACTCATTCTTATCCATGAATATAATAGGCTCCTATCTAGTACAGACTACTTTCTTTGTTGCCTACTCAATATCTTCATCCAATTTTTTCAAAATCACCCAAATCTTACCTGTCAATTGCAAATTAATTATCTCTTCACTTCTGCCAGATGCTAGTCCCCTGTCACTTCCATTACATATTTTAGTGAATATATAAAATAATCAAAAGTCTAATTTTCTAATGTAGAATTTTTGAGTATTTTTCTATGAGCCTATTTCTCATTCAAATCACAGTATTCACTTGTTCAGTCAGAGTTGGACACTAGCACAGTTATACACTTGCTCTAATCAGCTACCTGGATACTTTTATTTTTCTATCCATTGTGTGAATTACATCAGATTCTAAAAATCTTAATTTAATTTGGCTATAACAATATTTATTCCAAGTTAACATTTAAAAACTGAAAAAATATGGGATTTTTAAAGCTATTTATTTTATAAACAAATTTAATTATTTTGCAATAGTGCAATCATCACACATTTTTTCAACAGTGAATACCTAGCTTTTCACTTACAAACATTGAATTCATTTTGGTTTCCTCACTGAATTATGTTTTCTACACCTTATTCACACAGTTTCACAGCGGAGTTCTCTGTTTCAGAAATTTATCTAGTTGTTAAGTTTGACTAAAATTCTAGCTTCCCTTTGTATCAAAGTAAACTTTTAAAACAGAAACTTGACACATAAAGTTTTGTCAGGTTTTCTGGGATTGAATTTAGAGTTAACTTTGATGTCTTGCACTGTGCTTTTCTTTCTTTACCATCTTCTGGGCAGTTTCTGTACTTTCTCTCTTGTTATATAACCAATTTTTATGTATACTTGTCAGATGTTTATTTCTGAACACATATCAATAAAGAGGATATAGCAAAGTGAAATAAAGAATTTCCGTAAATACTTTAAGATGTATTATCAAAAAAGTAATTGCAAATTTCATGACACTTAAATAATAACTCTTCAAACTTGGTATTTCTTGAATGTGTCCTCAACTCCACTGCCTACTACATTTATTTTTACCTTATATTTTTAAAAGTACATTTCTATAAAGAGTAAACTAAAGCCTATTTATAGGAAAAGAAAACATAAAGAACTGTGTACTTTTTCGTACTACTTTCAATTCCAGTAATTTAGTAGCATGAATCTGAGAAGTGCTTTAACCAAATGTTGAATTTTTTTCAGAAATGGAAACAGTTAATGAATGAATACTTTAAAGAGAAGAAGGACATTCTAAAGCACTTCTGATAAGAAAATTTAAACAACAAATTTAGATGTTTATGGTGCTAAACAGTCTATTGAGAGAAAATTACAGATTGCCTAAGGTCGGTGTTCCTCCCCTGAGAAAGACTGGGAGAAGAACCAAATGTCTGCCCCATGCTTATTCATGGAATAAAGTTATCCAGTGTTTTCTTAATGTGCTTTTCTCCATCACAAACCTCTGCTTGAAAAATATTCAGTTTTCATTGTTTAGCTACAAAATACATAAGATAATTCAATAAATTAATTCCAAGTATTCTATTTTTTTACTTTACTAAGTTCTGGGATACATGTGCTGAACATGCAGGTTTGTTACATAGGTATACATGTGCCATGGTGGTTTGCTGCACCTACCAACCAGTCATCTAGGTTGTAAGCCGCACGTCCATTAGGTATTTGTCCTAATGTTCTCCCTCCCCTTGGTCCCACCCCATGACAGACCCTGGTGTGTGATGTTTCTCTCCCTGTGTCCTTGTGTTCTCACTATTCAACTCCCACTTACGAGTGAGAACATGCGGTGTTTGGTTTTCTGTTCCTATGTTATTTTGCTGAGAATGATGGCTTCCAGCTTCATCCATGTCTCAGCAAAGGACATGAACTCATTCTTTTTTATGGCTGCATGGTATTCCATGGTGTATATGTGCCACATTTTCTTTATTCAGTCTATCATTGATGGGCATTTGGGTTGGTTCCAAGTCTTTGCTATTGTAAATAGTGCTGCAATAAACATACATGTGCATGTGTCTTTATAGTAGAATGATTTAGAATCCTTTGGGTATATAACCAGTAATGGGATTGCTGGGTCAAATGGTATTTCTGGTTCTAGATCCTTGACGAATTGCCACACTGTCTTCCGCAATGGTCGAACTAATTTACACTCCCACCAACAGTGTAAAAGTGTTCCTATTTCTCCACAGCCTTGCCAGCATCTGTTGTTTCCTGACTTTTTAATAATTGCCATTCTGACTGGCATGAGATGGTGTCTCATTGTAGTTTTGATTAACCATGGTATTTTTAAGGCAACACAAACACAAGGTAGAAAGATTCAACCTGATAGCATTTCTTATGAGCTAGTAATGTTTTGAAGCTGCATCAAAACAAAACATAGCAAAACAAAATACTGTTGTAAAGACTGAAGATCATAACCGCACACTTGTGTCTGGCATTTCTTAAGGGAAATTGCAACTCACTGTGTAGAGAACAACAGAGAGTATCTAGAGACAGCAACCAGAATAATAATCTCAAACCTGTGCTTTTCAAAAATAGGTTAATGTGGTGATTGTCAAAAATTACTAACATATATGTATTTAACTGTATTCAAAGGAAAAAAGAATCTTACATACCCAGGAATTAAACTTTGATTATTTTAATCTGATGTTACCTGGATAAAATAAAAAAAAAAAAACTATGGTTTATAAGTTTTATACAGCTGCGTTCTCAAAGTTGGCAGAAAAGCAATACACATTTATTTTTTGGAAACAACTAACTTTTCAAAAACTCAAGCAATTATTTCTGAGCAATAGCTGAAAATTTAATCTAGCCAATATAAAATTAACTCAGTCAAATTAACTATTAAACTACTGTTTCATGGATAAACTAAACAGAACAGAATTTCTGTATTCCTTGTCTCTCTGTCTCAAATAAATCTCAAAGAAAGTTTCATATTAGAATTTTCATACCTCTTATTGGGTAGGGTCTCTCTCTCAAGATTCTTCCAGTTAAACAATTTCTGCCTTATTGCATGTTATTCCAAGACAATAACGTCCATCAATATGGGACATAGAGATAGACTGGGAAAAGAGGTAAGTAAAAAATGTTAGTCATATTTCCTTGTAGGAGCAGTATTCAATCTACTACACAGAAACTTCAGAAAATGTGATATCTATCAATCTATCTATCTATCTATCTACCTACCTACCTACCTACCTATCTATCTATCTACCTATCTATACTTGCTTAGTATGTAGGGGAAATCCAATATTTCAAAATAATATCTTTGATATTTTAAACTTTACTAATAAATTCTTTAAATTTTAAAAACATACTCAAACTCTATGTTTTTATTCAGTATCTTTTCAGAAAATTCAATAATTTTTATTGTTAACAAATGGTTTATTAATATTATTAATGACTACTACTAAATTGTTATTATATAGTATATATTTTACCAGAATGATTCAATTTTTATATTGGATTCAAATTTTAACTATAATACCTATTTAGGTTTAATGCATGTGTTTAACTGTAACATTGCCAATTATAATTTCTTCTTTGCCTATATTCTAGCTCCTTGAGACTTGTTTAATTGCTTTTAATTATTTAGTTTTCATGGGGAGTTATATGGGTAATATATTTTTGCACTTTTGCATATCTCATATTAGATTTTTTGCTTCCCTTACACATAATAGAAATGTTAAGCCATAAGTTAAGTTTGGGATCAGACATCTCTGCCCTATCCTTCAGCCCTCTATAAACATTGTTTTGCTTTATTTGGCTTTTTGTATTGAATAAAAGGATAAAGACAGTTTTTTTTTCTTGATTTTATTTTCTACCTAGATACACTGAAAATGTTTTCTTTGTTTAGCAGTTTCAAGGGCAACCATTGAACTGTTCTCTGTCACTATAGTTTTGTCTTTTTGAGAATGCAATATAAGCAATATCAAGCAGTATGTAATCTTTTCAGATGGGCTTATTTCACCCTATGGTATTTTCCTTTTCATTTTTTCTGATCATCTTGCAAGTGTGCAGAGATATCATTGTATCAATTTGGATTTTCCTAATGACAAAAGATCTTCAGCATTTGTTCACACTCTCATTTGTCATTTGTATTTTTTAAGTTAACAGATAATTATTCTATAATATTTGGAGGGCACATGTGATATTGTGATACATGCATACAATGTGCAGTAATCAAATCAGAATACTTGAGATATCCATCATTTCAAACATTTTTTATTTCTTTGTGTTAGGAACATTACAAATCTCTTCTTGCTTTTGTTTGCAGTTTTTCACTTTTTTATGGCCCCAGGGTTTCTCGTAGCCTTAATTTTGAGTTCTAGGATATTGGTGATGATAATCTTAGCAATGAAGGTTGGTTGTAGTTTTCTGTGGGAGAGGGTGAAACAAAATTGCTTCTACTCCGCCATTTTGATGAATCCTCAAATATTTTCTTTGATGAGGTGTTAATTCAGATATTTTCCCCATGTATAAATTAAGTTGTTTCTTTTCTTATTAAGTTTTATGTTTCTTTATGTATATTTTGGATACCTGTCTTTTATAAAATAGGAGTTTTGCAAATATTTTCTTTCAGTCTTAGCTCATCACTTCATTCTCTTAACGGTATGTTTCACAGAGCAGACATTTTTAATTTTACTAAAGTCCAAATCACCAATTTTGTTTTCCTTGATTTTGTTTTTGGTGTTCTAAAATCTTATCGCCGTAGTAAAGGTTACATAGATATTGTCCTGTTTCCTTCTAGAAATTTTATAGTCTTAATTTTATATTTACTCTATGATCCATCTTGAATTCATGTTTTAGAAAAGTTTAAGGTGTGTGTGTAGGTTCAATTTTTTGATGTGAATGTTCATTTGTTTCAGTACCATTTGTTGAAAAGACTACCTATTGAATTGCTTTGGCACCATTGTTGAAGATCAGTTGACTATATTTAAGTGGGTCAATTTCTGAAATGTCTAGTCTTTTCCGTGTGTGTGTGTGTATATATATACATCTCAATACCACATTCTATTGGTTCCTATAGCTTTATAGAAGTTTAAAAATCATAGTGTGAGTTCTTCACCTTTCTTCTTTTCAGGTCTTTTGCCTTTCCACCTAAGATTTTTTTTTTTTTTTTCTTTTCAATAGGTGCAAAATAGCTTAGTGAAGATTTTATTTTCACTTTGGCATTTTTTATAAACTCAAATGAGTGTTAGGGCTTGACAAATTATTTTGAATTATTGTATTAGGGTTCCCTAGAAGGACAGAACTAATAGGACACAAATATAGGGAAGTTTGTTAATTATTTACTCACACAACCACAAGGTCCCACAATAGGCCATCTCCAAGCTGAGGAACAAGGAAAGTCAGTCTGAGTCCCAAAACTGAAGAACTTGAGTCTGATGTTCAAAGGCAAGAAGCATCTAGCACAGGAGAAAGACGAAGGCCAGGAGGCTAGGCCAGTCTAGCCTTTTCACTTTTTTCACCTGCTTTATATTCTAGCGGTGCTGGCAGCTGATTAGATGGTGCCCACCCAGATTAAGGGTGGGTCTGCCTTTCCCACACCACTGAATCAACTGTTAATCTTCTTTGGCAACACCTTCACAGACACACCCAAGATCAATACTTTGCATCCTTCAATCCAACCAAGTTGACACTCAGTATTAACCATCACAATTATCAATTGATATGATCATATGATGTTTATTATTTACCCTGTTGATGTGATCACATTGAGTAATTTTGTTATGTAAACCTTTTTGTGAACTGGAATAAATCACTTTAATTGGGATGGAGTCGAATCTATGGATAAAGTTGGGAATAATTGACATTTTAACTGCAGTGAGTCTACCAATCTGTTAATACGGATTAAATGGACAGTCTCTCCATTTAAGTCATTTTTTGATTTAATGTTTTGTATTTCTCTGCATGCATATCCTGTACATATTTATGTCAAGTTGATACCATAGCATTTCATTATTTTTATGCTGCTATAAATAAAATTTTCAAATCTCAATTTTTCATTGTTCTTACACTGAAAAATAATTGACTTTTGTATACTGACTTTGTGTCCTGCAACCTTCTAAATTCAATTATTAGTTTCAGGAGTTTTTTTTTTGTTGTTGTTAATATAGTGTCTTTGAGATTTTCTATATACACAAAGCATGCCATTTGCAAATAAACATAGTAAAATTTATCCATTTCCAAACTATATACTTTATTTCCTTTCATTGTTTATTGTACTAGCTAGAATTTCTAAGGACATTGTTGAATTAGCAATGATTACAAAATAGATTCTTTTTCTGATTTTAGGGAAAAAACATTCAGTTTATCACCATTAAGAATTAAGAATAATGTAGGTTTTTTGGGAGATGTCCTTTATTAAATTGAGGAAGTTCTCTTATATTTGCTCAAGAATTGTCTTTTATCATAAGTATGTGTTAGCTTTTATAAAATGGTTGTTAGAATTGATATGATGATATGATTTTTCTTCTTTATCCTGTTTATGTTCTGTTTTACATGAAGTGATTTTTAAATGTAACACCAGCCTTGCATGTCTATAATAAATCACACCTGCTTGTGGTATATAACTTTTTCTATACATTGTTATATTCGATTTGTTAATTTTTTTGAGGAATTTTAAATTTATTGTGCACAAGATTTATAGATCTGTAGTTTCTTTTCTTGCAAGGTATTTTGATTTCAGTATTTGGATGATATTGCCCTAGAATTTCTTCTTGGAGAATGTATGTATTTATCATGTTTAACGCCCTTTGTTCCTGATTACTTTCCTTGTTCTGAAGTCAGCTTTGTATGAACTTAACGTAGCTACTTCATATTTCTTTTAAAGAGTCAGTAAGTGGTTGTTTGTTTGTTTGTTTGTTTTGAAATGGAGTCTCGCTCTGTTGTTCAGGCTGGAGTGCAATGGCATGATCTCGGCTCACTGCAACCTCTGCCTCCCCAGTTCAAGTGATTCTTGTACCTCAGCCTCCTGAGCAGCTGGGATTACAGGCGCAGGCACCACCACACCTGGTTAATTTTTGTATTTTTAGTAGAGACAGGTTTTCACTACTTTGGCCAGGCAGATCTCAAATGCCTGGCCTCAAGTGATCCATCCTCCTCAGCCTCCCAATATGCTGGGATTACAGGTGTGAGCCACCATGCCTGACCTGTTTCTTCTAATCTCTGGAAAAAAGATTGTGAAGAATTTAACACATATTCATTTTTAATATAATTCAGAAGAAAAATTAGATATTTTATTTTGCTTTATTAATTCCTTCCTGGTGTACTTCTTTCTTATGTCATGTAGGTTCAACCTTCTGACCAACATCTTTTTTTTTCTCTGCCTGAAGAAATTTGTTTAACATTTCATAAATAGGAACTCATACTAAGTTTACTAAAGTGATTTCAACAAATTGAAGAGGAGGGTATTTTTCAAAACTCATTTCTGAGGCCAGCATTATCTTGATACCAAAACAAACAAGGACACCACAAAAAGTGAAAACTACAGGCCAATATTCCCGATGAACATTATGCAAAAAATTCTCAGCAAAATACTAGCAAACAGAATTCAACAACACGTTAAAAAGATCATTCACCATGATCAGGTGAGATTCATCCCAAGGATGTAAGGATGGTTCAAATCAATAAACATGATAGATCGTATCAACAGAATTAAGAACAAAAACCATATGATAATCTCAATAGATGCTGATCAAGTATATGGTAAAATTCAGCATTGCTTCATGATAAAATCTATTAACAAACTGGGCGTAGAAGATGTGGGCAGCAAGCCACCCAGGTGCCAAGGCAAGAGACCAAGGGCACAAGCTATTCCAGCATAATAAAGAAATTATATAGAATAAGAATTGTTATACTAGAAACAGATTATAGTTATGATTATATATGAATATCATTAATCATTAGTTTGAAGCATCACTCTTTATTCCAACATTATAATAATCTTTGCTCTATAATTATAACCTAGGAAAAACCAGGCCATACAGAGATAGGAGCTGAAGGGACACTGTGAGAAGTGACCGGAAGACGTGTGAGCCCTCTGTTATGCCCAGACTGGGCCACTAGCGGGCTCCCTGGTCTAACGCCAGCACCTGGGAAGTCACCCGTTACCTAGCAGACCTTGGTCTAGTGGCAGCATCAGTGCCTGGGGAAGTTACGCGTTACTTAGCAGACCAGGAAAGGGAATCTCCCTTTCCCGGGGGGAGTTAGAGAAGACTCTGCTCCACCACCTCTTGTGGAAGGCCTGACATCAGTCAGGCCCCCCACAGCCATCCGGAGGCCTGTCTCCCTGTGATGTTGTGCTTCAGCAGTCATGCTCCTGGTCTGCTTTGTATCCCTGGCTCATGTTCCACTCAGTACACCTGACTCTGCCTTCTAGATAGCATTAGCAGAATTAGTGAAAGTATTAAAGTCTTTGATCTTTCTGAGAAGAGCATAGAAGAAATAATGACGTAAGCTGTCCTCTCTTTCTCCGCCTCAGCTACCTAAAAGGGAAATGCCCCCTGTCCAGTGGACACGTGACTCACATGACCTTATCAATCATTGACTCACACTCTTTACCCTGCCCCTTTTGCCTTGTATCCAATAAATAACAGCACAACCAGGCATTCAGTGCCACTACCGGTTTCCACATCTAGGTGGTAGTGGTTCCCCCGGCCCAGCTGTCTTTTCTTCTATCTCTGTGTCTTGTGTCTTTATTTCTATGATCTCTCATCTCCTCACATAAGGAGAAAAACCAACAGATCCAGTAGGGCTGGACCCTACAGAAGAAACATGTCTCAACACATTTAAGGTCATATATGACAAAAACACAGCTTAATATCATACTATCATACTGAATGGGGAAAAATTAAACTCTTCATTAATATCTGGAAGATAAAGATGTCCACTTTCTCCACCTCTATCCAACATAGTACTAGTTCTAGCCAGTGCAATTAGATAAGAGATAGAAATAAAGGGCATCCAAATTAGAAAGGAAGAAGTCTAATTATCTTTGTTTGAAGATGATATGATAGTATCTTTAGAAAAACCTAAAAATTCCTCCAAAAATCTTAGAACTGATAAACAAACAGTGAATTTGCAGAATAAAACATCAACATATAAAAACCAGTAGCATGTCTACATGCCGACAGCATTTAATCTGAAAAAGAAATCAAGATAACAATCTCATTTACAACACTACAATAAAAATACCTAGAAGTAAATTTAACCAATGAAGTGAAATATCTGTACAAGGAAAACTATAAAACACTGATGAAAGTAATTGAAGAGGACACACACACACACACACACACACACACACACGATATCTCATGCCCATACATTAAAAGAATTCATACTGTCAAATGTCTATGTGCCCCAAAGTGATCTGCAGATTCAAGGCAATCCCAGTCAAATACCAACGACATTTTTTACAGAAATAGGAAAACAATACTAAAATTTGTGTAGGACTAAAAAAGACCCCGAACAGCTAAAGCAATCCTAAGCAAAAAACAAAGCTGGAGACATCACACCACTTGATTTCAAATTATACTACACAGTTATAGTAACCAAAACAGCATGGCATTGACATAAAAACAGACACATAGACCAATGAGAATAGAGAACCCAGAATCCATGCACTTAAAGTCAACTCATTTTCCACAAAGACACCGAGAACATTCATTAAGAAAATGACAGTCTGTTTAATAAATTGTGCTAAGAAAACTTAACATCTATATGCAGAAAATAAAACTAGATTCCTATCTTTCAACATATCTATAAATCAACTCGTAAATTAAAGACTTAAACGCAAGACTTGAACTATAAATCTAATAAAAGAAAACACTGGGGAAATGCTACAGGATATTGGCCTGGGCAAAGATTGTTTGGGTAAGACCTCAAAAGCATGGGCAAGAAAAGCAAATGTAGACAAATTGAATTATATTAAGCTAAAATTTTTCTGAAATGGAAAAGAAAAACAACAACAACAATGAAGTGAAGAAACAACAGAGTGGGAGAAAATATTTGCAAACAATCCATCTGACAAGGGATTAACAACCAGAATATACAAGAAACTTTAAAAAAAGGGAAAAAAAGAAAATCAAATTTGAAAATGAGAAAAAGATGTGAATAGACTTTTCTCAAAGAAGACATACAAATGGTCAAGGGGTATATTTAAAAAATTCTCAGTATCTCCATTATTAAGGATATGTAAATCAAAATCACAATGAAATATCATCTAATCCCCTTTGGCATGGCTATTATCAAAAAGACAAAAAGTAATAAATGTTGGTGAGGGTGCAGAGAAAAGGGAACCTTTGTACACTGCTGGTAGGAATCTAAATTAGTACAGCCATATGGAAAACAGTATGGTGGTTCCTCAAAAACTAAAAACAGAATTACCACTGCTTGGTACATATGCAAAAGAAAGGAGATAATGTATAAAAGAAATATCCGAACTCACGTTTTTATTGCAGCAGTATTCACGATAGCCAAGAAATGGAGTCCACTTAAGCATTCATCAATAGATAAATAAAGAAAATGTGATATTTATACACAACGGAATATTATTCAGCCACAAAAAAAAATAAAATTCTGCCATTTGCAGCAACATGGATGGAACTAGAGGTTATTATGTCATGTAAAACAAGCCATGTACAAAAAGACAAATAATTGCATTTCCAACTCATATGTGGGAGTTAAACAGTGGATCTTATGGAAGTAAAGAGTAAAATGGTGATTTTCAGAAGCTAAGAAGGACAGAGGGATGAGGGCATGGGGAGAAGTCAGTGAAGAGGTAAGTTAGATGAAATAAGTTCAAGCATGTGATAGTACAGTAGGCAAATTGTAGTTAACAATAATGTATATTTCAAAATAGGTAGAAGAGAAGAACTGTAACAAAGAAAAAGCAAATGTTTGAGGTGATAGATATCCCAATTACACTGATTTGACCATTACACATTGTATACAGGTATCAAATTATTATATATACCACCAGAATAAGTACAATTATTATATATTAATAAAAAATAAAAAATAAAAATAATATATATTAATAAAAAATTAAATTTAATAAAAACATTCCTTCAAGGGTGCATCTAAAGTCAATAAATTTCCTTAGTTTTGTTTGTCTGAGAAAGTCTTCATTTATTCTTTACTTTTGAGGGATAATTTCACTGGATATAGAATTTAAGATTAGTGTTTTCTTCTTTCAACACTTTAAATGTTTTATTCTATTCTCTTCTTGCTTAAATGGTGTTTGATTAGAAGTATGCTGTGATTATTATCCTTTCCCTCTGTCGATGATGGGTTTTGCTCTTTTTCAAGATGTTTTCATTTGTCTTCAGTATCTCACAATTTGAATATGATATGCCTAGGCATGGAATGTTTTAAAAAATGTTATTTATCATGAGTGGTGTTTTCCAAGCTCCTACATTTGTGGTTTCGTGTATGTTTTTAATTTGAAAGTTTACAGCCTTTAATACTTCAAACATTTTTGCCATGCTATTCTCTCCTTCTTCTACTTCAGTCATTCGAATTGTGCATATATAACTTTTTTCAGAATTATGCCATAGTTCTTACATGTTTTGCTTTGTTTCTCTTATTTTCTTTTGGTATTTCAATTTGTAAAGTTTGTATATACTTATCTTCAGTATCATTGAATCTTTCTTTTACAAAGTTGAGTCGACCATTGAGTCCATCCAAGGCATGCACTGTTTCTGTTGCAGTGATTTTGCTTTCCAGCATTTGCTTTTGATTCCTTCTTAGAATTTTCATCTTCCTGCTTAAATTACCCATCTATTCTTACATGTTGTCTATGTTTTACTTAGAGCCCATATCACTCATTTATTTTAAATTCTCTCTGATAACTCCAGTATCTGTGTCATGTATGCATCTGATTCAGATAAATGCTTTACTCTTCAGCCTGTGATTTTTTTTCTGGTCTTTTTGCCTGCCTTATAATTATTCTTGAAAACTAGACATGTTTTATAGGATACTAATGAAATAGGCCTTTTGTGGGATGATTTACATTAATCTTTCTAGAATTTCAGCTCATTTTCATGTTTAATGCAGTTATTGGTGACAGAGTATTTAAATTCCTTTATCACACTTTATTTTTGTCTTATTACTTGACCCTGGTTACTCTAAGCACTCCTCCTCAGAGAGAACCTGTGTCTTGCAACTTTTTCAGTTGTAATCTATTCTTTTATCCTGGAGCCTCCTTGTCTTATGGTAAGGTACAGATAAAGGAGACTGTTCTCTAATTTTCGAATTAAATCTTATTGTTTCGATAGACCTGAGTCTTGGTCCTGGGCACAATGTTTCCCCAGTAGTACGGCATCCTCCCACCTCCCCACGCTTTGTTTCTTGAAATTCTGACACTTGCTCCCAGTAAGGTGAAAGTGCAATGGTAGCACAGGCTGTGTGAAAGAAATATTCTTCCCCCAGATGGGATTAGACTCCAGCAAAGTCTTTTACCCTGAAGGGTAGGCCTTTATTGTAGAAAAGGCTCTGAAATAATCATTTCACAGTGATTATTCTTCCTCTTCTCCTGCCAGAGCTATGAGGATATCTTTTAAGATCTTCAGAGTGTGAACTTGGTGGGCCTTCTGGAGATGAAGCCCATGAATTGGTGGTGGGCTTCCTAATACTGTGATCCCTAGGAATTTCTCACTTTTGTGCTTGTCCACATTCAGCCTCCAGTGATTTATCAAAATTACCATATGAATGTTCCTATTGTGTTTATTGCTCCAGCAATTTTTACTCCAGGTTAGCATTTTTTGGCTGTGACTCTCTGAATGCACCTGTGTCTCCAGATTTAGACAATAGTAGTTTGCCTTGAAACTAAATTTTAATTTGTCCAGCATTTTTATAGTAAGGATGTAAGTGATGGCTTCCAAGATCATTAGATGTTGGCACTAAACTAGAATTACTTTACTTGTAATTTTTCATGTTTACTTTGCAAAAATACTGGTAGGCAATTTTAGCAATTGTTAACAGGATTTACAACCCAATAGACTTTTAAAAAAATAAATAATTTATATATGTATTTTCATCCTGATGGGGAACAACTATATATTTAATGCATCTATGCTTAAAATGAAATCTATTTAAAATTTTGTCTATAGCAGATATTGTACAAAGATAATAATTTGAAATAATTTTTTGTGACTTGCTTATTTATGTTAGTGTAACAAAAATGATAATTGAGGGACATTAAAAAGATTAATATAAGTTTTTTAGGCTACTGAAGCAAATGCATATTGGTTATGATCAGATTTTTTAAAATTATCGTCTAAAATGTATTAGATAATTATCATCTAAAATCGATTTCTAGTTTTAAAATATTTGGACACGAATCTTGTTTCTTTTCTTGCCACACTAATTTTCCATAGTTCGTAACACCTATGGAATCAATCGAATTTCTGTTAAGAAAATTATAAATAGCAACCAGACGTCAGGTAATTTAACCACCTGTTTAAAGAGAAATTATCTTGAACTGACAGACTCTTTCAAGTTATAAATATTATCAGGAAGTAGTAGGGGAACACATATGAAATGCTTCTTTCAGGTATTTTCCTTTGCTTTTTGAACAGTTTCTTAGTTAAAAATCTCTGTTTTCTCTTAAATTTCTAACAGCAAGAAAAACAGCAAAGTTCAAGTATATTACAGCCCAAGGGAAAAATGATATGAAGTAAATTAAATAGTAAACTTGTCTTCTTCTCAGCTCTAAGGAGAAGCTTTGTGGATTTTCATTGGAAGCTCCACACCACTGCACAGCTGGGAATCAGTTTTCATCTGAATTCAAAGGAGAAAATGACTCTTTGATCCCAAAGAGATTAAAATGCCCTTCCCTTGACCACCACAGAGAAAAAAAACATATTACTATTGAGTGAAAAGTGATTGTGAGATGCAAAATTGTAAAACCATATAGAAATGCAAGACAAAGCATTCAGGAAATAGAGAGACCGAGAAAGAGAGAAAGCGTGCACACATGCAAGTGAGAGAGAGAGAGAATAGAAACAATAAGCGAACGAAAATCTAGTTTATCATTCCTATTAATAAGTAACACAAGCAATTCACATTTTACATAACAATTTGGAAGAAAAGTCTTCCATGTATTTTAGTGTATAACAATACAATCAAAACACTGTGCTCTAGGCCAAGTTTTTAATGCAAAAATAAAAACTTTTTAAATAATAGTAAACATCTCTAGAACACAAAGAGTGAGGGGAAAACTGAATATAGAACATCCTGTTAGGTTTTGAGAACCTCCTAAGAGAAAACTTTATCCCATAAAAGTAGAAATATTTTCTTGACCACACTGTTTATGAGTCTTTTTTTTTTTATGCATAGTGGGGAGAAATAAGTTTGGCATCGGAAGTCACTCCATAAGTATTGAAGTTTATCGCCTCTAAGTATGTTTATTTAAAATATGCGGTTCTCATTAGGGAGTAGAGTTTCAACGATTTAAAAAAAAAATCTAACTTTTATAATTTATTTATTATAATTCCTATCAAAATGTCTTGACTTAATATTGATACTTTGACAGTGTAAAAGGCCCATGATATTTGAGTGACAATTTTGGTATTTGGAGGTAATCAGGACATGTATTTCAGTGAGATTTTTTCACGGTCCGTATGTTAAGAATTTTGCTATGAATACAGAAAGCAATGAAAATATAACTACAATGTATCATCAAATTTTAAATACTTTAGCAGAAAACAAACCAGAAACCAGATATAATATAGTTCTGCTGAGTTTAAGAATAGGCAAATCTTTTCATATTATATATTTAATATTTTCAATAATATTTCTGCATCCCTGAACAGTACCATAGTTGCCTTCATAATTTTGTGCCTTGGGTTAAAAGAGAACAGAATCTAGGGATATCTTCAAGAATGAATTTTCACCCTGCTGTGGAAATTTTTATCTAAAAGGGAATGTTTTTAAAAGCAGTGATATTTATAGTTGAACCTTGAACAACGTGGCTTTGAACTGCATGGATACCCCTATAAGTGGATTTTCTTCTACCTCTGCCACTCCAGAAACAGCAAGACCAGACCCTCCTCTTCTTCCTTCTCATTAGCCTATTCACCATGAAGATGATAGGCTGAAGAACTTGATGATGATCCACTGACACTTAATAAGTAGTAAATATATTTTTCTTATGATTTTCTTTTCTTTTTTTTTTTTTTGAGACGGAGTCTCGCTCTGTCGCCCAGGCTGGAGTGCAGTGGCCAGATCTCAGCTCACTGCAAGCTCCACCTCCCGGGTTTACGACATTCTCCTGCCTCAGCCTCCCGAGTAGCTGGGACTACAGGCGCCCGCCACCTCGCCCGGCTAAGTTTTCGTATTTTTTAGTAGAGACGGGGTCTGCAGCTTACTTCATTGTTAAGAATACAACACGTAATACATATAACATACAAAATACGTATTAATTGATTGCTATTGCTAAGACTTCTGGTCAACAGTAGGCTATTAGTAGTTTTAGTAGTTAAGTTTTGGGGGAGTCAAAAGTTATGTATAAATTTTTGACTGCAACTGGGAGTCAACATCCCAAACCTCTGCCTTGTTCAAGGGTCAATTGCATTTTAAAACAACCATCTCGTAAGTATATACTTAAATACACAGTTACATTAAGACTGGCATTCATATTCATTCTAATTCTGATTGATTTCTAACATGTAAGAACTTGTTCGTTTGTTATGTAAACAAATTATTTATTATCTAATCACCTTTGTTAAAGAAGTGGCTATCATTGACTTGACTTCATTATGACTACTTCTGTTAAACAAACAAGTCAAACAAAGTTACAAACTTGCAAGTAAAAATCTCTGAAATTTATTACCTGTTCACGAGGAAAATGTGTGCATTTGAACCTTGAAACACATTTCTTCAAAAACTCCATCTCCTTAAAGAATCAGAAACTCAATTTCCCACATATGCAGCTGCAATCAACAAGCCTCAAATTATCTTGTCTAAGCATAACATACAAATGAATTGTAAAACATATAATAGATGTGGAAATAGTAAAAATAGGTCAATTGAAGTACAGAAAGTGCTCTCTAGAATAAATGCCAACATTTTACTTTTGCAGAAATCTGAGGAGAATAAAACAGTACGTCTCCTCATGAGTTATGTCTGTGTTTCCTCTGCAATACACACTCTGAGAAGTGCTTAGAGGAAATGACATAATCCATTACCCGTATTCCTTACACATTTAAAATAATTTTACCCAGAAATTCTTAAATATTCCAATGACATCTAAGGCATAGCTATAAGTCTTCATAAAATAAATCGATAGCCTTAAGTTGTGTTCAGATGTCTAATTTGAGTGTGTGCTAAATTTTGTCAGTGAAAATCCTTATACTTTAAGCCATTTTAAAATTTTTTTAAAAAGCATTGTATACACAAATGTAAACATTTAATATTGGGCACTTGAAAATAGTTGTTTGCTATACATACAATTACCTTATTTGATTAACATTTTTCAGATTCAAATACGGTTTCCATGATATTGGAGTTGATTGTTTTATTGTTACCCTACCATAGAGATAATATCAGTAGTATAGTTGATACTGATATTGCAAACCTAAACATACTCAGACTATGCTAGCAACTAATTAGATTATGGCCCTATGCTATTCAAGTTGATGTTTAGTTTACATATGGACTTTTTGGTTAAATCTAAAAATAGGCACTAAATATCTATGTAAAAGACATTTTATCTAAATTATCTAGAAACTTTGAATCCAAGTAGGAAACATTGCTCTCTATGACTCTTCCTTCTCAAGGAAATCCCTGTCCCTTTGTTCACATAGGAAGGTCTAGATAATAAGAAATCAGCATCAAGAAAAGATCAAAAATATCCTTTGTAAATCCTTACAAATAACCTAACATTTGAACTACATTTGTTAGCATTATTACACTTTCCCAGGTTAATATAGTATAAACTTTTATTAGACAGGAGCAGTGAATGAAGGTTAAGATGGGAAGAGAGAAGAAACTGCAGAGAATGGCCCATGATATCAAGGGGTTAAGACCATCAGCTTTTTTTGCAAAATTAAAATCCAGTGCACTTGCTTCTTAAGAACACCTTAATTTGGGCTCCACTACGCCAAGATTTTGTTCCCAAAGTTTCTGCTCTTAGTTCTGTTTCCAGGGAGAAACATTCAGGAGAAAAAAAAACTCGATTTAAATTTCTGTCTGCCAATCACTAATCATGATTTTTAAACCAAACAATACCCCTCCAAAGAATTTTATGCTGTATTTCATTTCAGGAAAGATGCCATTGATGATAAGATTTACCCTTATATGTGGTCTACTAAGAAGAAAAACCCTGCCAATGAAACTATGACAAAACATGTTCTTCTCAATTTGAATTTCATATTATTCATATGTTATTTTTGTCAGTCAAGTTTTCACATGTGCAGTTAGAGACAACCATGTTATGACTGCCAAATGACCATCAGTTAAGAAATGGCACTTTGGGAGGCCGAGACGGGCGGATCACAAGGTCAGGAGATTGAGACCATCCTGGCTAACATGGTGAAACCCTGTCTCTACTAAAAAATACAAAAAACTAGCCAGGCGAAGTGGCGGGCGCCTGTAGTCCCAGCTACTCAGGAGGCTGAGGCAGGAGAATGGCGTGAACCCGGGAGGCGGAGCTTGCAGTGAGCTGAGATCCGGCCACTGCACTCCAGCCTGGGCGACAGAGCGAGACTCCGTCAAAAAAAAAAAAAAAAAAGTTAAATTGGATATAAAAAGATCGTTTTAGAGTAATGAAGTAAGAAGACCTAAACATTATTCTTCATTCAAATATATTTAAAAGATTTTTTGTTCTTGTTGTTGTTAAGGAATTGAAAATAAACAATGCTTAATAATTATTACTGCAAAATTATGACAAAACAAGGATTTACAAAAAGTGATACCAAGCAAACTACCTTTTACCCCACCCCATCTGTGATGGTTAATAACGAGTGGCAACTTGATTGGATTGAAAGATGCAAAGTATTGTTCCTGGGTATGTCTGTGAAGGTATTGCCAAAGGATATTAACATTTGAGTCAGTGGGCTGGGAAAGGCAGACCCACCCTTAATCTGGGTGGGCACCATCTAATCACCTGCCAATGCAGCCAGAATAAAAAGCAGACAGAAGAATGTAAAAAGACTAGACTGCCTTAGCCTCCCAGCCTTCATCTTCCTCCTGTGCTGCCCTCAAACATTGGACTCCAAGTTCTTCAGCTTTGGGACTCGGACTGGCTTTCTTCCTCCTCAGATTGCAGATGGCCTATTGTGGGACCTTGTGATCGTGTGAGTTAATACTCCTTAATAAACTCCCCTTTATGTATACATCTATCCTATTAGTTCTATCCCTCTAGATAACCTGACTAATACACCATCCTACTTAAGACATAAATGCTTTAACTTTTGTATCCAAAGTTCATTTCATTTTAACTACATTAAAATTTAGTATTTTAAATATTAATATGCATATTTCAGTGAGTCATGAAATGTTATCTTCTCTACTTATTTGTACTCCTAATGGTACATTTCAAGAAAGAAAGGCAGGTTGTCAAGGCTCTAATCAGTCAAGGAAGATCCAATTTTGGTGTGCCTGGATGTTTTAAAATTTGGATGGCATTTTTTTGGAAAAATAATAAGAAATTGCAAGTGAAAAATTAGGTACAATGTTAATATTTATCTAGAGTTAAGAGAAACCATGCACAATGATTACAAATTTAGACTGTTGATAGCCACAAGCATCAAAAATGCCTGGAGAGTTGGGAGGGACCCACAAGAATGAGGGGTCTCAAAGCTGGAGCTTCTCTGGATTCACAGAAAATCTACCCACTCCTGCACCTAGGGTTGCTCATCATTTTCTTCCATGTACTTGTATAGAATGAAATAGACTGAACCCAGAAGGATGCAACTGCTTTGCCCATGTCTCTGGCCTCCAAGAGGTCACATGTGTTTCCTAATGAAATTCTCTAGGTTATGGAAAATACCTGTGAGAATGTCATGAAATGTTATGGCTGAAAAGTTAAATGGCATTCTAACCTAATATTATCACTTTAGAATTGAAAAAGAGTGATAGAGAAGTGAACTAACATATTCAAGAGGATAATTCTAGCTAAAAGAAGACTAGAATACAGTTTTACTTAATTTCAGTATAATACTTTTTCTACTTTTGAAAAAAATAACACTAGTACAATCAACAATCTTAGGAATGCTGAATCAGGCACTTTGATTCAGTTAGGGGAACATAATTTAGGCAAAAGGATGATGGAAGGAAAGGAATAAAACTGGCAGTTAATGACATTTACTGTGTGTTAGTAACCAACTATATTCCATTTTTTATAATGTGGTCTCATATTTAATAATCACAAACTCAGAGATGACACCTGACTTAAATTAGTTTTCTTTCTACTGCCAGTTGCCTCATGAAAGGGCCTGTATACACCACTGCATATGCATATCTTTGCAATTCTGTCTCTGCATCCTTTCTTGAGCTCCCACATATCTTCTTCCTTTCTCAAATGATTAATCACCTTTCAAGGACAAGATGAACTGTCATGGGTTATTTCCAAACATGTCATGAGAACACGTCAATATATTCACACACAAAAAGCGAAGTAAAAGAAACTAGGTGACAAGTATTATATCTGTGCTGCACAAAGCAGCCTAAGAGATCGTCAAAGGCATACTTCTTTCTAGGATCGTGTGACCTGAGAAAGCATCAGGGAAGACATTGCACAGAACTGAGTCTTGAGTGACTGATGATAAAAAGACATATCATTCTAAGTGAATGATGTGAAACTTGAAAAGCATTTCCAGGCTGGGCTAAAGTAAAAAGTTTCTGCTGGAAAGTGGAGGGAAAGGATGCTGATGAATTTGTTAGGACCCATTTCATGAAGGATCTTGCTCTTCAACAAAAACGATTTAAGTTTCAATTAATAGCTAAATGAAAACATGCTGGAGATTTTCATTATAGTGACAAGATTAACAAATAGATAGTTTTCAGAATGTGTCTTTGATGGTAAGATGACAGAAAAAAATGTGGTAGGAAGAACAGTGAAGAAGTTATTAAAATCAAGACATGAGTAAGTGGAAATGGAGGACATGTATATCCTATCTATAATATCAAACTTAACTATTATCTTTTTTGAGACAGGATTATTCTTTCTGTCTTCATGTTACCTACCCCATTTTTTCCCTCAGTTCTACAAATTAGCTGCTTCATGAGATTTCTTCAGTAACAGTTTATTTTCTGTATCACTTGCATCTTGCCAGTACATCACTCTTTCCTTCTGATCTGACCTCTAATCCTCCAGTCAATAGAGCATGAGACAGTGACATGTTTCTTTGACTCTTCAATCAATATGTAGGTGGCTTAGCAAAGATTAAAAATGATGATCGCCATCCTTCGTAAGTCCAACATTGTCATTCAGATAGATGAAAGGATGGATAATTAGATCTCAGATACATCCAAAGTAGTAAAAACAGGAGTCTCATTAAAATAATTAAACAGAAAATTTTGATTGGGCTGAAATATTGCATTTCGCACTATATAAAATACAACTTTTGAGTTATAAATCCAGTTCTCTTTTTGTTTTTCCTATTATCTACTTATCAGCAAAACAAAAATAACACAAATGTAATATTTTCCAAATACTATGTTAGTGTAGAAATAGTTAATTGGTGATTTACATTACAGCATATGAAGATGTCGGGATTTAAGCCAGTGCATTTACAATGATTAAAATAATACAATCAATCTGTATTTCTATAGTATTTGGATTGATATATGTTAAGCTTCTCTAATTACTAACCATTTAGGGAGAAATATACTAGAGAGATTACAAAGAAAACATTTACTCATCTGTGTCCTCCACTTTTAGAAGCAAGTGACGTAGAATAAGGGGAGTTAGCTCATGTGGGAGAAAAAAATCCTATTTTTGGCATCCCAATAGATCTTAGGTCCTGGGGATGGTTCTCAGGATATTAAGGGGTAAGGAAATTATATATCTAGGTTGGGACAACTGCTAAGTTG
Source organism: Papio anubis (assembly GCF_008728515.1). NCBI lineage: Eukaryota > Metazoa > Chordata > Mammalia > Primates > Cercopithecidae > Papio > Papio anubis. Next base: position 41,487,714 of record NC_044988.1, on the reverse strand, counting down.
TGGATTTTTCCAGGGTTGGAACAAAGATCCTATTTGCAGCAGGAGGTGGTTTGAGAGGGCAATGCAGATGCTTAGAGAAGTATCATTTCTCGATTTTGTATTCAAAGAAACTAGTTCCGAGTCTACTTGGAAGTTTCTTATGAGGGTAGAATCCTGAACTCCAAGCTCAGAGCCATAAAATTACAATATCTGTTTGCAGAATTCTTAATCTGCAGTTCTACAATGATTGTTATGCGATCAAGTTAACAAACTTCTTCTACTCACCTTACTCTTAAATTTGAAAAACCTGTATTCCTGTACATTTTAATATTTTCTTCACAAAACTTTAACATGTTTAAGTAAATTCAAATAATTTTATTTCTGGTGAATTGTTCATATTGACATATTAAATAAAACTATATCATTCTTATAAATATATCCTGGGCATCTAATTAACTTGTCATTTGATATTCACTATCATCATTTAAAAGCTTTATCTTATAGTCAGAAATTGTTCCTTTTAGATGGAGACCATCCTGGCTAACACGGTGAAACCCTGTCTCTACTAAAAATACATAAAAATTAGCCGGGCACGGTGGCGGGCACCTGTAGTCCTAGCTACTCGGGAGGCTGAGGCAGGAGAATGTCACGAACCTGGGAGGCGGAGCTTGCAGTGAGCCGAGATCACACCACTGGACTCCAGCCTGGGTGACAGAGCGGGACTCCGTCTCAAAAAAAAGAGAAAAAAGAGATTGTTCCTTTTACTTTGTGGATTTGCATTTATAATCCACTCGCCCAGCATAATTTTATCCTAATGTAATAGTATTTTAAAAATGTTATTATGCATGATCTCAAATATCAAAGAAAATATTGCAATGAATTTCACAATATTCAACTACATTTCACAATATTCAGCTTTAATAGTGATCAGCACATGAACAAAAATGTCTCATCTATACCCCCACCTGGTCTTTCCAATTGTGTTAGTTCTGAAGGAATCCCAAAACATCATATTATTTTATCTGCAAATATTTGTATATTTAGCTTTAAAAGACAAAAACTGTTTCAAAATATACCACTGTCCATCATAAAACATTAAAAATAACAAGGATTCTTTAATATAATGAAATATCAGATGTGAAAATTTTCTTGCTTGTCTCATAAATGCGAGTGTTTTAAGTTTGTTAAATTAACCTGCAAATAAAAACTATATATTATATTTTATTGAGACAGCTCTGAATTTTTTTTCAGTTTATATAAACTGCTGCCCAATAGCATTTTCTGTGATGATAGAAAAGTTCTGTATCTACATTCTCCATATGTGGCTATTGTTCCCTTGAATGTGCTAGTGTGAATCACAGAACTAAATTTTTATTTTTATTTAATTTTTGTTAATTTAAATTTAAATAGCAATATATGGATAATGGCTATACTATTGGAAGTGAATATCAAATAACTGACCCTCCAACTCTCTTTCATGTTTTACTTGCAGTTTATCTGTTGAAAGTATCAATTTTTTAAAAACAGTAGCCCATAGCCTGGACTCTATTGACTATATCCTTAAGATGACATTTAACATCTCCTTGTGTCCCACATATTTTCTGTAAACTGGCAGTTGGATCCAGATGTTTGATCAATTCAAGAACGATTTTGACAAGAATATACTGTAGTTGCTATTGTATTTTTCCTATCAGGAGACCTCTAGGTCTAGTTGCTTCCTTTCAGTGATCATTACCTAAATCCATAATTTCATTAGTGGTTGTAAATTGCAATATTATAATTCTATACTTTCTTCTTCATTAAGACTGAGATACTCTTACAAAGAAAAATTCCCAGCCAGGGTCACGGCCACATGCTTTTACTGCCACCAACTTGAGAGGCTGAGGTGGAAGGATCCCTTTGTCAGGAGTTTGAGGCCAGACTGGGCAACATAGTGAGACCCTGTCTCTTAGATGAGAGAGATTGAGAGAGAGAGAGAGAGAGAGATTTCCTTTCTCAATTACTTACTTGCCCATATACACTTTTTATATATAGGAAAGGCAAAACATTTTTAAGTCTTACCCTTCTTTCCAGCTTTCAAAATAATGACTGGTCCTTCATATCCTATAATGATGGTCAATGATTACTATCATTTTCTTTAATACCATTATTATTTTATGGATTTAAAACATGTGACATATTTCAACCCATTGCAATTTTTCTTTTCAGTGATGATCAAATTTCCTATTATTAAGTAAGTAAGAAAGTACTTAAGTTGACACCTGAGATCATTGACATAATCCCAAGGGTCAGAGAAGACTATTTTGCTTTCTTGTGTGATAAGGTGTTCTAGGCTTATGTAGTGTATTTCTTGTCTTAGACATGGTACCAGCCATTTGTCTGAGAAACTATGGTTTCCTTTATTTGAAAAGAGTTTGAGAGACCACAATTTGGGCATTAGATTGGCCTTTTCTTTTTTTGTGTATGCCATTTTCAAGGGCCAAAGCAAATGAAATAGATATTTAAAAAATCATTATTAGTTCATATTAATTTTTCCAAACCAAATTTAGTTTTCCATGGCTATTTCTTAATCTCATTGAACTTACATCTCTTTATCCTTTGTCCAATGTGGAAAATCCCAAATAAGAATTTTTAATGATATCAACATTAGTTATTTTTGTTTTTTATTCCACAATACATGCATAATATCTCTCTATAAAAATGAAATAACATTTAAATCTTTAGTTTACTAAATATTGTAAATAACCTTAGGAAGCATCTACAGAACAATAGTGGCTATGGAAGCATTATTTTCTAGTATCATTTTTTACAATGAACTTCATTTTTTGGTAATCAAGATATATATCTGTATATTATTAGAACAATCTAAATTCCATCAGTTAAGTGTAGGATATAAATTTATTGTGATAAAATATGTGTCTTTAAAGTTAGAATTTATATTTATGAAAATAAAAACTGTAGAGCATAATTTATCTAACAAATACTAAGTTCTTGAGATTCAGTTTAAGAAAGTAAGAAGAAAGATCATATATTTGCTTATATTTACTATAGATTGATGACTTTTGAACTGAGATACTTAAAATAAACCTTTCAGGGGAATTGTTTGAATATTTATAAAATAGGGTATGAGATTTAAAGTTGATTTATTTAGAAATCAGATATGAACTCAGTAAGTCACAATTTCAAATGTTTAGATACATTTCTTTAACTGATTTAACATGAGAGGAGCATTACTACATAAAAAGCAATCCTCAATCTCATTTCTAGTAGAGTTAGGATGGAAAAGAGAAGAAGTAAGGTGAGTGTGTTTTATCTCATTTATCTTTTGGTCTACAGCTCATTTTATTTCCAATGAAAGTTTAAAAATAATATTAGGTTTTGACATTATGTTTTTAGATTTCAGTCACTCTCAATCTTCCTAAGTGTGTGTCAGCATCACTTATGGAGGTCTCACATGTGAACATTCCGATGACTCTAACTAAGTAGATTGGGAGTCTACACCTGTGCAGGTGATCCAATGCATGGCCTGAATAAAGAATTCTGCAAGAATTTTTATTGCTTTATAATGCAAGGAGTTTTGTTATTGCATTTTTAATGGAAAAATTAATTTGCCATGCAGTATCTAAGAAGGAAAATGAAACAAAATCTTACCTAATGAACTACTTGCTGTTTTTATGCCAAAAAATACAATAATAATAATAATAATAATAATAATGATAATAATAATAAGTGTCTGCTGAGTCTGTCCCGCAGACTCTGGCCAAGCAATGGATGAAAGAAGTACACTGACACAGGTATTTTGCCTGACAGCACTGCTAGGGCAATGCACCGCTCAGCACCGCCAATGAGAAGTGCCGCACTGCTGACTAGAGTGCAGCCCCCCTAAGCCGGCCATGCTTATATTTATTTAGTACAGATTTAATGACAAAAGCTTGGAGCAAACACAATTTGTGGGTAATAAACATTGTCGATCCCCCAAGGAGAGAGCAGTCCTGCGCACAAATGATCAAAGGTTGGTTTCTGGAGACAGGAGTAAACACATTTATCTAGATAAGTTCCTTTACATTCCCTTGTTATCTGCCCTTTGCTCTCAGCCTCTGGATAAGAGGATTTGGCTGCCTTCAGCCACAATTATTTCCCAAAGCTTTTTCAAAACATCCCGGTCTTCCAAGAAGGTTTGCTTCTTTGCTATAATTTTTCCCACCACTATGACTGATCTCCTAAAAGTGTCCACTCCAAATCTTCTGAAGTAAAGACACTAAGTGTGCATATATTGCAAAAACAAAAACAAAACAAAACAAAAAACTAAAGCTCTTAGGAAATTTGACTTTGTATTACCTGTGGGATAAATGTACACAAATAGTTGTGAAAATGAGTTACAGATCACTTTTACCGGCATTATAAAATGATTCAGGAACAAATGGAGTTCAGGCACTAATATGGTTTGTTTCTGTGTCCCCACCCAAATTTCATGTCAAATTGTAATCTAATCTCCAGGTGTCAGGAGGGAAGAGACCTGGTGGGAGGAGACTGAATCATGGGGGCGGATTTCCCCATTACTGTTCTCATGATAGTGAGTGAGCTCTCATGACATCTGGTTGTTTAAAAGTGTGTAGAGCTTCCCCTCTCATTCTTGCTCTCCCCTGCCACCATGTGAAGAAGGTCCTTACTTCCCATTTGCCTTCTGCTTTGATTGTGAGTTTTCTGAGGTCTCCCAGTCATGTTTCCTATTAAGCATGTGGAACTGTGAATCAACTAAATGTCTTTTCTTCATAAATTAACCAGTCTCAGGTAGTTCTTTATAGACTGTGAAAACAGTCTAATACAGATATTTGCTTTGCTTTTCATGACAAGACAGAGAAACAGAGAGATGACAAAGAAACAAAGAGGTCTGCTAGTTTTTTTTTAATGCATTTTGGAATTCTATTATTAGATGCATACACTTTTAGCCTTCTTTGGTGTTCATAATAAATTTACCTGTTTATTATTTATTTTATTTTGCTAGTTTTCCTTTATTTTAATATTATTGTTTTTACTTATTTGGTTTTTGTTAAAAATTGTGGGTATATATTTGATACACATGTTCCTAGGGTATATGAGATATTTTGATACGGAAACACAACACATAGTAATCACGTCAGGGTAAATGGGGTATCCATCACCTCAAGCATTTATTATTTCTTTGTGTTACAAACAATCCAACTATACTTTTTAAGTTACTTTTAAATGTACGATAAGTTATTGTTAACTGCAATCAACCTGTTGTGCTATCAAATACTAGATATTATTCATTTCATCTAACTGTACTTTTGTGCCCATTAACCACTCCCTCATATCCCACTACCCACTACCATCCCAGCCTCTGGTAACCATTATTCTGCTCTCTGTCTCTATAAGTTCAATTGTTATAATTTTTAGCTCCCACAAATAAGTGAGAACATGTGACGTTTGTTTTTCTGTGCCTTGCTTATTTCACTTAACATGATGACTTACGGTTCCAGCCATGTTGTTTCAAATTACAAGATCTCATTCTTTTTTTATGACAGAATAATACTCCATTGTGTTCAAGTACCATTTTTTTTTTTTTTTTTGAGACAGAGTCTCACTTTGTCACCCAGGCTGGAGTGCAGTGGCCGGATCTCAGCTCACTGTAAGCTCCGCCTCCCGGGTTCACGCCATTCTCCTGCCTCAGCCTCCCGAGTAGCTGGGACTACAGGCGCCCGCTACCACGCCCGGCTAGTTTTTTTTGTATTTTTTAGTAGAGACGGGGTTTCACCATGTTAGCCAGGATGGTCTCGATCTCGTGACCTCATGATCCGCCCGCCTCGGCCTCCCAAAGTGCTGGGATTACAGGCTTGAGCCACCGCACCCAGCCAGTACCACATTTTCTTTATCCAGTTGTCTCTTGATGGATATTTAGGTTGCTTCCAATATTTTGCTATTGCAAATAGTGTTGAAATAAACACGGGAGTGTAAATACCTCTTTGACAAACTGATTCACTTTGTTTGGGGTATTTATGTAGCAGTGGAATTGCTGGATTATATGGTAAGTCTATTTTTAGTTTTTGAGAAAACTCCAAATTGTTCTCTGTAGTGGTTGTACTAATTTACATTGCTACCAACAGTGTATTAGGGTTCCCTTTTCTTCAGATCCTCACTGGCATTTATTATTGCCTGCCTTTAATAAAAGCCATTTTAACTGAGTTGAGAGGATATCTCATTGTAGTCTTGATTGCATTTATCTGATTATCAATAATGTTGAGCACTTTTTCATATGACTACTTGCCATTAATATGTTATTCTTTTGAGAAATGTCTATTCAGATCTGTTGCCCATTTTAATTGGATTATTATACCTTTTCCAATATAGTTGTTTGATCTCCTTATATATACTGGTTATTATTTACCAGATGAACAGTTTGCAAATTTTTTTCCATTTTGTGGATTGTCTCTTTAGTTTTCTTTTAGTAGTTTCATAGTTTGAGGTCTTAGATTTAAGTCTTTAATCCATTTTGATTTTGTATATGGTGAGAGATAGGGGTCTAATTTCACTCATCTGCATATGAATATTCAGTTTTATCAGCACAATTTATTGAAGAGACTATACTTTTCCCAATGTATGTTCTTGGCACCTTTGTCAAAAATGAGTTCACAGTAGGTGTATCAATTTGTTTCTGGGTTCTCTGTTCTGCTCCATTGGTCTATGTTTCTGTTTTATGTCTGTAACATGCTGTTTTAATTACATTACTTCTGTAGTATAATTTGAAGTCAGGTAATGTGATTCCTCATTTTTGGGTGATTTTGTTTTGTTTTGTTTAAGGTAATATTGACTAATCTGGGTCTTTTGTTGAGTGTAAATCTTAGGTTCTTTTTTTAGTTCTGTGAAAAATATCATTGGTATTTTGATAGTGGTTGCACTGAATCTGTAGATTGCTTTAGGTAGTACAGACACTTAACACTATCTATTCTTCTAATCCATGAACATGGAATATCTTCCCTCCCTTTTTTTTGTGTGTCCTCTTCAATTTCTTTTAGCAGTGTTTTATAGTTTTCATTGTAGGGATGTTTCACTTCTTTGGTTAATTCCTAGGTATTTTATCTTATTTGTAGCTATTATAAATGTGATTACTTTTTTGATACTTTTTCAGACTGTTTCCTTTTGGCATATAAAAATGCTACTGGTTTTTGTATGTTGATTTTGTATTTCACAATTTTACTAGATTTATCAGTTCTAACAGTTTTCTTGTGGAGTCTTTAAGTGTTTCCATATATAAGATTGTTTCAGCTGCCAACAAGAATAATTTGACTTCTTATTTTCCAATTTGGGTGCTGTTTATATTTTTCTCTTGTCTGATTTATCTAGCTAGGACTTTCAGTATTATGTTGAATAACAGTGGTGAAAGTGGGCATCCTTATCATGTTCCAGATCTTAGAAGAAAGGCATTCAGTTTTTCCCCATTCAGTATGAAACTAGCTGTGGTTCTGTCTTATATGGCTTTTATTATGTTGATGTGTGTTCCTTCTATCTGCAGGATTTTTTAGGGTTTTTGTCATGAAGGGATGTTGATTTTACCAAGTTTGTTTTGGGCATCAGTTGAAATAATCATATGGTTTTTGTCCTTCATTTGTTGATATGATGTATCACATAGATCGATTTATATTTGTTGAATAATCCTTGTATTCCTGGGATAAATATCACTTGGTCATGAATAGTCTTTCTGATGTGTTGTTGAATTTGGTTTGCTAATATTTTGCTGAGGTTTTGCATTAATATTTATCAGGGATGTTGGCCTGTAGTTTTCTTTTTGTTTAATGTGTCTTTTTCTTGTTTGGGTGTCAGAGTAATACCGGCTCATAGAACAATTTGGAACTATTACCTCCTCATTTATTTTTCAGAATATTTTGAGTTGTATTGGTATTAATTCTTCTTTAAATGTTAGGCAAAACGCAGCAGTGAAGCGAATAGGTCCTGGGCTCTTCTTTGCTGCGAGATTTTTTGTTATGGCTTCAATCTCATTACTTGTCATTTGTCTGTTCAGGTTTTGGATTTCTTCAGGGTTCAATTTTGGTAGGTTGTATGTATCTTGGAATTTATCTACTTCTTGGTTTCCAATTTATTGATATACAGTTGCCTATAATAAATTCTAATGATCCTTTGCATTTCTGTAGTATCGGTTTTAATGTCTTCTTTTTTATCTTTGTTTTTATTTATTTGAGTCTTTTTTTTTTTTTCTTAGTCTGGCTAAGGGTGTGTTGATTTTATTTATCTTTAAAAAAAACTTTTTATTTGGTTAAACTTTTGTATGGTTTACTTCTTTCAATTTTATTTCTGCTCTAATCTTTATTATTTCTTCTACTAGTTTTGGGTTTGCATTGCTCTTGCTTTTCTTCTTTGAGATACATTGTTAGATTGTTTATTTGAAGGTTTTCTACTTTTTTGATGTAGGCATTTATAGCTATAAGCCCTTCTCTTAGTATTGCTTTCTCTGTATACCATAGGTTTTGTTATGTTTTATTTCCATTGTCATTTGTTAAAAGAATCTTTTAAATTTTCTGCTTTATTTACTCATTGACCCTCTGGTAATTCAGGAGCATATTGCTTAATTCCCATGTGTCTGTATAGTTTATAAAATTCCTAACTATTATTTTTTAGCATTATCCCATTGTGGCCAAAGAAGATACGTTATATCATTTCAGTTTTTTGAATGTTTTAAGACTTGTTTTGTGGCCTAACATATTGTCTGTCCTTGAGAATGATTGATGTGCTGAGGAAAACAATGTATATTCTGCAGATGTTGGATGAAATGTTCTGTAAGTATCTATTAGATCCACTTGGCCTACAGTGGAGATTAAGTCCAATATTTCTTTGTTGATTACCTATCTTGATGATCTATCTAATGCTGGAATTGGGGAGTGAAGTCTCCAGATATAGTTGTACTGGGATCTATCTCTTTAGCTTTAAAACTTTGTTTTATATATCTGGATTCTCCAATGTTGGGTGCATATATGTTTATAATTTTTAGATCCTCTTGCTGGATTTACCCTTTATCATTATATAATGACCTTTTTTGTCTCTTTTGTATAGTTTTTGTATTGAAATCTACAAGAATCTCGTTCTGATATAAGTATAGTTACTCCGGCTCTTTTTTGGTTCCCACTTACGTGGAATATCTTTTTCCATCTTTTTATTTTCATTCTACATGTGTTTTTCTGACTAGCATTTAGCCTTCTAAAATAATATAAACTTACCAGAATTATTGATATGGGTGGGTTTAAGTCAGCCTCCTTGCTACTTATGTTATATTGTCTTACATGTTCTTTGTGCACTTTATTTTTATTCTCCTATGTTTTTTGGACTGTATATATTTTAGTATTCTATTTTCTTTTAAATATTCTGTCCTAATATTCTGGTATTCTATTTTATTATGTGTTTCTTGTAGGAAAAAGATCATTGGATCTTGTTTTCTTTATCCATTCAGCCACTCTATATATTTTGATTGGAGCGTGCAGTCTATTTATATTTAATATAATTATTGGTAAATAAGGACTTACTTCTGCCATTTTGTTATTTGTTTTCTGGTCTTCTTTCTTTCCTTCTTCCCTTCTTGTCTTTCAGTTAGTGAAGGTGATTTTCTCAAGTGGTATGTTTTAATTTCTTCCTTTTTTTTTTTTTTGTATCTGTTGTATGTTTTGTTGATTTGAGTTTACGATGATGCTGGCAAATAACATCTTATAAGCCATTATTTTAAACTGATGACAACTTAACACTGATTGTATAAACAATCTAACAAAGAAACAAAGAGAAACTCGTAAACATTCTACACTTTAACTTTGTCCTTGTGCTTTTTAACTTTTTTATTTATATGTTATTGTACTGTCCATGTTTTGAAAAGTTGTAGTTATTTGTTTTGATCAGTTTATTTTTTGCCTCTCTATTCAGTGTATGAATAGTTTATGTACTATAATTACAGTGATATAATCTGTTTTTCTGTATATTTACTATTACTAGTGAGTTTTGCATCTTCAGATGATTTCTTATTGCTCATTATCATAATTTTCTTTCAGATTTAATAACTCCCTTTAGTATTTATTTTAGCAGAGATCTAGTGTTGATTTTTTGACTGGGAAAGTCTATTTCTCCTTTATGTTTGAAGAATATTTTCACTGGATATACTGTTCTAACAACAAAAAAATACTTTTTTCCTTTAGCACTTTCAGTATGCCATTCTACTCTCTTCTGGTCTGTAAGATTTCCACTGAAAAGTCTGCTGTCAGGTATATCGGAGCTCCATTGTATATTATTTGTTTATTTTTCTCTTGCTGCTTTTAGTATCCTTTCCTTGTCCTTGATTTTTGGGAGTTTAATTATTAAATGTTTTGAGGTAGTCTTCTTTGGGTTAAATCTACTTGATGTTCTGTAAACTTCTGGTACTTTAATAATGATATCTTTCTCTAGGTTTGGGAAATTTTCTGTGATTATCCCTTTGAATAAACTTTCTACCCAGATCTCTCTCTCTACCTCCCCTTTAAGGCCAATATTTCTTAAATTTTCCTCTTTGAAGCTATTTTCTAGGTTTTGCATGTGTGTTTATACTCTTTTGTTATTTTTATGTTTGTCTCCTCTGACCATGTATCTTCAAATAGCCTGTCTTCAAGCTCATTGCTTTTTTCTTCTGCTTCATCAGTTCTACTGGTAAGAGACTCTGATGCATTCCTCAGTATGACAATTGGATTTTTAAACTCCAAGATTTTCGCTTGATACTTTTTAATTATTTCAATATATTTGTTAAATTTTTCTGATAGGAATTTATATTTCTATCATTTTGAAATGTTCTTCTTTATTCATGGTAATAAGTACTCTGTCCAAAAGTCTATTGTTTTATATTTATCAAACTGTCATCCCAGCTTGCCCCTAATTGGTGTTTCCATGACATATTTTTTTTCATCTTTTTGCTTTTAACCTATATTTTATCTTATTTTTTATATATAGACACATAAGGTTGACTCATACTTTCATTCATTTTGATTATCTCTGTCTAGCATTTAGCCTTCTAAAATAATGTAAACTTACTGGAATTATCAATATGGATGGTTTAAGTCAGCCTCCTTGCTACTTATGTTATATTGTCTCACATGTTCTTTGTTCACTTTATTTTTATTCTCCTATATTTTTTGGATGGCATATATTTTAGTATTCTATTTTCTCTTAAATATTCTGTCCTAATATTCTGGTCTTCTATTTTATTATCACCTTCTTGAGTTTTGTTTTCCACTAATGTTTATATCATGAAAAGTGATACAGATTTTCCATAGAAAACTTGATTTTAAGAATGCAAAGATAAAGGAGGGTTCCAATTATTACAAATCAAATGATCAGTAAATAGAAACAAGTAAGTAAATTACAAGTAAGTAAATAACTTAAGCTTCGAATGGTATATTTTAATTTTTTGTACTCAAAATGATTAACATTTAAATTGACTTGCTTGCCGTTTTGTTATAATATCCTTTTTTACTTACTTTAAAGTACCAAAATCATGTTATAGTTAAGAAACTTACTTATTTTACAGAGATTTTAAATAGACTAAAATATGATTTTACTATATCCAAGTACCAATGGATTGTTAATTTACAATGACCTCATCACATTTTATCTGACAGAATTCTCATGATCTATTGACAACAGTTTATGTCCCTCAAACCAAGAGTAAGAAAAGTGGTACATTATAAAAAGATTCATAGATGTAGAAAATCCTTGACAATCAGAGAAATTCTGCACCTAGAGAAAGGGATCAAAGATGATCATAATTTATTTGGAATATATGTTCCAAAAAGTTTTATAATAATATATAAAATGTGTGAGCCTGACTAAGATATGATGATAAATTGCTACAAACTAAAGGTAAAACTAAAACAAAATAGCAAACTTACGAAACAAATATAAATTTCACTGCAACAGTTGAAAGGGAAGAAATACCACATCTTTAATGCTCAAAATATTGTCAAATCTGGTTCCAAATACAAATCAGTAAATAAGCCATAATTTTTAATGCCAGGCATTACTGTGACTTTTCTGTCATCCAAAAGATGTTAGAGGATTATCAGGCCTTTATGATCCTAGAAAAAATGATAAAGGAAACTAGGGTTGCTGCCCTCAGACTTTTGCTTCTTTAACAACATAACTGTGTGGCTAACCTCATTTTGTTTCACTCTTTATTGGATGCAAATTTATGGCATAGTCTGACCATGCTTATGCTCTCTGTTACCACCACATTGGGCCATGGAGATTTTCACTGAGGAGTTAAGGCTGCACATGTAGATGTGAATTCTACTGGGTTCCTACGAGCCTACTTTGATTCAATGTCTCTGGAGAATTCACTACATCTAAAAGAAGTTCAGATCTCTCCCTCCAATTGAAACTCATAGCTGCATTCTCATTTCCAACCTCAGAGAAATGATGCAACACATAAGATTTTCTTCTTCTTCTTCTTCTTTTTTTTTTTTTTTAATTTCTCAAAGCTTGCATCTTTCTTGCTTCTCCTTTCACAGAGTCTACTTAATTGCAATAAGGGATGAAGTTTTAGGAAATAAAACCCTCATAACTCTTGTAAGGTTAATAAGCATCTACTTTCAAAACATATAACCCTATCTCCCCTCTTCAGGAGGTGCCTATCATTCTTCCATGACTAAACTACCACTAAGAAAACAATTAATTTCATATTGGACAAATCTGCTACCTTAACTTTTTAAAATTGCTCTTCTTTACGTATTTATTTCTGTAGCAGAAGATGTTTTTTCTTGCTATGTGGGTAAAATTATAAGTGACAGTGCAATACTTCATAACTATAGCCATCACAAAATCTCATAAATTACTGCATTGCTTCAGTTGAAGAATTTTCAGGTTCAATGGTAGTAAAGTGATCTTCAAAATTCACTAAGAAGTATTAAAACATGATAGTTGTGCAGTTAATTTTGATGGGAAATAAACGTGCAATCAGTTCCCCATCCTAATGCCTCTCAATCATTGCAGTTCAGCCATTTAACCAACCAGGAGACGAAATGAAATAGTCGCATAAAAAGATGAAGCAAAGAAAAGTTGAGATAAATTTATTAAAATCAGAATGGTTCTGATATTCGTTGGTTAAAGCATAAACCTTTGCCAGATACATCAAGTAATATACCTAGTAATCTAAACATTTAATCAGCAAATAAACATTGGTTGCAGGGTGGGATGGGAGTTTAGTTTTCATATTTCCAAACATAACTTTAAATTTTTAGAAACAATGGAAAGCCAGTGCGTTGATTACAGAAATCTAGGAAAGAGAGAAGGTTGTCCGAGCTATGGATGAAATTCAGTCATGGAATAGATCTGGGAAGGTGTTGGTGAAGCTTAAGACAGTGTCAGGCTGAGGCCATATGATCTCAATATAGTTGTTTATTCTTTGTAGAAATACAGGATTTCATATCCTTACTTACCCCAGGTGGGGAAATCAAAGCCCATACAAACAATGCAGTAGGGTCAGTACCTCACCTCACTTATAATTCCCATGTGTAAGCTCCTAATAATGTGAAATCTGTTGAGTGCCTGTGTTGGGAAAGGCCAGGTGAAGTTGAGAAAGCTATTTTGTACTTTTAGTGTTAGGAAAGAAATGCCAGGGTGTATTATTCAAACTTAGGAAAGAGATGTCAGGTTATATTATTAAGTGGATATTTTTCAATATTCCAATATTATAAATTTATCTACATAAATTATATTACTAAATGCAAACCTGATGATTCAAAGTAATAATCTGAGGCCTAAGGAAGAAAATGCGAGATAAAATTAGCCTTAATGTCAAATGGTAGTTAACTCTCACATAAGTGTAGAGGAGTCTGAACCACAATATTAACAGTGTGAACTTACTAATAACCAATTAAGTTGAGTTATCTATGCTGGTCTTTAGTTGAGTCCCTTTGTTTGTTATTAGTAAATCTACGATCTCGTTAGAACCTAAATTTTTATCATCATCAGAAAGATCACTTAGTCTCTGTTTTAGTGCAAATTTATATAAACCATATCCATGTAATTGATGAAAGTTCAGTAACTCAAGAAAGCCTAGCTAAATCTATTATGAAAATTAAAAACTAAATAGAAGCAAACAAAATATTAAATATCTCCTCATTCTATTCTACTTCATGTAAACTTCCAAGAATGTTGGAAATTTTCAAAAGTTGAGAAAAACTTTTCAGAATTCTACACCTTTTATGAGTAGTTGATCAAATATGTGTATATATATACATATACATGTATATATACATATACACTACTTAGTTGTATTATGTTATTTTTTCCACATGATATTTTTAGTAAACTTTTAATATTAGAATATTTTTAGATTTTCAAAAACATTATGTAGATCGTATAGAGTTCCCATATACCCTATGCACAATTTCTCTTATTGTTAACATTTTATTTTTTGTAGGCACTATTTGTTTTTAATCAACTTTGAATTTTAGAGTTTTTTAAAGATTTACAAGAACAATTCAAAAATAGTATAGAGTTCTTATTTACCCTACACTCAATTTCCCCTACTGTTAACATTTTACATTAGTTTAGTACATTTGTCACAGTTTATGAGCCAATATTGATACATTATTATTAACTGAAGTTTATCCTATATTCATATTTCCTCAAATTTTTACCTGTCCTATTTGTCTGTTGCAAGAGTCCACCCAGGATATCATATTACATTTTGTTTGCCTTAGGCTCCTCTTAGGAAGTTTCAAGAAATTCTTAAAATATCTACATATCTATATCTATTGATATATCTTATATACATATATAATTCTGATGTCTGTATATATACATATATGTATATATGATGTGTGCATTGTTATGTATATATAGCTCATTCGTATGTGTATATGTATTGATTATGTGTGTATATATAGATTATTGCATATACATACATATCTAATGTATGTGTGTATATATAATGTATATATGTATACATGCATATATGTGTATGCATGTATATAATAAATATAAATACAATGTATATATACATCATAATAAATATATGTATATATGTAATATTATATAATGTTATATATCACATATATACATAATACATATATAATATTTATATATGTATAATGCTTATATGTATAATACATATATACATTAAGTAATGTATATAATACACACAATATAGTGTATATATAATAAATAAAATGTAATATAATAAATCTAATAATATATAACATACATATGTACACATACATACATGTGGAATATGTGTGTGTGTGTGTATATATATATTCATGTGTATGGCTCTGGCTTATGGCTTAAGTTTCACAACAACCATATAGAATTGAGGCCCATTTTACACTTGAGGAAACTGTAAAATAGTAAATATCAGAATACATCATAAATAAAAGTTATTTTCAACATCATCTTACCTTGGGTAAGTGTTTGTATTTCTTTTTTTTTTTTTTTTTTTTTTTTTTTTTTTCTGGGTTTTTCCCTTTTTCTCCCCACTTGGTTTATTTAGAGCGAGTTTTCGAGCACACCGCTTGATCCCCCACCCAGGTTCGCGCCATTCTCCTGCCTCAGCCTCCCGAGTAGCTGGGACTACAGGCGCCCGCCACCTCGCCCGGCTAGTTTTTTGTATTTTTTTAGTAGAGACGGGATTTCACCGTGTCAGCCAGGATGGTCTCGATCTCCTGACCTCGTGATCCGCCCGTCTCGGCCTCCCAAAGTGCTGGGATTACAGGCTTGAGCCACCGCGCCCGGCCAAGTGTTTGTATTTCATTTGCCCACTAAGAGGAACAAAGCATTCTCATATCCAGTATTCCTACACTTTTGTTTTTCCTAGAATCTATAAATATATAATTGGAGAAGAAGCTGTCATGATTTACAAACTAAAGGCTCTCTAGTATCTACAGGAATCTTCTACAATTGCAGATGTGTGTACACAGTATTATCATGTAAAGTATTTTCAAATTATTTGTAGCTGTTAATCAGTCCTGGCACTTGGAGGAGATTTACATGTTTTGAAAAGTACTGCAAGTGCACCAACTTGTGGAAATAATATCTGTCAACATTTTCATTTGCTGTCCTGGCCAGATATTGGATCCTACAGAATTTGCCACTAAGAGTGCCTTTAATGAACATACTGTATATATTTGACAGCTGAGTAAAAAGAGAAGCTGGAGCAAATGGAGAATTACCATACAAAACTGGACTGTCAGTTCCAATTTAGATCCTTCTACTCCTGGTTACTCAGGGTTAAGCAGGTCCACCTCAGAGCTGCTGCTACAGACGAGCAATTCCAGGAGTGGTAAGTAGCTTGGTCATGCCATTTCCAAGATATCTTTCTTTTGCTGCTGATGTGGCATGGCTCACTTCCCACAGCCAAGTTTATCTCTGTAGAAAGGCATCAATACAATTTAGTGTCATAGGCAATTTGTATTGGATCAGTTGCATTCTGGCTTATTAGAGCAGAATTTTGACATTATTATGAAACACATCGTAAAAGTTATAAAAAAAAAAATCCTGTCTGAAGACATAAAATAATTTGACATTTCACTCTGTTTGCTAGAAGAGGCCAAATTATAGATTTTCTTTTTAATGTTGAAGAGTTGATTCACTTCTCATTAATTAAATGTCCAGCGTCTTTGGAATTAAGCTGTCAGGTTTTATAAATGGAGCAAAAGGCATTCTAATTTCTCATTCTGAGTATCTTGGAATTTAAATTACACCTCTGGGAGAAGAAGAGAGCATTGCAATTGTGGTTTGACTATTTGGACATCACTGCAGAAATGAGAGAAGAATGTATTCCTATTACTTTGAGATAAATAATAATGAATTGGGTATTGGCAGCATGGCATCTCTCAGAGCAGTGCAGTGAACTCGTATGCTGTACCTGGTCAGTGAAGTGAGTAGAGAGAATTTGCACATACCCTTTAGATGATTTTATGTTATAAATTTATTAAGTGACCCAGAACACAATGTATCTTCATAGAAAATTACAGTTAAAACTGAGACCTTCTTAGTCTCCAAAACCTCATGGCAAACTACTGCAGATGTACTAGAATTGCATCCCCAAATTGAATCAAGCTAGCAAGCATTTAGCAACTACGCAATATATACATAATCATATACTGAGCACAAAGAAGGAAGAAATAGAAATGTGTTGATTACCAAGGGAACTTTAAAATATACCAAGCGCCCAGGAATGTGATGTACAGAGATGTCAATTAAAGGCAGCATGAAAACAAAAGAATTAGAAAGTATGTCAGAATCTGTGTTATGTAAAATGTAGAATTTTAAATAGGCCTTGAAGAAAACGTAGGAGCCAAATTATTAGAAAGAAGAGAAAAAGGGAAATTTCCCACGAGATTATCCAATATTAACGGAATTTCCAAAACTCCCTAATAGCAACAAGTTCTTGGAGGGAATGTAAGAAGTGAGACATAGATAGATAGATAGATAGATAGATAGATAGATAGATAGATTGATTGATAGATAGATATCCCATGCCATACCTGCTGAATCAAGAAAGTCACTGGATGGTGAGAGTGGGGTAGGGAATCTATGTTTTTAACAAAAACATAAGTAAACAACCCCCAAACCATTGATCTACTTTTCCACTTTTAGTTTTCTTTTATAGATAGTGTCCAAAAGACTCATGTACATATTCTTCATGAACCTTATTCTGGCAGTTACTCCTATTTTTTCTTGAATGCACAAAATATCAGCTTTTATTTACCACTTTACTTATGTTCTTTTCGAGGCCAGGAAAGGTTTCCATGTTGCCAATTCTAATGCAATTATAAGATTTCATCAGTGAGTGACCAGATGTCCTGGCTGACCTGGGACTGATAGTTTTTCTGGACACAGGGTGCCAGTAGTGAAACCAGGAAAGTTTCAGTAAAATGGGACAGTCAGTCAACTCCTCCATTTTAAACTGCTTTCTTAACTTGCTTTAAGGAACCCAGAAGTCATATTCTTTTTCCTGCATCATAGCCCACTGTTTGGTGGATTCCACTTTTGTGATCTCATTTTCTTTTATCCCACACCTCAGTCACTCGGCTCATGCCATGCTGGTCTCCATGCTGTGTCTGGACCACTACAACTAATACTGTTAGAGTATTTGCATTTTTTCTTTACTTTGGTCTCTAATGCTCTAAAGCTGTGCCTGCAGATATCTGCTTGACCCTCTGTGTCACTTCATTCACATCTCTGCAGGAGTGTCACCTTAACACAGCTATTGTCTATAACTACACTGTAATATTGCACAAACTTACATATATCACACTGTCTCTATTGCTTTGTTTCTATTTTTAATGAACTTTATCAATATCTAAATTCATTATAAATATATAAACATATTCAACATGTTAATATATTTAATATAAATAAATATAGTAACATTAACGTAATGATTTTATGCTTTCTCCAACAGAATGAAAAATACTGCTTTCCCTCTTTATCACTGTATCTATGTCACTTATGATAGTGTAAAGCATGTAGTTGAAGTTCAACAGTATTTGGTGAATGAATAAATAAAGATGGCAATGTCACTGACATTACAAAAGTCAATACCAAGTAAGGTGGTGAACGAGAACTCAATTGTAGATGCTCCTGATTTCAGAGTCTTGGTATTGAAGCACTGCATCACTATGCCTTCTTTCAATCTATAGAATAACTGCAAGTGATGGAGGGAGTGGCTGGCTAATATTGGCCAAGTTGGTTATTTGAAGATTGATCATAAAAGGCAGAGATGCTAGGTCACATGGCAACTCATGTATAACTTTTTGAGAAACTTTCAAACTGTTTCACAAATGACAATACTATTTTACATTTCCACTGGCAAAGTACAAGGTTCAAATTATTCTTCATCCTTGCCAACACATTATGTTCAGTGAAAGAATCCACACACTAACAGTCATGTACTGTATAATTCCATTTAAGTCAAATGTCCAGAATATAACAATTTTGGAGACAGAAAATAGATTAATGATTACCAAGTGTTGAGAAATGAAGGCAATAAGGTATTACTGCTATGGAGATGGGGTCTCTTTATGGGAATCTCATTTTTCTCTAGAAAAATGTTCTGGAATTAGATAGTGGTGATGGCTGCACAACCTTGTGAATATACTAAAAGCTGCTGAAGTGTATACTTGAGTTTTATGGTGAATTATGTGAGGATTATATATTTAAAAGTGCAAAACATGACTGGAGGTTATCAAGTAATTGAAATAATTCAATACATTGTGTGCTGTCATTGGGCATTTCTAATTGTGTTTACTGAATGTAATGTCCCCCAAAATATACTTTTGTCTTTTATTTCAACTGATGCATCCCAAATGGCTTGTAGGCATGCTCTTGATATTTTCATATTGATATTGTATCCAACAATTTTCTTGAAACTTTTTATTAGTTTGAATATTGTCTTTATATATTTTAATGTTCTTTAATATTGATATGCACATTGTCTACAAATATTTTTATTTATAGTGTACTTGTATGTACTTTTTTAATTTTAATTTTTAAAATTTACGACATATTATACTTTTAAGTTAGGTATATGTGTATAATGCAGTAGGTTTGCCATATGCATTTTGTGCTACAAGTTGGTGGTGCACCCATCAACCTGCTTTCTCTGTCATTTTACATCAGGTATAACTCCCAGTGCAATCCTCTCCCTCCTCTCCCATGATAGGCCCTGCCAGTGATGTTCCCTCCTGAAAGTCCCAAGATCCTATTGTCTAGTTCCCACCTATGAGGAACATGGTGTTTGGTTTTCTCTGTTCCTTGATAGTTTGCTAAGAATGATGGCTTCCAGCCAGACCCAGCAACCTACAGCTGGCTGCAAACCAATCCCTTTTATGGCTGCATAGTATTCCATGGTGAGTATGCTATATTTTTCTTAATCTAGTCTAGTTACTGATGGATAATACGGTTGATTCTAAGTCTTTTGTTATTAGGAATAGGTGTAAGCAAATAAACATACGCGTATGTGTCTCTTTATATGCGCGACTATAATCCTTTGGGTATATCCCCGCAATGGGATGGCCGGTCATGGTACACTAGTTTAGATCCTTTGAGGAATCGCCTTTAGCAACACCGTTTCCAGTATAATGGTTGAACTATTTCATAATCCTGACCAACAGTGTAAAAGTGTTCCTATTTCTCCACATCCTCCAGCACCTGTTGTTTCCTGACTTTTAATGATCGGCCATTCTAACTGGTGGAGATGGTATCTCATTGTGGTTTGATTTGCATTTTCTGATGCACAGTGATGATGTGAGCATTTTTTCATGGTCTGTTGGCTGTATGAATGTCTCTTTGAGAAATGTCTGTTCATATCCTGCCTACTTTTTTGATGGTGGGGGTTGTTTGTTTTTTTCTTGTAAATTTGTCCTGAGTCTCCCTTTGCAGGTCTCCTGGATAATAGCCCCTGTCAGGATGAGAGGACGGTGTGCACCCTCCCATCCCAGGCTGCCTGTTCACTCTGATGGTGAAGGCCTCTTTGCTGTGCAGAAGCTTTTAGTGCTTTCAATTTAGATCCCATTTGTCAATTTTGGCTTTTGGTTGGCTGTTGCTTTTTGCAAGTCAGATGAAGTTCTTTGCCCATGCCTATGTCCCTAAATGGAAAAATGCACCTAGGTTTTCTCTAGGATTTTGTATGGTATTAGGGTCTAATATTTTAAGTCTCTAATCCATCTTGAATGAATTTCGTATGTAAGGAGTAAGGGAAAGGATCCACTTTCAGCTTTCTCACTTATGTAATATTAGCCTAATCTTCCCACCATTTGTCAAATAGGAATCCTTTCTTTCCCCATTTCTTGTTTCTCTCTAGGTTTTCTGTAAAGATCAGATGGCTGTAGGATGTGTGGCATTATTTGAGGACTCTGTTCTGTCTGCACTTGGTCTATATCTCTGTTTTGGTACTCAGTACCATGCTGTTTTAAGCAATGTGTAGCCTCTATAGTATAGTTTGAAGTAGCTGGATACTCCCAGCTTCTTTGCCCTTTTGACTTTAGGACTGTCTTTGGAGATGTGGGCTCTTTTTGGTTCCATATGAACTTAGAAGCAGTTTCTTTTCCACCTCCTGTGAAGAAACTCATTGCAGCTTGATGGGATGGCATTGAATCTGTGTAAATTGACGCCTTCGCAAAAAAAGGCTGGCCTCTTACCGGACATTGGATTTTCCTATCCATGAGCATGGTGGCTGCTCCTTCCATTTGTTTGTGTCCCTTTTATTTCACTCACATATGTTTTAGTTCTCCTTTGAAGAGGTCCTTTTTACATCCCTTTGTCAGTTGATTTCTTCTAGGTATTTGTTAGATTCTTTAGCGAATAGAACAGTTCCATTCTGGATTTTAGCCCCTGTTTGTCCAGCACAGGTGAGAACGCTTCTAGATTGCTGGGCGCGGTGGTTTGGCCTGTAATCCCAGCACTTTGGTGCCGAGGCGGGTGGATTGTGGAGGTCGTGAGATCTGGTGAACACCCCGTGCTTTCGCCCGCAATCCCTCGCCTCTACATAAAATATTTGCCGGGCGCGGTGGCGGGATGCCTGTAGTCCTGTTACTCGGGAGGCTGAGGCAGGAGAATGGGCGGAACCTGAGGAGCTTGCAGTGACATGCTGGCAGGCGCGTGTCGGTGATCACGCCACTTCGCACTCCAGAATGGGCGACAGAGCCAGACTCCGCCCCAAAAAAAAAAAAAAAAAAAAAAAGAATGCTTGTGATTTTGCATAATAATTTTGTATCCTGAGATTTTACTAGCTGTATCAGCTTGGTTAGGAGATCTTTGGGCCAGGAGCAATGGGCTTTCTAAATATAAGCAATCAAGGCCATCTGCAAAGAGGGACAATTTGACTTCTTTCCTAACTGAATACACTTGATTTTCTCTGCCTGATTGCCCCAGCCTGTGAACTTCCAACACTATGTTGGAATAGGAGTGGTGGAGAGGGCATCCCTGTCTGTGCCAGAAAGGTTCATGAATTTTTCCAGCTTTTGGCCTATTCAGTGATATTGGCTGTGGGCTTGGCTGGCAAATAGCTTCATTATTTTGAGGACGCTCCACTACCACTTAATTTATTGAGCTGCTTTTAGTACGAAGGGCTGTTGAATTTGTCTTTCCTGCACCTACTGAGATAACTGCGGTTCTTGGCTCCTGGTCTGGGTTTCTATAGCGCCGACTATGCTTCATTGATTTGGCGAATGCTGAACCAGCCCTGGCAATCCTGCGGACAGCTTCCACTGGATCAAGTGTAGGATAAGCTTTTTGATGTGCTATTAAATCCGGTTTGCCAGTATTTTATTGAGACTTTTACTGATGCCCACCACTAGGATATTGGTCTAAAATTCTCTTTTTGTTGTGGCTCCTCAGCCAGCCAGTACTGATGATGTTGGCCTCTATAAAATGAGTTAGGAGGATTCCTCTTTTTCGTATTGATTGGAACAGCCTGTAATGTTCACCAACCTCCCTGAAATCTCCTGGCAGAATCTGGAAAAATGTGAACCATCCGGGTCCCGTGGACTCTTTGCCAGCAGGCTACTAATTATTGGCTTCTAATTTCTAGAGCCATTATCTATATCTAGGGATGCAATCTCTTCCTGGTTTAGTATTCTTGAAGAGTGTAAGGTCCAGGAAATTATCCATTTCTTCTGATTTCCAGTTTATTTGTATGAGGTATTTTGTAGACTCTTCTGATGGTAGTTTGTATTTCTGTGGGGTCGGTGGTGATATCCCTTTATCATTTTTAATTGCGTCAGATTTTGATTCTTCTTCTCTTTCTTCTTGTATTAGTCTCTGCCTAGTGGTCTGCCTGGTTTGTTGATTCTTTCAAAAACCAACCCCTGATTCACTGGATTTTGGAGGGTTTTTGTTAGTTCTATCTCCCTTCTGCCCTACATTTTGATCTTTAGTTAGTTTCTGCCTCTTGCTAGCTTTCTCTCTCAAAATGTGTTTGCTCTGTTTCTAGTTCTTTATCTGTGATGTTAGAGTGTCAATTTTAGCTCTTTCCTGCTTTCTCTTGTGGGCATTTAGTGCTATAAATTTCCCCATACAATTGCTTAAAATGTCCCAGAGGATTCTGGTATGTTGTATCTTTGTTCTGATTGGTTTCAAAGAACATCTTTATTTCCTGCCTTCATTCTGTTATGTACCTAGAAATATTCAGGAGCAAGTTGTTCAGTTTCATGTAGTTGAGCGGTTTTGATTTGAGTTTCTTAGTCCTGAGTTCTAGTTCTGATTGCACTGCAGGGTCTGAGAGAGGAAGTTTGTTATAATTTCTATGCTCTTGTACATTTGTTGAGAGGAGTGCTTTACTTCCACCACATGGCCACAATTTTGGAGGCAAGCGCCGATGTGGTGCTGAGAAGAATGTATATTCTAAGCTGGATTTTGGGGTGGAGAGTCTTATAGATGTCTATTAGGTCTGCTTGGCTGGAGATGAGCCCACCCCTGGAGCATCCTTGCACTTCTGTCTCATTGATCTGCCTAGTTGACAGGAGGCAGTGCTCTCTCTCCCCCCACATATTGTATGGGAGTCTAAGTCTCTTTTGTGGTGCCCCTATGACTTGCTTTATGAATCTGTGCTCTGTATTGGTGTATATATTTAGAGAGTTAGCTCTTCCTGTTGAATTGACTTTACTATTATGTAAATGCCTTTCTTTAATTCTTTTTGATCTTTGATGGTTTAAAGTCTGTTTCCATTAATAGAGACTAGTATTGCAACCTCTGCTTTTTTTGTTCTCATTTGCTTGTAAATCTTCTCCATCCCTTTTATTTTGAGGCTGGTGTATGTCTCTGTGTGTGAGATGGGTCTCTGAATACAGCAGACTGATGGGTCTTGACTCCTTTTATCCAGTTCTAAGGTCTATGTCTTTTAATTGGAGCATTTAGGCCCATTTATATTTATTAAGATTGTTATGTGAACTGATCCTGCCACAAGGATATTAACTGGTTATTTTCCTGCTATTGATGCAGTTTCTCTCCTAGCCCTCATGGTCTTTACATTTTGGCATGTTTTGCAATGGCTGGCACCGTTGTCTTTCCCATGTTTAGTGCTTCCTTCAGGATCTCGTACCTAGTGTATGGGAATTCTAAGCATTTGTTATCTTGTAAAGCATATTTTATTTCTCCACTTATGAAGTTCTAGTTTTGGCTGATATGAAATTCCTGGGTTTAAAATTCTTTTCCTTTAAGAATGTTGAATATTGGCTCCCCACTCTCTGGGCTTCTGTGTAGAGTTTCATGAGATTCGCTGTTAGTCTGCTGGGCTTCCCTTTGTGTAACTCTGACCTTCTGGCTGCCTTTTAAGATTTTTTCCCTTCATTTCAATCTCTAGAATTTGGTAATTATGTGGTTCTTGTGCTGTTTCTCCTGAGGAGCATCTTGCATGCCTCTCTCTAGCTCGGATTTAAATGCTGGCCTGCCCTACTAGGCTGGGGAAGTTCTCCTGGATGATATCCCGGAAGAGTGCTTCCCACTTGGTTCCATCACTTTCTCCCTCACTCTCAGGCACCCAATCATCAGATGGAGATTTGGTCTTTACATAATCCCATACTTTGCAAGTTTTGTTCATTCTCTTCTTCCTTTTCCTTTGGTTCCTCCGCTTCCACTCTGCCCCACACCGATCCCCACCTGTCTCTTCCAGTTGATCAAGCCAGCATTGAAGCTTGTGGAATTTGTCACGTATTTCTCGTGGCCAATGTTTCACTTCTCTTCATTCCCGTTTCATGACCTCTCCTGCAATTTCACTACTCCAGCCACCACCCCTTCCACCTTTCACAAGATTTGTTTCTTTGCGCTTGCATTTAATCTCCCTTTTAGTTTCCAGAAATTCTGATGGACTGAAGCTCTCTTTTCTCTCATCTCACAAAGCTATTCTCCGTCCAGCTTCTTTGATCCATTGTTACATGAGCTGCGCCCTTTGGCTGGGATGCCTCTATTTTAACTTCCAGCTTTCTGTCCTGTTCCCCATCTTGTGGTTTTATCTGCCTCTGGCTTTTGATTGGATATGGATGCAAATGGATGGGTTTTGGCAGTGTCCTTCCTGTTTGATAGTTTTCCTTCCAACAGCCAGACCCCAGCTGCAGGCTGGTCTGAGATTACGGAGGTCCACCCAGACCCTGTTTGCCTGGGTACTCAGCAGCAGAGCTTGCAGAAGATAGAATATTTCTGAACAGCAAGTGTGATCTGTCTGATTCTGCTTTGTAGCTTCCTCCTTAGGGGTGTACTCCCACCCCGTGAGGTGTGGGTGTCAGACTGCCCCTAGTGGGGATGCCCTCAGCTAGGCTACCCAGGGTCAGGGACCCACTTGAGCAGGAGTCTGTCCCTTCCTTGATCTCAACCTCCGCTGCGGCTGGGAGATCCACTGCTCTCTTCAAAGCCATCAGACAGAGTCGGGCCATGCCCGCAGAGGTTTTACTTGTTATTGTTTACTGTGCCCTGTCCCCAGAGGTGAGCCTTACAGAGACAGGCAGGTTTCTGAGCTGGCCGGAGCTCCACTCCAGTTCATTTCCCCAGCAGCTTTGTTTCATCATACTTGGGCCTCGGCAATGGTGTGGGTGCCCTCCCAGCCTCGCTGCTGCCTTTGCCGTAGATCTCTCAGGATTGCCAGATAGCAATGAGGGAGGCCTGCGGGTGTGGGACCTCCTCCCGCCAGGTGTGTGGGATATATCTCCTGGTGCGCCTGTTCTGCTTTAAAAGCACAGCATTGGGGTGAGCTACCCGATTTTCCAGGTGTGTCTCAGTCTGGCCAGAAAAAGGGATCTTCCCCAGGCTTCCTCCCAGGTGAGAGGCGATGCCTCACCCTGTTTCAGCCTCGCTGGTCGGCTGCAGCAGCTGACTCAGTGCGCACCGATCATCGGTCCGCACTCCCAGTGAGATGAACCCAGCACCTCAGCTGAAAATGCAGAAATCACTGGCTCCTGTGTCGCTGAGGCTTGGAGTTGAGAGACTTGAGCTGTTCCTGAGTTCAGGGCTATCTTGCTCCTTCAAGGCTTCTTTATTTCTCTTTTTTGTCTTATTTTAATCAGTAGAATCTCAAGTAAATATTGATTTTGAACTTTGGTATCATATAATCATATAACATTATGGATTTTAAAGAGGGTATTTTAATATTTCACTTTTAGGTATTGTGTGTGTTTTAGGTTTTTACTAGTTTTTTATTTGGTTTTGGTAATTTCTGTAACTACCTTGCTGACTGTTTATGTTTTCTGATGAGTTTATCTTTATATCAGTTATGGTTTTTGTATTCAAATATAAATTTACAAAGATGTTCAACTAGAAGTAGCAGCAATCAGAGGCTCCCATCACAAAGAACCGTAACAGAGTGCAAATCCTGCACTGGCTACCAAGGTATCCAGGTTCTGTCATCGGAGCTGACTAGGCAACCAGCATGACCCATGGAGAGGAAGGAAGAGCATTGTGGTGCAGCAGCCCACCGGAGAGCCACGTGGGGCAGGGGAGTTCCCGCCCCACAACCAAGGGAGGCGGTGAGCGAGCATGCCACCCAGCCTGGGAAACCATGCTTTTTCTATGGAACTGTGCAACCCACAAATTAGGTTTTACTTGTGAGCTGGTGCCACTGGGGTCTAGGGTCCCAGCTATGGAGTCATGCAGATTCTCAACAATCACTCAGCTACAATCTGCTTAAGCCTGCTGAGCTCCTGTAGGGAGGGGCAGCCAGTACCACAGCTGTGGCTACCTGCTGTTTAAGCTATTAGAGCTCCTTGAGAGAGAGGCAGAAACCAACACTGGGACTGATAGCTGCCTAACACACTAAGCTGCCAGGGCGGGGGAAGGGCGGCAGCCATCTCCATAGCTCCAAGCTGAGCTTTTCCCCTGCTGGAGCGAGGGAGGCTGGACAGCTTGTTCCCAAGAGGTATCCCCCTCAGTACAACACACTGGCTGTGACAGACTGTAGCTAGAGTGCCTCTTGAGGCCTGACCCTGACTCATCCCTCCTCACTGGCCAGGTTCTCCTTGCAAGAACCCCAATAAGTTCAGCCAAAGGCTCAAGGACAAGACTGATCTCCCAGGGCCTGAGTCCCTAGGGGAGGGTCGGCCACAGTCTCCACCAACCAGCAGACTTAGTCTTTCCTCCCGCTAGTTCTGAGGAATCTGGGGAGCCCAGACAAATGGGTTTCCCTAAAATGAAGCACACCCCTCCACCAAGGGAGAGTCAAACTGTTTCGTTAGGTGAGTCCTGCTCCCTGTGCCACCCAACTGGGTGAAACCCTCCAATAGGGTTATCAGACACCCTATATAGGAGCATTCCTACTGGCATCAGGTTGATGTCCTTCAAGGTCATAGATCCCAAAGGAAAGAGCAGGCACCTATTTTTGCTATTCTGCAGTGACATCTGCAGAATTGAGTGACATCTCCGGGCATGGGAGTGAACCAGATTTAGGCAGCCTAAAGAAGAGGGACCTGACCATCGAAAGAAAAACAAACAAACAGAAAGCAACAACAACAGCATAGGTGAAAAAAAATCCCTACAAAAACCCCATCCAAGGGTCAGCAGCTTCAAAGATTGAAACTAGACAAACTCATGAAGACGAGAAAAAATCAACAAAAAAATGCTAAAACCCAAAAGGCCAGAGTGCCTTTTCTCCTCCAAATGATTGCAACACATTTCTAGCAAGGGCAAGAACTGGAAGGAGGATTAAGTAGATGAACTGACAGAAATAGGCTTCAGAAAGTGGGTAATAACAAACTCCACTGAGCTAAAGGAACACGTTCTAACCCAATGCAAAGAAGCTAAGAAACTTGATAAAAATTTACAGGAGCTGCTAACTAGAATAACCGGTTTAGAGAGGAACATAAATGACCTGATGGAGCTGAAAAACACAGCACAGAAACTGTGTAATACATACACAAGTATCAATAGCTAAATCGACCAAGCAGAAGAGAGGATATCAGAGTTTCAAGACCATCATGCTGAAATAAGGCATGCAGACAAGATTAGAGTAAAAAGAACAAAAAGGAATGAACAAAACCTCAGAGAAATATGGAACTATGAAAAAAGACCAAACCTATGATTGATTGGAGTACCTGAAAGAAATGGGGAGCATGAAACCAAGTTGGAAAACACACTTCAGGATATTATCCAAGAGAACTCCCCCAGCCTAGCAAGACAGGCCAACATGCAAATTCAGGAAATACAAAGAACACCACTAATATACCCCACAAGTAGATCAAACCCAAGACACATAATCATCAGTTTCTCCAAAGTCAAAATGAAAGAAAAAATGTTAAGGCAGCCAGAGAGAAAGGCCAGGTCACCTACAAAGGGAAGCCCATCAGACTAACAGCAGATCTCTCAGCAGAAACCCTACAAGCCAGAAGAGAGTGGGGGCCAATATTCAACATTCTTAAATAAAATCATTTTCAACCCAGAATTTCATATCCAGCCAAACTAAGCTTCATAAGCAAAGGAGAAATAAAATCCTTTCCAGACAAGCAAATGCTGAGGGATTTTGTCACCACCAGGCCTTCCTTGCAAGAGCTCCTGAAGGAAGCAGTAAATATGGAAAGGAAAAACCAATACCAGCCACTATAAAAACATACCAAAATATAAACACCAAT
This sequence comes from Papio anubis, assembly GCF_008728515.1. Lineage (NCBI taxonomy): Eukaryota > Metazoa > Chordata > Mammalia > Primates > Cercopithecidae > Papio > Papio anubis. The sequence continues at coordinate 41,459,146 of NC_044988.1, read as the reverse complement.
GGTGCAAAAAAAAAACTTCATCAAGTAGTGTGCAAAATAACCAGATAGCATTATAATGAGAGGATCCAATTCACACATAACAATATTAACCTTAAATGTAAATGGGCTAAACAACCCAGTTAACAGACACAGACTGGCAAATTGGATAAAGATTCAAGACCCATTGGTGTGCTGTATTTAGGAGACCCATGTCACTTGCAAAGACACATATAGGCTCAAAATCAAGAGATGGAGGAAAATCTACCAAGTAAATAGAAAGAAAAAAAATCAGGAGTTGAAGTCCTACTCTTTGACAAAACAGACTTTAAACCAACAAAGATCAAAAAAGACAAAGACGGGCATTACAAAATGGTAAAGGAATCAATTCAACGAGAAGTGCTAACTATCCTAGATATATATGCACCCAGTACAGGAGCACCCAGGTTCATAAAACAAGTTCTTAGAGACCTACAAAGAGGCTTAGACTCCAACACAATAATAGTGAGAGACTTTAACAGCCATTGTCAATATTAGACAGATTGAGACAGAAAATTAACAAGGATATTCAGGACTTGAACGCAGCTCTGAATCAAGTGGACCTAAAAGACATCTACAGAACTCTCCACCCCAAATCAACAGAATATACATTCTTCCCGGTGCCACATGGCACGTATTCTAAGATTGACCACATAAGGAAGTAAGACACTTCTCAGTAAATGAGAAATAACTGAAGTCATAACAAACAGTCTCTCAGACCACTGTGCAATCAAATTAGAACTCAGGATTAAGAAACTCAGCCAAAACCACACACCTACATGGAAATTGAACAGCCTGGTCCTGAATGATTACTGGGTAAATAATGAAATTAAGGCAGAGATAAATGTTTTTTTAAACCAATGAAAACAAAGAGAAAACGTACCAGAATATCTGGGACACAGCTAAAGAAGTGTTAACAGGGAAATTCATAGCACTAAATGCCCACATCAGAAAATTAGAAAATTCTCAAATCGACATCCTAACATCACAATTAAAAGAGCTAGAGAAACAAGAGCAAACAAATCCAAAAGCTAGCAGAAGACAAGAAATACCTAAGATCAGAGCAGAACTGAAGGAGGTGGAGACATGAAAATCTCTTTAAAAAATCAGTGAATCCAGGAAATGGTTTTTTGAAAAAATTAACAAAATAGATAGACCACTAGCTAGACTAATAAAGAAGAAAAGAGAAGAATCAAATAGACACAATACAAAAAGGGCATATTACGACTGAACTCACAGAAATACAAACTACCATCAGAGAATACTGTAAACACTTCTACAAAAATAAACTAGAAAATCTAGAAGAATTGGATAAATACCTGCACACATACACCCTCCCAAGACTAAACCAGGAAGAAGTCAAATCTCTGAATAGATCAATAACAATTTCTGAAATTGAGGCAGTAATCAATAGTATATCAACCAAAAAAGCCCAGGACAAGATAGATTCACAGCCAAATTCTATGAGAAGTACAAAGAGGATCTGGTACCATTTCTTCTGAAAATATTACAAACAATTGAAAAGGAGAGACTCCTCCCTAACTCATTTTGTGAGGTCAGCATCATCCTGGTAACAAAACCTGGCAGAAACACCACAAAAAATGAAAACTTCACGCCAATATCCCTAATGACCATTGATGTGAAAGTTCTCTTTAAAATATTGGCAAACCAAATTCAGCAGCATACTGAAAAGCTTATCCACCATGATTACATCAGTTTCATTCCTGGGATGCAAGGCTGGTTCAACATATGCAAATCTATAAATGTAACCCATCACATGACAAAAAGCACATGATTATCTCAATAGATGCAGAAAAGGTTTCCAATAAAATTCAACATCCCTTCATGTTAAACATTCTCAATAAACTAGGTATTGATCAAACATGTCGCAAAATAATAAGAGCTATTTATGACAAACACACAGCCAATATCATACTGAATGGGCAAAAGCTGGAAACAGTCCCTTTGAAAACTGGCACAAGACAAAGATGCTCTCTCTCACCATTCCTATTTAACATAATATTGAAAGTTCTGGATAGGGCAATCAGGCAAGAGAAATAAATAAGGAGTATTCAAATAGAAAGAGAGGAAGTCAAATTGTCTCTGTTGGCAGATGACATGATTCTATATTTAGAAAACCCCATCGTCTCAGCCCAAACAATCCTTAAGCTGTTAAGCAACTTCAGCAAAGTCTCAGGATACAAAATCAATGTGCAAAAATCACAAGCATTCCTATACGCCAGCAATAGACAAGCAGAGAGCCAGATCATGAGTGAACTCCCATTCACAATTGCTACAAAGAGAATAAAATACCTAGGAATACAGCTAAAAAGGGATATGAAGGACCTCTTCAAGGAGAACTACAAACCACTGCTCAAGGAAATAAGAGAGGACACAAACAAATGGGAGAACTTTCCATTCTTACAGATAGGAAGAATTAATATTGTGAAAATGGCCATACTGCCAAAAGTAATTTGTGCTATTCTCATCAAACTACCGTTGACTTTCTTCACAGAATTAGAAAAAAAACTACTTGAAATTTCATACAGAGCCAGAAAGAACCCATATAGCCAAGACAATCCTAAGCAAAAAGAACAAAGCTGGAGGCATCATGCTACCTGACTTCAAACTATACTACAAGGCTACAGTAACCAAAACAGCATGGTATTGGTACCAAAACAAATATATAGATCAATAGACAAGAACAGAGACCTCAGAAATAACACCACACATCAACAACCATCTGGTCTTTGATAAACCTGATAAAAACAAACAATGGGGATAAGATCTCCTATTTAGTAAATGGTGCTGGGAAAACTGGCTAGTCATATGCAGAAAACTGAAACTGAACCCTTTCCTTAAACCTTACACAAAAATTAACTTAAGATAGATTAAAGACTTAAATGTAAAACCCAAAACCATAAGAACTCTAGGAAAACAAACAAACAAACAAAAAAAAAAACTTAGGCAATACTATTCAGGACATAGGCACAGGCAAAGACTTCCTGACAAAAACACCAAAAACAATTGCAACAAAAGCCAAAATTGACAAATGAGATCTAACTCAACTAAAGACCTGCACAGCAAAAGAAACTGTCATCAGAGGGAACAGGCAACCTACAGAATGGGAGAAAAATTTTGCAATCTACCCAGCTGACAAAGATCTAATATCCAGAACCTATAAGGAACTTAAACAAATTTACAAGAAAAAAAAAAAAAAAACCATCAAAAAGTGGGCAAAGGATATGAACAGACACTTCTTAAAAGAAGAATTTATGTGGCCAACAAACATATGAAAAAAAAAAAAAAAAACTCATTACTAATCATTAGAGAAATGCAAATAAAAACCACAATGAGATACCATCTCATGCCAAACAGAATGGTGATTACTAAAAAGTCAAGAAACAATAGATGCTGATGATGCTGCAGAGCTATAGGAATGCTTTTACACTGTTGGTGGGAATGTAAATTAGTTCAACCAATGTGGAAGACAGTGTGGGAATTCCTCAAGGATCTAGAACCAGAAATACCATTTGATCCAGCAATCCCATTACTGGGTATATACCCAAAGAAATATAAATGCTTGTGTAAAGACACATGGATATGTATGTTTATTGTAGCACTGTTTACAATAGCAAAGACATGGTACCAACCCAAATGCCCATCAATGATAGACTGGATAAAGAAAATATGGTACAGCTACACCATGGAATACTATGTAGCCATATAAAGAAATGAGATTATGTCCTTTCAGGGACATGGATGAAGCTGGAAGCCATCATCCTCAGCAAACTAACACAAGAACAGAAAACCAAAAACTGCATGTTCTCACTCTGAAGTGGGAGTTGAACAATTAGAACATATGAACACAGGGAGGGGAAAATCACACACCGGGACCAGCCAGGGGATGAAGTGGGCGAGGAGAGGGAGAGCATTAGGACAAATAGCTAATGCATCTAACACCTAGATGATGGGTTGATAGGTGCAGCAAACCACCATGACACACATATACTGTGTAGCAAACCTACATGTTCTGCACTTGTATCCCAGAATTTAAAGTAAAATAAAATAAAATAAATATTCAATGAAAAAAAATACATGCGATAGCTTCTTTAACTGTTAATGTGATAAATTGCATTAGAGAGCATTCTAATACTAAATGATCTTTGTACTTCCTGAGTAATCCCATATTGGATGTATTATTAATTTATGAATGATACTGCCTCCAATTTTTTATTTATTTATTTTCTTACTTCTATTTAAACATGACTTTGAATCCAGTTTTCTTTTCTTTTCCTATCCTTGGGAAACATTCATACATTTCTGTCCATACATTCAATGTCCTGATATTTAGCTAGTACAAATTATTTTCATAAAATGAATCTAAACGGTATCTGGAAATTTATATGAGAAATAATTTTTCTTTCTTCATTTCTTTTTCTTTATTAATTTCTTTTGCTTCTTGAAGTTTATTAACTTTATTAAATGTAGCCTAATAATTGATATTTTTACTTTAATTTTAGACTATGCATTTGAACCCTTAAACAGTAATAATTTGAACCAGATTTCCTTTTAAATTCATTTTGCTAATTAATTAATTAATTTTGCTAATACAACATGCCTACGTTGTATCAGGATAATTGGGATATTTGTCACCTCAAACATTTATTATTTCTTTGTCCTGGGAACATACCAAATCTTCTTTTCTTGCTACTTTTAAATATGCTATACGTTCTTGCAAGCTATAGTTACCCTACTTTAAAGAACATACTTTAACTGTATATTTTGTTAGAAAGTTATGTATTTGCTTATAAATTGTTGTTACATTATTCACCTGTTTTCAGTTGTGTCTTCTAATGTCTAATATTGCTAATTTATACACTTTTTCTTTTAAAAATGCATCTTTTGTTCTTGATGTTTTCTACTGTTTCTTTGTTTTCACATAGCTCTGCTTTTAATTCTATTACTTCCTTCCTTCCACTTTATTTGGACTTATTTTGTTATGTCTTTTCTAATTTTTAGATTCAGAACCTTAACTCATTTTTCATCTTTTTCTTTTCTAATAGAAATATCTAAAACTATACATTTTCATATGACTATGAATATAGCTGTATCACACACATCTATATTCTTATTTTCTTATTTCTCAGTTTAAAAAGTTTGTTTTTATAATAATTGCATTTTTACATATAGATTATATAATAGTTTGCATTTTTAAACAATTTTAAAAGTATGTAATATTTTTGGCTCTATTCTTGTTATTCATTCCTAAGTTTATTTTTTTATGAACATAAATGATTACCCATATATTAGATCTTCAATGCTTGTTGACAACAATCTAATGAGACAGGTTCTATAATTATCCCTACTTCACAGATGGGGAAAACTGAGAAACATAGCAGGTAAGAAAAGTTCCTAATAACACACAAATGGTGGAATTGGGAATTAAACCTGGGCAGTTTGTCTCCCAAGTCATCTCTTAGTGTGTTTTATTTTATTATGGTTTCAGTTCCTCCTCTCATTATTGTGGGCATACTTGCTAACAATTTTTTTTAGATTATATAAAATATTTTATTATCGCCAGTTCTTGAGGAGTTGCTTTTCTTTTTGGGAGAGTCTGACAGTTTTCTTCCATTATTGATTCCCTCATTTGACTTATAATTTTACTATAGTGACAATTCTGTGTTCATTTGCAGTCAGGTTTTTTTCTACCAGGGAAATGTCAATTGTTTTTCATACCTGGCACCTTAGGAAGAAGACACAATTTTGTGCACGGGGATAGGAGTGGTGCACAGAGATTTTCTAATCTCCTCTAATGAAGAGGCAGCCCTTTCCATGCCTAAGAATTCCACAAGGATTTCTTCTGTAGTTCCCGATGGGAGTCTGGCTCACTGCCACATTTATTGTCTCTATGGAGGTGCTAGAACTCTTGTTGTCCGCTACAGTGTGGGGAGGTACCTTTCTTTCTAAAATTAAGCTGTTTATTTATTTGATATAGTTAAATAAGTATATATTATTATTATTATTAATCTATTTCTTTTTGGACATTTTGTTTCTATCTTGAAATTAAACTGGGTATTTAAGATCCCACCTTTACTATATGAAGGACAAAAGGAGTAAACTGAAAGATGGGTAGTAGGATCATATTCAACAAAACATTTGTCTTAAACTTTTGGTCGTTGCAGATGATCAAGTTAACGTGATGTCGTTAAGGTGTGTCCTGATCCATTATGACACTGTTCTTACAAAAAGGGGAAACTTGATCACTGAGACAAACAATTGCAGGGGCAATGTCAAGGGATTATGAAGGAAGAGATTGAAGAGAGTCATCTACAAACCAAAGAACATCAAAAATTGCCAGCAAAACACCAGGAGCTAGAAAGGAGAAATGAAATAGATTCTCCCTCACAGCCTTCAGAAGCAAACAACCCTGTTGGACCATGATGTCGAACTTTTAGCACCCAAAACTGTGAGACAATAAATTTATATTATTTTAAGTCAATCAGTTACAGTCCTTAGAGTAGCCCTAGGAAACCAGCACTAAAGTTATTTGGCCAAAGGACATAAAAAATATTTGAGTATCTCCGAATGTTACTTTTTCTTTCAGAGTCTGACAGGGATATATAAAATAGAACTATACATTCTAAAAGTACATTTTGTATTAATAAATGTTGGCCCCAAACTTGGGGTAAGATTCAATGAGACTAAATGGATCATGACGACAAGTCCTTTAACCAAAGCTACAAAGAAACTAAGGAAGATGTGTGTTTATCTTTTTCACTGAGCTCTTAACTATTTTTTTTTTTAAATTTTACAATGGATTGCAAATAAGACTGGGTCAAGAAAATTCCAAGTCACCTCTTATGCTTTGTAGAAATGAAACATTTTGTTGGAGAAGGATGTGGAAGATTTCTAATTTCAGTTAAAAATATAGCATCATGGAAGCAAAATTATGCCATCTGGAATTTAGATTATTTGGAACAATAGGAGAGATTAAAACCATCCCTTCTTTGTGAAATACCCTTTGCTTGATGAGCTATAACAGGGGACTCTTCTTGGGACTGAAGAAAAATAAATTTGTACTGACTTATTTCTAAGAGTTGGAAAAAATGTATCAGTGCAGATAGAGATAGTACTTTCTTTTATCTAAAGGCCAACAGCATGTAAAATAAAATATTTATAGCTCTTTTAAGAGAGAGTATGGGTTCAGTTATTCTCAGGAAATCTCTCTGTTATCTTTACAAAGTTCTGACTAAAGAAAGAATCCATGTGGTATTAAATTGAGCTATTTGAACTCAATGACTCAAATCTATATATTGAATCAAGGGTCTCTTTCACAGAGAAGTTAAACTTGGATATTGATGAAGAGGATAATAGATATAACCATAACATTTATTAAGAAATATGTCTGTGCATGGCAGCATGCTAAGGAGATTTAAAAATTTGTTCTATGTGACATGACTAATTCCGGAAGAGCTGGGATTTTTTGTTGTTGTTGTTGTTTTCAAAATTGGTATTTCTAAACTATACTACATTTCCACAGCATCCCTTTCCTTTAAGAGTCCTCCTTAAGCAAGGTTTACATTTATTAGGAGATGCTACAAAAACTACACTGTATTATTTATTTTCAAACCCACAGTTAGGGTTCAGAAGATGAAGAGAAATCCATCAGGCAAACAGCAAAACAGTAAACGATATAATTGGAAAATGTGTCCAGAAACTTTATTTGATATGAAGTTTTATTCCAACTTCTAAAATTCCCTCTGTGTCAAAGGGTTGAAAGACTAGAAATTACTTTTCCCTCCTTGTCTTCCAGCAGAGTTTTAGTTAGGGTTAGCTAATGAGAAGAACTTGGATGAGATGGAAAGCAAAATGAGCAAAATTACTATTCTTTGGCAAAAGCTTAGAATAGGCATGTGGCATTTGTATATGACAGACGTGGGGTTTTGCCAGGACTGTTCACCCATCTCTCTGAGAACCACACACTCTGTTTTTCAGAAGCTGCTGTCACCTGTGATGCCTCCCTTGAAATTCCTGCACGTTCCATTTTTCTGAAAAACAGAAACACGCTCCCTATTCTTTGGTCTCCCAGTTCTTATATTATAATTATAGTGTAAGATTCAAATTCTTCCCTGAAACACATAGAGTGGCTCATGTATAAATGAAAAATCCTAAGTAAGGCAGAAAGGACCAAAATAATGTGATGTCAAAAAACCAACATTGAATTAAAAATTTATTGGCACATTAAAAACATACTGATTGAAAGAATACTTTTAAAATACGATAGATAATAATTTGTGGGAGCTTCAGATAACAAAATTCCACATGATAAATTTTTAAATAATACTTAAAATAGTAATATGTAAAAAGAGATAAATGACAAGATGGAGAACGTTGATCTGAGAATTCGCACTTCTAACAAGTTCCTGGGTGTTGCTGCTACAATTTATGTGAGAAATCGCTGTCATTGTGTGCATTACCTTTCTGCTGTGGAGGCTGCTGTCAGCACTTGCACACCAGGGTATTCATTCCTCTGTCCATTCTCTAGCTTCCCTGTACTTCAACCCTTATCATTCACATCACAGTTTCCTCAGATGACTCTACTTAGGCATGGAAAGAACCAAGATTTCCTAGGAAATTTTGCTCCTTTAGAGGAGTCTATATTCAATGACAGATTGATAAATAAATAGAACATTGTAGGGTCTTCTTTGAAGTAGGACAAATTCCTTGGTGCAATTTATGTGTCAAAGTTTCCTGTGGCATCAGGGTGACATGGGAATTTTACTTGAAATAACACCCTTGCTTGGCTCCTTTCTCTTTCTTAACCTGCTTCTTCACTGCTCTTCTCTATTTCTCTCTGGATAACTTCTGTAATAAATCAAGTTACTTGTATCTGAAAACTCCATAATCTGTATGGCTAGTGACTACACTTTTTGACAGTACAGCTTCTACCATAAACCATAGTTTTATTGGAAAGTGCTGTTCTAATGGGTTTCATTGATTTTATCTTTCTACAATGAAAGGTTATATATAGTCTGATTACATTATTTGAAGTAGAGATAGTAATAATTAGGGGCTGCATTTAATTTTATTAAGGTTTATTATTTGTGGTTTGCCCTTACTCTTAAAATGTGCCCCATATGAGGTCTCAAATAATGACCTCATGGTCTTTGAACTCTAATCTTTGTGTTCCTAGTACAAAGGGATTGTTGAATGTTCTTAGTTTCATAGCTTCTTAGCCTCATGCACAGTCTGAGAAAAAAAATCCATTAGTGTGTTGACGCAGACCAGATTTTGACATCATTTCTCTGAAGTTCTTTTTTCTACATGATCTTGTTCCCTCAAGTTGTGACTGTCTTAGTATAGCTAAACTTCGACTTTACTTTCTGATTCACATGAATCTTCCAAAGACTCTGGTTAAAGAATTCTATTTAGTTGCTCAGTCCACTGAAAATTAGGTATAAATTGAAGAAAAAATATTCAGCGAAGATTGAGCTCACTTAGTCTATTCTTATTGTCTCTGATATCCTTATTTTTCAATTCCTGGCTGCCTTGTATACTCTTCTATGCCTTTATTTGGTAGCTGAATTGTGATAAATCTACATTAGTTTGTTTTCGCCTCATTCTTATTTGGATTCTAAGGCTTTAGCTGGCTATCTTTCATCTGGTTGAATAATCCTCAGGCATTGTTTCTTCAACTATTCAGCCTTATTTTCTCTCTCTTATTTTTCAGTCTCCAGTTACCCAGATTAGACCACATAACTGTAACTACGTATTATCCTCTATCCCTTAATTGTTATTCATGTTTTACTTCTTATATTCATTCTGGATATTTTCTTCAAACCTATCTTCCAGCTCATTATTCTCTCTTCAGCTTAGTGTATTCTTTTGTTAAACATATTTATTTTATTGATTTATATACTTTTCAGTTCTCTGCCATATTTGTCTATCTTATCTTCTATCTTTTAGAACATGTTAAGCATTATCTACATAATTACATTTTCTGGACCTCTTCCAGGTCTATTTTTATTTTTTATTGTGTTTTGCTTTGTAAAAATAATGAGTTTTGTTTCCTTCCAAGTAAGGTGTAAAGTATAGTAAATACCATATATAAGAATTATAGAGATATTTCAAGGAGTAGAATTAATTTACATCCCTGTAAAGAGGATGTTCGTTTACTTTTATTGTATGTCAAGGGCAATAGCAACCTGTGATAACCTTAATCTGTTCGGAAAAGTTTAGATTATTTAGAGCAAGGCTGCAGTTTCTGAACATGCTAGTATATTTCTGATTCATTCTCACCAGTATAAATTATCATTTTATGGTCTTAAGATAAAGTGTAGGGGGTTTAAAAGCTTCTTCTACTTGCGATTTTTCTGGACTCCATATTTTTTTGTTCCCTATTTCCTCTAGGCTGTCAAAGTATCTGTTTAACTTTTTTTATATATCAGCTTCCTCTTCTGGAATTACTAGATGCTTCTAGGGGGAAAGTAGCTAAATACCAGTACTACTCCTTTTTTTATTTATATGCTCCTTTACTGCCTTATTAGTTTCCTGTTTCTACCTAATGAGTTTAAAAAACAAAACAAAACAAAAATATTTCCTGAATTTCTAGCTTTTCTTAGCAGGGAGGTTGGTCCAAATTACTTAGGTCTCCATTTCTCTATATGAGTATCTGCAAGCATGACTTTACTACAAACTATTTTTTTCCTAAACCAAGGAATAAGTAAAAGCTATGTTTAACTTACAAACATTTAAAAAATAATTAAGTTAGGGTCTTAATACACATAAACATGCATGAAATGGTTTATGATGAAGGGCTTAGAAAAATGTTTTTCTCTGAATTGTGCTTATATCATCAGCATCTGGATTATCATTTATTGTCTTCTATGTATTATAGTTGCTGAAGGCTGATGATATAGTCATGTCAGAATCATCACAATGTTTTATTAGCTATATCTGGCCAGACATGCTAATTATAATATAGGTGACATCTCTGTCACATTTGTTCAAGGATCACACTTAATATAATCTTGATTAGATATATGTATAGCTATGATTGTTCGATTTTGTGTAGCTAAGCATATTATGGTTGTATTTGTTTAGGAGTCTTGACTTAATTATGTAAAAATCTCCAAAATTTTAGTGGCTTAATCAAATATAATTGTATAATTTTCTCATGTAATTGTCCTAACTTACAGTTCAGACTGGCTGACAATCTCTCCCTTTCCTGTAAGTAGTAACTCAAAGACCTTGGCTATTTACCTCTGAGGGTCCACCACCTCTTAGAACCTTGTCATTAGAGACTGCATCAAGCAAAAGAAAGAAATCACTTCTCAGCCTTTTGATTAAGATCATGTATAGTATCTGTTCTTATCAGTTAAATATCTTATATGTTCCTGTTCTCAGGACAATATTAAATGGATTGTTTGAAATAGCAAATGGAACATAAGTTTGTTTTGTCTACTCCATACATTAACCTGGCACTGCAGTACTGCCAGGAAGAGACAGAAGAAAAAAGAGAGAGAGAAAGAGAGAAAGAATGTAAAATCTTGAGAAGCCAACATTGTTACAAGTTTTAAGATAATTCATTAAACAAACAATGTCAATTTTTAGACCACAATGGGATAAAATTAGAAATCAATACAGGAGAGATAAGAGAAAAAATTGTAAAATGTATGTATATTAAACAACACACTTCTACATAACACATGGGTCAAAGAAAAACTGTTAAGAGAAATTTGAAAATATTTTGAACTAAATGAAAATGAAAGTAAAATATATCAAAATTCGTGGACTATAATAAAATGATGCTTAGAAATTTCTAGATTTGAATATAAAATAGAAATAATAAAGTTCTAAAATCAATAATAGAAGGACTTCCCCTAGGAAACTAGCAAAATGATAGTAAATTAAATCTACAATGAGCAGAAGAAAAGAAATATTAAAGTAGAACTCAATAAAAGACAGACGTTCAATAGAAAAAAAATCAATAAAACCCCAAACTGCTTCTTTGAAAAAAAATCAATAAAATTAATAACCCTTTTGCCACTTTAATAAGAAAAAAAGAGAGAAAGGAAACAAATTACATCTGAAATGAAAGAGGGCTTATTAGTACAGAATTCATGAACACTGAAAACTAATAAAGGTATACTATGAACAACTCTATGATCACAAATTTGAAAACCTAAATGAAATGGGCCAATTTTTTGAAAGACACAATCTGCCAAAATTCAGACAAGAAGAAAGTAACCATCTAAATAGACCTATAATTATTTTATAATGAATAATTAATAATGTGTAAAAACAGAACGTTTGAGGCCTAAATGGGTTTATTGGTGAATTCTAATATGGAATTTAGAAAAAAAAATTATACTAAATTCTTGCAATGCCTTTCAGATTATAGAATCAAAGTGAATGCTTCCTAATAAATTCTATGAGGCCAGCATTAATCTAATGCCCAAACCAGGCAAAAACAGTACAAAGAAATACGACTACTGACCAATATTTTTCATAAACATAGATACAAGAATTCTCTACACAACACGAAAAATTTAAGCCAAATAATATATAGAATGAATTATACATCACAACCAACTGAGATATATCCAGGAAGGCAAGGCTGCTTAAACATTCAAAAATCAATTTATAATCCATCACATCAACAGACTAAAGAAGAAAAAAAATCATATCAATAGATACAGAAAAAGTACTTGAAAAATTCAATATCTATTCATGATAAAACAAAAAACCTCTAAGTAACCTAGTAATGAAGAAGAAATTCTTCAATGTGTATTCACAACAAAAACTACAGTTAACATTATACTTAATGGTGAGGAATTTAAACTTTTCTCACTAAGAAAAGACCAAGGTAAGGATGACCTTTGCCACCACTAATTTTCAACATTATACTGCAAGTCCTAGCCAATGCAGTAATACAGAAAAAGAAAGTAAAATATAGAGAGATTGAGAAGGCAGAAATGAGAATATCTGCTCAAAGATGACATGATTATCTATATAAAAAATAAAAACAGTTGCGACAGAGAGACTCTGTCTCAAAAATAAATAAATAAAAATAAAAAATAAAAATAATTTTAAAAAACCTGGAACTTATAAATGAATATAGCAAGGTTGTATGATACAAAGCTAATATACAAAAGCCAATTGCTTTTTTTTATATACTAACAATGAACAAGTAAAGTTTGAAATTAAAAACACAATACCATTGACATTAGCTCCTTCTAACATGAAAAACTTAGGTATAAATATAACCAAGTATGTGTAAGATCTATATGAGAAAAACTACAAAACTGATAAAAGAAATGAAAGATAAATTAAGTAAATGGAAAGGTATCCCATGTTCATGGATAAGAAGAAAAAATACTGTCAAAACGTCAGTTTTTTCCAACTTTATCTATAGATATAGTAGAATGCCAGTAAAAATCCCAGAAAATTATTTTGTGGATATTGACAAAGTGACTCTAAATTTTATATGAAGAGGCAAAAAATTCAGTAGAGCCAACAAAATATGAAGAAGAATTTGGAATACTGATATACTTGACTTCAAGATTAAATTTAAACCTACAGTAATCAAGACAATGTGATACGCAAAAAGGTAGACAAATCGGTCATAAATAGAAAAGAGAACTCAGAAATAGTGCTACATAAATATAGTCAAATTATTAAAAAAGAGGTAATACAATGAGGGAAAGATAGTCATTTCAACATATGGTGCTGAAAGAACTGGACATAACATGCAGCAAAAATTAAATTAGACACAACTCTTACATCCTTCACAAAAATTAAAATGGATTATAGACCCAAATGTAAAATGTAAAACTATAGAACTCCTAAGAGATGACAGAGAAGAAAACTTAGATAACCTTGGACACGGTGATGACTCCTTAGCTATAACACCAAAGGCAAAATACATTTAAAAATAATTAATAAGCTGGACTTCACTCAAATTAAAAACTTCTGCTCTGTAAAAGATAATGTCAAGAAAATGAGAAGATAAGTCATAGGTTGGGAGATAATAGTTGAAAAAGACACAACTGTTAAAGGACTATTATCCAAAATATACAAAGAACTTTTAAAACTTAAGAAAATAAACATCTCAATTATGAAATGGGTCAAAAATTTATCCAGGCATGGTGGCAGGTGCCTGTGGTCCCAGCTACTCAGAAGGCGGAGGTGGGACGATCACTTGAGCCTGGGAGGTTGAGGCTAAAGTGAGCCATGATTGTGCCATGGCATTCCAGCCTGGGCAACAGAGAAAGACCCTTTCTTAAAAATAGAAAAAAAATAAAAATAAAAATAAAATAAGATAAGAAAAACTTAAAAAGATTAAAAATAGACCAAAGGCCTTAACAAGACACCTCACCAAAAGCATATGCAGATGGAAAGTAAGCATTTAAAGAGATGCTCCACATCAGGGAACTGCAATCTGAAGGAATATTACTACATGCCTATTTAAATCACCAAAATCCAAAATACCGACAAAACCAAAAGTTAGTAAAGATGCAGAGCAATAGGAACTCTCGTTCATTGACAATGAGAATGCAAAATGGCACAGACACTTTAGAAGACAGTTTGGCAGTATTTTACAAAACTAAACGTACTGTTACCATATGATCTAATACTTGTGCTTTTTGATATTTATCTAAAGAAGTTGAAAACATATGTCTACACAAAAACCCATACACAGAGGTAAGTCCTTATTTATTATTGCCAAAATTTGGAAACAATCAAGATGTTCTTTAGTAGGTAAGTGGATAAACTCTGGTACATCCAGGCAATAAAATATTATTTAGTGCTATGAAGAAATGAGCTATCAAGCCATAGAAAGACACAGAGAAATCTTAAATGCATATTACTAAGTGAAATAACTTAATTTGAAAAGCCTATGTATTAGGGTTCTCTAGAGGGACAGAACTAATAGGATCTATATATCTATATCTATATATGGAATTTATTAAGTAGTATTAACTCACATGATCACAAAGTCCCACACAGGCTGTCTGCAAACTGAGGAGCAAGGAAGCCAGTCTGCGTCCCAAAGATGTAGAACATGGAGTCCAATGTTGGAGGGCAGGAAGCATCCAGCACAGGAAAAAGATGAAGCCTGGGAGGCTAAGCTAGTGTAGACTTTTCAGGGTTTCCTGCCTGCTTTATATCCTGGCCACGCTGGCAATTGATTAGATGGTGCCCACTCAAATTAAGGGTGTGTCTGCCTTTCCTAGTCCGCTAACTCAAATGTTAATCTCCTTTGGCAACACCTTCACAGACACACCCAGGATCAATACTTTGCATCCTTCAATCCAATGGAGTTGATAGTCAGTATCAACCATCACAGGCTACATACTGTATGATTCCAAATATGACATTTTGGAAAAGGCCAAACCATGGTGACAGTAAAAGAATTGGTGTTTGCCAAGGGTTGGAGGGGGTTAAGAATAGAATAATGGATTAATAGTGGAAACACAGGGTTTTAGGGTGGTAATAATACCATTTATGGTACTATAATGTATACACACTATTATACATTTGTCAAAACCCATAGAATGTACACCACCAAGAGTAAACCCTAAAGTAAACTGTTGACTCTGGGTGATAATGATACGCTAATGAATGTTCACCAGTTATAACTAAATATCATTCTGTTTAGAGATGTTGATAATAGGGGATTGGGGATGTTGTAAGTACATGTGTAAAAGTGGGAGATATATAGCAATCTCTAAATTTTGCTGTGAACCTAAAAATGCCCTAGAAACAATAAAGTCTAAAATAAAGTAAAATAAAATAAAATGTTGACAGCGAAATGTATAGTAGCAGAAATAGGTAACAAAGCTTTTTAAATTTCCGTTTTTAATTGCCTCTTAATAATTTTGACAACATTAGTACAAGTTTTAGGTATGCAACCAAAGTTCAGTAAAATGGGATTGTTTTTGTCTTAGCAATACATTTCCAACATATTCTTAAAATTGATCAGTTTCTCTTATTGTGCCTGTTTCTTCTATTGTCAGAGAAATTAGTTATAAAACAATCTGTTAAAATTAATTATAAAAGTCTATAAAAGATTTTCATTCCAAGATTCTTTTTTGGGATCTTCAGCTCCATAGTAAAGACATATATACATTTGTGTTCCTAAGCAAGATCAGTTATACATGCATTCAGTCTTTCTGACTGATATTAGTAGAAAATTAATTTCAATGAACACTATTAAAATGTATAAACTAGAATATGTGTCTCAAAATATTTCTTAGCATTTGCAATTATGAAGAGTTAATTAGAAATAATATTACAAGTACATATTTCTGACATTTAATGTATTTCAGAAGAAAGCATTCTAAATATAGTCACAAACATTTGATAGTTATACAGTGGGTAATTACCAAAATATTGAGTTGTATAGTTCACTGCTTTTATTTACTTTTCTGAGCTAGGTTACTAATTGACAGAGAAAGGTTTCAGTGTGTAGAGGGATACGATATATATATATATATATGTTTAGAGTACAATAGAATTTGATAATAAGAGAACTTTATTGAAAATACATTTTAAGTTTAAAAGTGTATATGGCTAAATGTGCACTTGTTTTGTGGAAATTCTCCAAGTTCCTGTATGTTTCATATATATTCTAAAGGAGTTTTTATGTAAGTACTTATTGATAGAATTATTTTTATTTTTCTATTGTTCACTGTGAATCCTGGTATTTAGAGAACTAGTAATACTTTGGGGTCTCAGAGATACTTCTGAATAAATTATAATGACTAAATTCTGGATGCTGTTTCTTATGCTTATATACACAAGAATCTTTTAACAGTTATTTCTTGGCATGCTTGTTCTAGCACAATACTGTTGCATTGTTTTAAAATACCTTTTATTTCACATCTTACTCATTTTCTTGGTTGCACTATAAATATTTCAGCTCCCTTCCACCTCCCCCTAAATTTTATTCTTCAGCAATGGAATTGTTCAATAATTGCTTCAAGTGACAAGAAAAATTATTTTTTAGTATAAAGCTATTTTTCATTTGTAATAAACTAGCAGTTTAGAAACAAACATATCTCCCAATAAAATATCACTCGATTAGATAACTCAAGAAGATTAAATACTATGACATTAATTTTTCAATCATTAGATTGAAACATTGCTCCTTTTTATTTTAGTTTTCAGGATTTTGGTGATTAAAAGTCTGGCATCAACCTGACTCTTGTAAATTAATGTTTTTCTTTTTTCTCTATTTTCTTTCTCTTACTCTGTAGAGGTTTATAACTTTTTATCCTGGGGCTTCTGAAATTTTACCAGGAGGTATCTCTACATTGATTTGTTTTTATTAATTCACTGTGGTATTCAAAAATTATAGATGTTCTTTAGATAACAGATATCACCTCCTCTGAGGAATGAGTCCTTGGGTAGTGGTGGAAATAAGGATTTTGATTTCTGCTTCTGTGATGGTGGTTATCAATATAATTTTAAATACTATAATTTTATATGTAGTTTTTTATTTGTTGGTTATAAACAAAGTCTATTTACCACTATGACTTGAAGAATTTATGTCACTGACACTTCCCTCTCTTCCATTCCTGTTCTTTTTATGGCCTTACATGATATTCTTATCACTGTTTTTCACAAACTGCTAGTTTTATACTGTGTTCCAGGTTTCTATCTTTGAATATGAAGAGAGCAACGTATCCACTCCAAACATTATTTCAACATTCCTTATTCCCCATATCTACTCACTGTACTATTTATTCTATATTGCAAGATTCATAGAATTTATACTCTGGTAAATATAATCAAATCTTCCAAGATATGTTTATAGGTTGATTTATATTTTCAAAGCCAACATTATGGTTATTAATTATTATTTGCTCCAAAAATGAAACAGTGAGTTTGGACTTGTATAGGTGCATAGGTAATCCTATGTCATTATATTCTGCTTCCCAAACGAGAAAGCCATCTAATAAAAATTTAAAAAGAAAGCATGAGGTAGAAGTCTTAAATAGCATTATTTAAAGTTAAGTTTATTAAACTGTCACCTTCTAACTAAGACAAACTTAAAACTTTTGAAAGGCAGACAACAACAGAATTATGACAGTAGCATCCCCAATATTCACCATAGGATAAAATTACCAGACATGAGCAGAAGCTGGGAATTTGACCATACCCATCCTATGTGTTACTTTGGTTATACATTTATATTCTAGAAATACTATCAATTCTTCAATATTTTGTCATTGTATAATGAAAAAGTTATTCATGTTTCTTAAAAATAAGCAAATAATAATAAAATGTATTTTATAATTACTTGCATATTTAACTTTATTGATAGTCTTCATTTTTTTGAAAATGAAACTAAAGATTAGGTTATTTCTTATAATTTAGTTTAACATGAAGAAAAACTTAAGATACATAAATAAAATAAAGTAAGGTTTTTTTTTGTTCATATTTTTGTCACTCCTAGACACAGTAGATAAGAAGATGATCCATAGTCACTGGGAGAACAAGGGTTTCCCAGCCTATTTCTGTGGGCATTTGGAGGAGCAATTGCTGAGTTAATGATGTGCCATCCCAAGAAACCTGTGGCTATTCAAAATCACAGTGTTCATCCCATCTGTAAACATTTTCTAGCAATATAATGAGATCCTAGATCAAAGTCAGTGTCCTCTCGTTTCAGGCTGCTTCAGAGGATTTCTTTCATGAAAAGACTGGCCACAATTGTAGCAATTTTTAAAGTGACTCAATTAAACACAAATAATACTCATATTTTCAAATTAAATTACTATAATTTAATTATATTCATAATTTAAGCATGATAACATTTGTGCTTAGTTTTTAACTACTGCATGATATTGGTTTCATTATGTTTTTTAAGACATTGTACCCAAAGAACGAACTTTTATATTCACCAATCTAGTGTCCATAATTAGAAAATAATAAGTTAATATGAGCTTTGAGTATGATATTCTAATGAAAATGTAAAAAATATTTTGAAAGATATTCATCTAATTTTTTGATTGTCCAACTTTTACTATAAGTTGTAGTTTTTCTATTTTTCAACATTTGATATTTCTTTGTCATCTCATAATTCTGCCCTTTTTGTTTCAATTTGTTAGTAAATTTTTTGACACTATATGATTAGATTAGAATCAGTCCCTCAATCTGCGACTCTTCATCTTTAATCACAGAGTTTAACCCCATCAAAAACAAAAAACAAGTAGGAACAATTTTATCCAGCCTATTGAAATACAGAAAGCACCTCATATCTGAAGACCAGAGTGTTTCAGTAGGGTGGTTGCACCTTACACATTTATAGGGAGCCGTAGACAAGTTGTAGGTAGAATTCTTTAATCTTATTTTTGTAATTAAGGGAATCTCAGTCAGTCAGCCAGCCAACAATGCCAACCTTTCGTCTAGCTATTTCTGGGGGAACAAACGCTGTATGTAATTATGTTTGAGATAAAAAAATGAGAATTTGGAGAATCTGTGCCTTGCATTGTCATAGATACACAAAGAGGATCAGGTGGGAGTCTGATCTAAGTCATATGGGTGTTCTTTTCAGTATATGTTTCCTGGAAAAGAAAAGAGTGGAGGGATTTCTTAACTATTGCTGCTTTCTTGGCGGAGAGGGCTCAGGTAAAATTAAACATTGTCGGTGTCCTCTGTTGTTCAAGATGAATGACTATCAGTTCAGAGGTAATCATTAATATTTTGAGTGGGGTGAGTCACGGTTTAAGAAGCAGTCTGGCTGGATGCGGTGACTCACACCTATAATCCTAGCACTTTGGGAGGCTAAGGTGGGCAGATTGCTTGAGCTTGGGAGTTCAGGACCAGCCTGGGCAACACGAGGAAATCCCATTTCTACAATAAATTTTAAAAATTAGCCGGGCATTTTGGTGTGTGCCTTTAGTTTCAGGTACTTGAGGGGCTGAGGAGAAAGGATTGCTTGAGCCCAGAAAGTTGAAGCTGCGGTGAGCTGAGGTTAGGCCACTGCACTCTAGCCTGGGTCTCAAACTGAGACTTTGTCCAAAGGAAAAAAAAAAAAAAAAAGAGAGAGAGAAGAAGAAGAAGTCATCTTCTGAAGACTCTCTTATTGGTGTTGTGCCTGCAAAATAATCAGTTGAACTATCTATTGAAAGCTAGCCATAAAATTCAGTTGTTTTAGGATCTTTCAGACCAAGCATTTTAAAAGAGGGATGCATACAATTTAAAAAAGCAATATTAAGATAAACAGCTGTATTAAAGTAAAGAGCTAAGAGTTAAACCCTGAAGATATCCAGCTCAGCAGATTCCAAGAGGTCAGCGATAAACATATTTTTATTTCGTAGTACTGTTCATTGAGTTTCTTAAAGATAAGATGTTGCTGCTTTTCATGATATTATCCACAGTCTTGATTGACACTCGTATAAGGATATTTATGATCTGAGGATTTTGCCACAATCTCTTAGTGTCCCAGCCAGTGACTCATTCAGGGAGAAATCTTGCCATTGTGTTGTCTGCTAGGGTGATGAGTCCTTCACAGTATATATTGCTGGGGAAATAAATGGAAGAAAACCAAAATATTTTTCCCAGACATGTTAAGGGTTGTTAGGGTAAAGACACTGGAAAGTCAGCCTCAGCCTCTTTTTGCCTAATGCCAGGAAACAAATCCTTTCTTACTGGAGACAGAACTTGCGTATCAGCCCATAGAAGGACCAGCCAGCATCAGAGCAATCTGGGAACAACTTTTAGTATCTTCTCACATTTTCCCACCTTTTAAAAGACTAGAACTGCTCTCTCCTTTGTCGTCACTATGTAGGATTTATGACTCCTTGTTAAAGTACTATTTCAGCAAAGGCCCTAAGCCACTGTCTTGAGAGAGAAATACTTTTGAACTGAGGCCTGTCCTATGTGATGAGTACAGTATGTTTTATAAACTAAAACTACTTGTTTTCCTTTGCTAATATTTCTTTTGTTTTCAGGACTGTGCCTCAAAAGAATCTAAGAAGGGAAAGAAGAAATTTTGCTTTCTCCTTTGTGAAATACAATAAAATCTCCTTTTAACCAAATTTCTTAAACAAATGGAGAAAACAAATCAGTGTTAATATTGAAAAAGCATTAAGACATACTGTGATACACATCACAGAAAATTTATTAAAGATATTATAAAAAACATAAAGAAATATCACCTTTTTATAAGCAACAAAGATGCAGTATATTACATATATGCTAATTCTCTTTATCCAAAAGAAATACAAAGTTTTTTCTATCTTTACAAATAGCAGGAAATTATAACTTGGAGCCAGGCACTTAGCATAAAGACTTATGGATCTTTTAAAATATAGAAACACATCTCAAAACAATAGTGAACCTATTTAAAAATTTAAATTTTCTAAAGAAAATGCTATAGTTGGGGAGTTTCGTTTTCCTTTTGTCATGAGGGAAAAATGATATTTAACCTTATAATATCAAGTCATTTGGCTTTAGTTTACAGTCTTCTTCAGATCCTGGGGGAAAAGGGCTGCTATAAGGCAAAGTAAAGTCCTCATAAGGATCTAGGTATCAGATTTTAGATTTCAAGGTAGACAAGTTAAGAAAAGAGAAAACTAGGAAGTGTTAGTTTGGAAAGCGATACAAGATATTAAAGAAAACTGAAAAACTTGAAAATTTGGTATGGGCTGAAAGACTGAATATACAAACAAACAATGGCCATGCCGTATATAACAATAGAACTATTGTTATGGGATCTTTGGGATGTTGCTTTTCTGTCCATAAACCTCTGTGGCTGGTGGCACCTTTGCCCAAGTTGTTGTCCTGCATCCAGGAAGAATGAGGAAGAATGAGGTACACAGACGAGTGGAGCGTGAGCACAATGAAGAGCTTTATTGAGTGTTACAATAGCTTAGGGGAGACCCACAGTGGGTAGCTTCTCTCTGTAGGCAGGTTGTCCCATCGAGTGTTCACCTCTCAGCAGACAGGAGGTCGTGGAGAGTTAGAGGGTAGCTCCTCTCTGCAGTTGGTCATCTCTCCATTCTGTCCTCTACTCTGGCTGAGCCTGGGGCCTGAAGGTGGGACCTCTCTGGCCTGAAGGTGGGGCATCACTGGGGACCCACCCCTTCCACACAGGAATCTGGATGCCTCCTA
The DNA here is from genome assembly GCF_008728515.1 of Papio anubis. Classification (NCBI taxonomy): domain Eukaryota; kingdom Metazoa; phylum Chordata; class Mammalia; order Primates; family Cercopithecidae; genus Papio; species Papio anubis. The sequence continues at coordinate 41,437,003 of NC_044988.1, read as the reverse complement.
CTGCCATTCATGGTTCCAGGCTTGGCTCGACTTTGCTTCAAAATTGGAGCAGGCGCCAACAGCCAGAAAAGGCCAGACAGTGGAAGCAGGCACTTCTGAGCCTGCAAGGGCAGGGGTAGGAGCCTTCCCAGGCCCCAGATAGTGCAGGGATGCCTGAGCCTACAGTCATGGTTTGGGCAGCTGCAGCTGCATCCAGTGGGGCAAGGCTCCAGCCTGATCTGTGGATTGGGAGGACCAGGACTGCAGCCGTGGTTTGGGCAGCTGCAGTGCATCTGGGGAGCTCCTGCCCCAACTCAGAAGGGGTAGGGCTCCCACTTGTTCCCAGCTCCCACTGGCTATATGGAGCATGCATCCCTAGCTGCTCCCCCCTGCTACTACTGGTGTAATGGCAGTGGCAGGCTGTCTGGAGCGGCTGCAGCCATTGATATGACCACAAGCTATGGCAAACAGGCTCTCTGCAGTAACCAGCCCAGAAAACCAGCCTACTATCGACAAATCAGATTTATGGAAATCAGACTAGAATCTCTAACAATCATTCCAGAAATCCAAACACTAACTTTCATAAAACCTGGTCCAAAGAAAGAGAAGGACTTGATTAATAATTTTAAGTTTGCCAAATTTTTTGTTCTTGCTTTTAATTTAGGACCAACCAGAGAAAGCAGATACATACTCCTCATTAATGATATAGGATGTCCCTCTAGTTAGCCCCCACTACATTTTCCCCATGTTAGCAGCCTACAATCAGGAGATACCAAAAGCTTTTCTTTCTTTCCTTATAAAGCTTCCCTATTCATTTGCCTGCCTTTGAGTCTCTGGCAAATGCAAATGACAGCCTTTATCCTTTATTATAGTAAACTCTGATATAACAAGATCAAAATAAATAGGCTTTGTTCTCATTGTGGTGATCTTTATTTCCACAATGTTTACATTTTTGCAATACGACAGAATCTAGTTCAATTTGTAAGTAGGTAACAAAACTTGACCTTCAGAGTGGGAGAGGAAGTTAATTAAATCTACCAAAATTAGTGGAAGAAAATAAACGATAAAAATTAGACCAGAAATAAACAAAATTGAGACTAAGAAATCAATGCAGACATCAACAAAATTTGTTTTTTTAAAAATATAAACAAAATTGACAATCCTTTAGGTAGATTAACTAAGAAAAAAAATAGACTCGAGTAAATAACACCAAAAATAAAAGAAGAGACATTATAACTGATATTACAGAAATACAAAAGATCATTAGAGACTATTATTAACAACTATAAAACCTTGTGAAATTAAATAAATTCCTGAACATATACAACCTATTGAAATTGAATTAAGAAGAAACAGAAAGCAGACAAATTATGAGTAATAACATTAAATCTGTAATGGAGTTATTTTTTTAATTAAAGGGAAACCAGCTTTCTTTGTAGTTAAGCTTTTTATTATTTATTTTCTTTGTAGGAACAATAAAATTAACTATAAACAGAAAACCTATATGTAAAATATGCTTAATTTATATAATATGTGAAAATACTGGATTGGTTAAAATAAACAGATAACAAAAAATACACTTTATTTATATGTTTGCAATCAGACCCCATAGTAAGTATATCTGTCTTTGTAATTTATTATTGGTGAAAAACAAATAGAAACAGAAAAGATATGCACAATTATGCCACTGCTAATGATATCAGATTATATTTGTTAAAGTTTTTCTTAATAAAATGGGAACAACACTTTGCTAGGTACATAGAAATAACTTTGCTTTAAAGAATAACTGAACAGTTAAGAGAAGCAAGTGATTCCTAATGGGCTACTAACGTAATAGATAATATTATGCTATGTAACAGAATATTATGGTATTTTGTATTTTTCTAGTCTATAAGTCCATCTATAAAGTCTATTAAGTAAAACAAAAACAAAACAAAAAAACTCCAAGCATTAAGATATATTGACAATCTTGTTCTCATGAATGGCAGAATTTCATTAATTCCTTTTTTATGTTTATTTACTTTTTAAATTAGGAACACTTCTTAGGTTTTTTTGGCATTTTGCATTTTTACCTTCAGTGTCTGTATTAGCCCATTCTCACACTTCTATAACGAACTGCCCGAGAGTGGGTAATTTATAAACAAAAGAGGTTTAATTGACTCACAATTCCACAGGCTGTACAGGAGGTATGGCTGGGGAGGCCTTAGGAAACCATAATCATGGTGGAAGGGTGAAGGGGAAGCAAGCACATCTTCTCATGGTAGCAGGAGAGAAAGAGTGAAGGGGGAAATGCTACACACTTTTAAACAACAAGATCTCATGAGAACTCACTATCCGGAGAATAGCAAGGGGACAACTGCCCCTATGATCCAATCAACTCTCACCAGGTCCCTCCTTCAACATTGAGGATTACAATTCAACATGAGATTTGGGTGGGGACACAGAGCCAAACCATATCAGTGTCTATTGGCTCCTTCTGAGAGTATCTGTGAAAGTTCAGTATCTTTTGCAGTGAACAAGCAATAAATGGATGGTGTATGTGCCAAAGTCCAAAGGGGCAAATATTGCTCAAGTTTATTCACTCTGGAAATGAAGATTTTTCTTTTTCTATAAGCATGAAGTAACTAGTGGCTGAAGAGAATAAGTATTTTCTTTCTGACCAGAAGATCATAATAGTTCTCTATTTCCCCGAAGCCGATACATACACATCTAGAGTAACCAAAGATGACACTAATATAGGGTATGGGAAGGCATAATGTAAAAGGCCTCCACCAACCACCTGAAGCATGATTAATATTAGGAAAAAGTAAAGTGCAGCATAAATACTTTTAAATCAGTCAGACGTCCCTAACTCACATGCAATCTTCTTCACCAGAAAGTTGGGAGCAGCATCATTAATACCAAGCAGAATGCATAGTAGATAAATACAATGATATGTGGTGGGTAGACAGCTTCCTGAGTACTTTGCACTGTGGTAACATAATCTGGACTTGGGTGGTAAAGCATCGTGTACCAATCTGAAAGTGTCAATACTCAACATGAATGAGCAGATATAAAGAACACCAACTGGATCACTTACAAGCAAGGTGATAATGGCTGCCATACTGGATTCAAATAATCCAGTGATGTGTTGAAAAAATGCACTAGAACTTTTTTTTCCCCCAAGTACCATTCAATAAAGAACCAACTTAAAACAAGAGGAAGAATAGCAATAAATTCAACGTAGAGATAATTGTGAAGTTCTGGAGATACCATGGAAGGCTGACAGTATTTCTGTGCATTTGTTCTCTGTCCGTCTTTGGCACAAGTCACATTCTCCAGACATTTCAGTTGACCCATTTTTACATAAGATCTTCCCATGAAAAAGTTCAGGGCATGCCATTGGCCACCTGTAGGTTTCCCCCAAGAAGCTCTGGGATCAGCAAAACTGGCCACAGCACCCGGACATCCAGGCCATCTGAATATCAACTTCTAATTAAGCCTACTTTTAAAATTAGATCTTAATTAGATCTACTTCTAATTAAGCAGATCAAAGAACGGCTTTTTAAAAATCCTTTTAAATATAAAGTAGCAAGCTTTCCATGTTGGGAGCAGTCAGCCTTTCACTGAAGCCCAGAGAACAGCTGCTGCAGAGCTGTGCCTCCCCTTGTCACCTGTGAGAGGCCCTCCTCCTCCTCTCACAGGATCAATGTCCAGTGATGGAGCTAGGCTGTCTCTCTGGCCCAGTGGAAGAAACAAGGCAAACTGAAAAAAAAGTACTATCACACTGTAGATATAAACCAAAGTTTTAAATCAAAGGTACATCTAAACAGATGACTGAAAACAAAAACAATCACACAAGAAAATAAAACCAAGAAGCCCTTTATGGCTTTAACCAATGCCTCCAAAGAGGGAGCAAAAGCTGCATACCTCTCAAGATCCAGACCCCCCCCAAGGATAGCTCATAAATTAGCATGTTTCACTGGTTGCAAATGAAATACAATCCATATTTCTTTCTTTCTTTTTTATATTTTTATTTTAAGTTCAGGGGTACAACTGCAGGTTTGTTACATAGGTTAACTGTGTTATGGGGATTTGTTGTACAGATTATTTCATCATCAGCTATTAAGCCTAGTACCCATTATTTATTTTTACTGATACTCTCCCTTCTCCCACCCTCCATCCTCCAAAAGGCCCCAGTCTGTGTTGTTCCCCCACTGTGTTCATGTGTTCTCATCTGCCCACTTCTCAGCTGCTTCTCAGCTGACCACCTACGCACAAAGACCTACTACAACTTGAGTGTCCCACAGTTGAAGATTTAAAAAATACTTAGTAAAACATGAAATAAAATATATAAGGATAGAAAGGATTACAAAACAAATGGGTACCACAATTTTTTAATGAATATTTTCTTAAAAAATTTTGAGTTAGAAGATTTACATTTTCAAGGGACTGGTTCTCAGACTGGGAATCACACCCCGGCCACATCAGTGAAAGTGTGGAATCTTGGCCATCTTAGCCACTAGACTCCAAGCTGGAATGTCTTCTTTGTAAATACCAAAGAGCATCCAAAGCAGGCAGGATTTTAATTAATTCCATTTAAAATCTGAGTTCTGGGTATTTTTCTTCATTTAGTTTTGGTTTTGGTTTGCCAACGGAATTTCTAAGGCTATATCTTTCTTTTGTCTCTTTTCATAGGTCCAATAAGATAGTTGTTTAAGCTGAGAGTGCTCCAAGTATTTTTTTTCTTTTAAATACAGCCAATTTGTTTAGAAAGCCGCAGAGGTGGTATTCATTCCAGGCTTAGAATACCATGGATTTAAGTGTCATTTATAAAATGGGGGCAGAATATGTAGTCTCTTCTGATCCCCCCAAAAATTTACTCTGAGAAAAAGACTGAGATAGCAAAAGACTGTTGTTGCCACAGATGGTTAAGGATGGTGTTTGCATGTTCAGTGCCTCCAGTAACCCACAAGTTTGTGAGGGACCACCAGTCAGCCCTGTTAATCTGTGACATCAGGTAGTCCCTCCTGGAATTAAACTTTCCCAAAACTAACCAGACAACAAAGATTGAGACAAGCAAAGCCTCTTATGCATGGGAGTTATTAAGAGAAACTCCCCCTGAGAGTTTGATTCATTCAAAGTGAGAGTGGGTTGCTTAACATCTTATGTTTCCCAGTGTTCTTAGCCCTTTCAGACTGACCACCTAGTAAATAATTATTAGGGAGAATAAATTGACTCAGGAGACAGAAGTGTACTTGCAAAGGATTATCTTTGGAACTTGAATGAGCCCAAGAGGCAGGTAATATCTTGTGTAAACGTCCATCCAGGTGTGTTTGCATTCCTCAGTGGATGCAGATAACATTTTAGAGTCCCTTCATACTCTTGGGGTGGGAGAATAAGACTAGGTTAGAGGGACCTTGATGCTGAGGCAGCTGCTAAGGCTTCTCAGCATGTCAAAGTGCCAGTCTTTTGGATATCATCTTTTGAATCTCAACATAAGTTTTTGTAAAGACAATGCTCTAAGAATAGGGAAACCAGGAGCCTAGAGTCAGAAAAACATCATTCTAAAGTTGAGTCAAGCGGAAAGAAATGTTAAGGCCAACTTGGTCACTCCATGTAAGTGTCTGAGCAATCTGATAAAATGAGTATCATTCTCAAAAAAAAATTCAAGTAAACATCTGGGTTGCATAATCAATTTTTCTAATTATGTATTGTTAATAAGAAGAGTAGATTCTTATTGATCCTATAAAAATAATTACATTGCCATGAAAATGAGAATACCTGATAAGTTTCTGAATTCCAGAGGGGTCAGGAAGGAAGGAAAAAATGAACGTTTCATTTCTCTATAAAAGCACAGTTTAATAACTTGGTATGAATTATAGGTCAATTAAGAGAAAATATAAAGGGATTATTAATATCCAGAAAATAGAATATTAACATATTAGCAATATCCCATGCAGAGCCCATAATTATCCTTCTTTCCTTCCTTCCTTCCTTCCGTCCTTCCTTCTTTCCTTCATATGTAATTAATTTTTAATTTGCTTGATCTTAGATTAGCAGTTTTCTGAACACATCTGCTTCTTCACTGGAGCTGGAAATCCTGATTCAATTCATTGGTATGATTTCAATGGTGTTTTAAGCAATGCCATAAGAAACATATACCTGACAGAGTCCTGGATCTCTAAGACAGATTTGCAAGGGCTTCCAAGGAGGGATCAGAGTAAAATAAAATAACTTGTAGATTAAAGCATCTGTAGTCAAGTTATTACTAATAATTTTTAAAAGTGAAAGATCTGATGTGACTTAATTACACAAAAAACTCAACTAATAAGGATAAATGGCTTTTTCTATGGCATGGAAAACAAAATAGTCAATCCAAAAAAGTTTTAGATAAAATATCTGCAAACATAATTTGTATTCATTCAAAGAATGAATACAAATCTAATATATGAAAATGGATGGCCATATCTTTATAGAGAAAACAATATTCAGATATAACATCAAATTTCTCTAAATGTAATGTACCATGAATATACCCAACATGGTATATCAAGATTATAAAGATTATATCAATATTGTAAATTAGAATATATGAAGATTATATCAATTTTAGAATATATCAAGTTAGAATATATCAAGATTATAAAGTAAAAAGATTTTGTAAGCCTGGAGTAAGTCCTAAACATATGAATTAAACTTCATAGGTTAAATGATATGAATCCTCAATTGAACCACTGCCCTAGAACTTATTGAATTTTGAATTCTTTAATTTGTTAAAGGATACAATTACAATCAGGTTAATATTTTTAAAACATTTACTAAAATTATGACTGAAAAACACCATATTGTTTTTATCTAAAATCAGGCAAAGCATTACTGGGACTCTCATAAATAGAAAAAAATACATGGACCGTAAGGATATTGATGATTCCCTGGGAATTTCCCACACAGCATGTAGTTTCTGGAATTTTTATAATAATAATATTTTACCCACATTGATTTAACCCAGGGAAGGCTAAGCATCCCTTCTGATTTTACAATTCTTCCTATGTAATTCAAAATGTGAAATAAACATAATTATTTTTAGCATTTCTCCTTGTATAAAGTGAAAAAAATAAATTCTTTGTGATTTTCCATGTACCCTGTGAAATCCTAAAGACAGTTTTAGATGCAAAACATATCATTTAGAATTTGATTTGGAGACAGCAAATGTTAGAAATTATCATGAAATTTGATCAAAAGTAGGAAGACTTTGTTCTTTTAATTAATGAAGGACATGATACAGTCAACACACAACACAGTTAACTATTCTGGTAAGACACAGTATCTTTGTACTTTTGTCAGATTACTCAGAAGGTAAAGAAAAACCTTTTCTAAACTCTTAAGAGAAGACCAATAATCTGTGTAAATTTTGTCATTTTTACAGAAAGAAAATCAAATCTAATCTAATTTTGTATTAGTATAATTTTAATACAAAAGCTCTTCTTAAACAACCTTAAATAAATCCATCGAGCCTTAGCCTAACATATGAAATTCTTTTTCCATGAACCTTCTACAACTTTCTATATCCATTTAGATTTTTTCACACACTCTCCTCTTTCTTATTCTGGATAAACCAGTCATTTTACTTCAGAACAAAGTTGTCCTATTTTTCCATACATTGCATATAAAATTGTTCCTCTTGGCCACAATTGCTCCTTGTAAAGTCTCTCTTACCTACATGGGTTATAATTTTTAACCACAGTAGCTTCTACTTCCAAGAAAATCTATGAGGTGGATAAGTATGAACTATCTTTTATATACCAGCATTTTGTAACAGACTAGCAGAGCTAGTCTTACAACTTACATGTTAAAACTTTTTATAGCCATACACTTCCTTCAGATATGTATACAGTCTCTCTGTACCATCAAAATAAGAGAAAAAGTATAAAGCTCATAATTATGCTTCAGTATCCTTTTTTACTAGAAATAATCGAGATATTTAATGACTTCCCATTATATATCTTACTTAACATAAGTCTAAGGTTTTAAGTTACTAAATATCTTGGAAAATATCTTCCAACCAATTGTCATGCTACAAAACAGAGTAACTGTTGAATTAAAGTTTGTCAGAATAATGAGTCAATTTGATTAAACATTTCATAATCATCTTAGATATCTATTTTATGTAACGCAAGCTTATTTGATGAGTAAACCTGTACAAGTTTAGGGTGAACATGCCCAAGTAGAATAAAAACATGTGTTAACACAAATAACTCAGAACGCATCCCTGTTTTTGATAAAAGAACAATATTAAATGAGTCTTGCTGTCAAAGACTTACCTAATTTATGTGTACTTGAATTCTTGAAAACATTTGAGTTATAAACATTTGAGTTTATAGAAACTATTAAACATTGAGTTTAGCAGTTTATATAAGAACACTTTTTTCCACACTGAAAGTATTAGAAATTCAATTTCCTTAATTTCTAAGAATCTTAAGAATATTCAGTTTATATAAGTGCTTATTTATCTGTAAACTAGTCGGAATAGATCTCCTTTTAGAGATTTATAATATAATTTGATAATACTATTTGAAGGTAGGATAATATTACACATGTAGCCTACATACATTCATGTACACTATAGAAATAAAAGTTACTCCATTTTGATGCTAATTCACCATGTAGACTTCCGATTAACCCCAGTTGCATGAGTGCCTCCTTATTCCTACTTTATTTACTGTCCTTAGTATAAAAATGTGTACTCACTATACATCTTGCCTTTAAATCAATACAACCTTGCTGTTATTGCACAAATTATAGCGTATGATGCACATAGCATCCTTGCCTGTTCTGGAGTTACCTTTAGTAGACCCTATCGAGCATGTTCCCCTTTTCCCCATGCTATATAAGCCCTGAGTTTGGAATGTAGTGCTGTGGAGATCTACCTGTCTTGCCACCCAAGACCATGCTTCCCTTTGTTAGTTCCTAAATAATTCACGCTTTACTGATAAACTGGATTTGTCTGCCTTGTTCTTTGATGTCTCCGTTCCTTCTGCATTTGGGGGCTGCTTTGCATATATGTCCCATTCATGGAACACATACACACACATGTGAACACACAGAGATAGAAATAGAGAGCTTCCAGCTTTCATTCTAAAATTTTGGTTCACTCACTCATAAAAACGAGTTCTTGTTCTTGCCCTACCTTTATATTTTTGGCAGGATTATGTTTCTGTTAAATGGGGGAAGTTGAGATTACCTGCTTATAATGACTGCTGAAGCATCTGCACCAATATTTGTGAAGGAGACTTTTTTTCTGTGCCATGATGTATAATACTGTGGAGACTGAACTGCACTGCAGATGAAAGACTGAGGAGAAATCAGGCAGCTGACTAGGTGTCTCCAAAGACCATCTGAATTAAAAAAAAAAAATTCAGCCTGTTCCAATTCGTTTTTTTCAGCCTCAGGTGCTAGCAATTGTTTTCTCTTAAATTTAAGTAGAGTTCTGACTCTAAAGGAGATCGAAAAGGGGAAGAATACTTGGAAAGCAGCTATGTTAACACATTCGTCAGTCAAGGAGTTTCGTTAGCTTTGAGGGATAATTACTAATTCCTTGAGTAAAGACCCTAATGGGGTAGGGATTTGGGTTTCTTTTTTATGGATATTCCTGCAGTTGTCCTGAACCCCTTTGTTTCCACTAAAGTAGGGGTCCCCAAACCCCAGGCTGTGGACCATTACCAGTCCGTGGGCTGTTAGGAACCAGGCCACACAGCAGGAGGTCAACAGCTGGCTAGTGAGCATTACCACCTGAGCTCCACCTCCTGCCAGATCAGCACTGACATTAGATTCCCATAGGAGCGTGAACCCTATTGTGAACTGTGCATGTGAGGGATCTAGGTTGTACACTCCTTTTGAGAAACTAATGCCTGATGATTTAAGGTGTAACGGTTTCATCCCAAAATCATGTCTGCCATAGAAAAATTGTCTTCGATGAAACCTGTCCCTGGTGTCAAAAAGGTTGAGGACTGCTTCACTAAAGGGATGGGTGGAACGTGTTGACAAGAGCAACCATTGCCTCATGGCTAATAAGAACTGTTCAGGTGCAAAGGAGCATAGGTATAGAGCCAGGGAAGTTGAAGAAAACAAAGAATACTGATATTCCAATTGGAAATAATATATTTTTCCAGGTTTACTGGATTAGTGAAATTAAGCATAAAGTTATACAGGTTAATGAGAAGTCCTACTGAGACAAAAGATTGTTTGGATAAACTCAAGTCATAAGGTAGATCAAGTCCCACCACAGGTATGGTTTGCCTGCTCCAAGTGAGGGTGGGTGGAGAATAGGAGGAAAGTTTGCTTTTGTGTTCACTGGGAAGATGAAGGGGAATCCATTCATGGGATGATTTTTGCATCTCCTTTTGCACAAGGGTAATGGTTGTGTGAAGGAATACCACTGGAAAGATGAATTTTTGATCTTGCTCCCTTTTGCATCTTAAGGCCAGGTTATATATTTCTTTACACTAGCTGCAAGTGTCCCTACATAAAATGATTTTTTAGGGAGCAGATTGCTCTAGCACCTTTTATTCTAATTGTTTGAATTATAAAGCCTTGAGATTGCATTGTGTTGACTAGGCTTTGTCTGCAATGGAGCCCTTAGGGTTTTGAGCTAGTGACTGTATTTCAGAGATAGTAGTCTTCCACCACTTCGTTTTTAAATAACATCTGTAATCTTTGCTGTAAGACCTTAAGAAACCTAACACCAACGGCAGAGGTGATTCAGCCCTCAAGAACATTAGAGTTGTTCTTTCAAACACTTTTTTTTTTTTTTTGAGATGAAGTCTCGCTCTGTCGCCCAGGCTGGAGTGCAGTGGTGTGATCTCCACTTACTGCAAGCTCCGCCTCCCAGGTTCACGCCATTTTCCTGCCTCAGCCTCCCGAGTAGCTGGGACTACAGGCGCCCACCACCACGCCCTGCCAATTTTTTTATTTTTAGTAGAAACGGAGTTTCACTGTGTTAGCCAGGATGGTCTTGGTCTCCTGACCTCGTGATCTGCCTGCCTTGGCCTCCCAAAATGCTGGGATTACAGGCATGAGCCACTGCGCCTAACTCTTTCAAACATATTCTAATCTACATCTGTAATTAACGCTGGATTCATCTCTCCATCTTATAATATGTTGCATCTCTGTCTAATAAGCTGTTCCTCCAATGGCTTTAGCCTGCATGTAAGCCTCAGGACTGTTCTGACGTTTTTGATAGTCCATTTCCCAGGCCCACAAGCAGCTGCACAAGTGGATATAAATCAGTGGAGCCTGGGAGAACATGTGCTGATGACCAGACTGAATTGTTACTAAATTCTTCCCTGTTGTTACAGGTGTCTTTAAAGTCATTGACAGTACTATGTAAATCTAAGTGAGACAAAGGCTTAAAGTGTACTTGTTCAAATGGGTATTCAGGTCATTGATTCTTCATTACAGGTAGGGAAAGGCCAATAATATGGGTTGGAATGGAAAACTGGGAAGCAGGAGAATTTAATGGAACCAGGGTAGGGTAAAGAGGAGGAGTAAGGTCCAAAAGTGAACAAAGAAAAACACAGAATAAGGAAAACACAGAATAAGGAGGAATCGTTGGTAAGAAAAATGGCAGTGATGGTATTCAAGGATGGTTTCGAGTGAGGAAATTGTGTGAGTTTGCTGGAGATAAAGAAGGAGCAGGAGGAGTTAACTGGTGGTGAGAGACATAATCCTTAGTAAAACTATGCCAAATGGAGATAATGAACTGAATTGTGGCTATAATGGCAAAACACATAATTCACAGGGATTTTGAAGGGGGTCAAGGTGCGCATTGGAGTTTCCTCCAGTAACAAGGTTAAACAAAAGCTGGCAACCAAACCAAAAGAGCAGTAAAACAAATAATTAATGTCGAATCTTTACCATATTGTCATGAACAATGTCTGGAGCACAGGACTCAGGCACTGCTTTCACTGTGGGATGCCCAAATTGTGGGGCACAACTGGCCGGAGAGACCTCAGTCACTGAGGGGAGAAGATGGGGATCCAGAGGTGGGCTTCCAGTCCTATCCAGGTTACGGCACAACACAAAGACAAAAAACAAGCAACTAAGGGATTTGGTCTTAGTGAGGCTGCTGAAACAGGAACAGAACCCCAGATCCAAAGATCAGAGGGTCTCACAGCTTGGTTTTGCCTTAGACTTTAAAGAGAGGAACAGAATAGCAAAGACTTGGAATCAACCCAAATGTCCATCAGTGACAGATTGGATTAAGAAAATGTGGCACATATACACCGTGGAATACTATGCAGCCATAAAAAAGGATGAGTTTGTGTCCTTTGTAGGGACATGGATGCAGCTGCAAACCATCATTCTTAGCAAACTATCACAAGAACAGAAAACCAAACACCACATGTTCTCACTCATACGTGGGAACTGAACAATGAGATCACTTGGACTCAGGAAGGGGAACATCACACACCGGGGCCTATCATGGGGAGGAGAGGGGGGGAGGGATTGCATTGGGAGTTATACCTGATGTAAATGATGAGTTGATGGGTGCAGCACACCAACATGGCACAAGTATACATATGTAACAAACCTGCACGTTATGCACATGTACCCTACAACTTAAAGTATAATAATAATAAATAAATTTTTAAAAAAATAAAAATTAAAAAAAAAAAAAAAGAGAGGAACAGAGAAGTTATAGATGGTGTGCTTTTACAGGTGACAGGTGGTTTTTAACCAACCAGTACATGTTTATATCTATGTCTAGATAGTTTTGAGGATAAATAGTTCAGCTAATCATTTATAAGATAAACAATGGGAATTTAAAGGGTCTATATCTGGCCTTGCAATGGACAACAAGGGGGTCATACTGTTATCTAAATTCCAACATTGTCAACTCTTTTATATTTATTGTTTAATATTTACAAGTGGTTTGTCAATCATTTTTCTCATCTTATACTATTTTTCCCATTTCCTTCTCTTTTGACTTTCTTCAGAGAAACTATGTTTTGTTTTCTGGTGTTTCGCGTAGGTTATGTGGAAGTTATAAATGTTTTGTAAACTAGCCATAGTTGTCTTTCAGTATATTAAATACAAATGTGTATCTATATATCGCTAATGATTAAAGACAATGTAAAGTTATCCTTTTCAAAATAATGTACTTAGCCTAATTTCTTCTGCTAATACCTTCCTTATTTGTAAGTCTAAGTTAACACAGGTCTAGTCAATTATAGACCTAGATTATGAGAATTTTATTAATTTGAATTCTAAAATTTTACATACCATATGAAATCTTCAAACTTATTCTTCCATTCAGTTTATAATCAATAACTAAATATTATTTTGCACATAACTATACAGTAATTTTAATATGTACTTTTAGTACTCATTGTCAGTCATTTTATACCATTTACTTCTTTTACCTCCCCCACCCAATGCTAGACCGTTCACTGCTACATTAATAGTTGTGATGTGTTCTGCATTCTAGTGAATGACAGAAGAATAGTGATTAGTATGGCTGGAAAACTTTAGGAAAATTCATTGTTCTTGTGGTGTCTGGCAGTGACATGGGACCATTCCAGTTCTCACACTCCATAGCAAGAAGCAAAACTATACAATGTACATGAACATATTTTCACCTTATACTGCATATAGTCTTCCCCACTGTCAGCCTCCTCTCTCCAACTACCAGCCTTCACCAAACAACATACATCTCATTCCAGACATGATTAACATCATTAGGAAGGACTAATGGAGAGCATCTACAGTTTCAAAAAGTTTCAAATCCAAGTCAAAAATAATTGTTTTCATGGAGGGCAGTTTTTAGAGGTCTGGTCCATTGATGTCCTGGCCCTTGATACCTATCTACCAAATAGTGTCTCAAAGCCCCTATATGAATTCAAGGATCCTGATGATTTGAAACCATAGTTAATATATGATACATACAAAGAAGAATTTCTTATAAGCATTCGAAGTAAAAATGAAAATTCACATGGTTGAGAGCCTAGTTTAGTACTCAGATAAGGAAATTCAATGCCTTATTAATTTTATCTATCTATCTATCTATCTATCTATCTATCTATCTATCTATCATCATTTATTTTGAGCTTGTTGATGAACTACCATCATAGGAAAGAGGAAACCATACCAGCAAGAGGAAACCATGAAAATACTAATCAGGGAGAACCAGGAAAAGGTCTAAGAGCCAAAGCAGGTTAACTGCATGTCACTGTTCTTTAAACACGGAGAGAGAGTTCACATTAATTCATGTTCTCAATCCATTGTTTTAAGCCTACTCTGTCACAACAGTTTTCCCACTCGAATACTTCATTTTTGACATTTATCAGTTACATTACCCAGTTAGATTAGGCAATAATCTTCTTACAAAGGAGAGAGTATCTCAAGAGTCCTTGTGTAACTGAGCATTTTTTCTCTGAGTTTCTTACATATGAATGACAACTTGTTCAGGCAGGGACCTCTTAGATCCTAAACTTTACCCCTCAAAATTCCTGTGTCTTCTTTGTGTTTCACGTCAAGAAATAGACTTCTGAAACTGGTCTTTTTTTTTTTTTTTCTTTGTAGCTAACCTATTTTTTTTTCTTTATAAATGCCTTCAGGATTTTTTTTTCTACTTGTTGAAATTCAAACATTTTTCAGCCTTAGGATATATCTACAGAGAACTGCTTTTTATTTTATTTTTCCACTGGAATGCACAAAACCCTTTCAAATGTTAGACTCAGATTTTTCTTCATTTCCATAATGAAGTCAAGTGAAGTAGATATAAAGTTCTAGAAGTGCACCTCTAGAAGTGGACAGACCAGATTTGCAGGGTCTGCCACCTACTGACTCTGATGAGTTATTTAAAATTCTGTGCAAACTTCTTCTCATCAGTTATTAAATAGAGGTAAGAATATATTTAATCAGATTTTCCTGGAGATTAAATGAGATAATGGTAGATACTTAGGGCTTTGGTTTGAATGTTTGTGTTTCCTCCAAAAGTCATGTTGAAACTTAATGTCCAATGTAACAGTATTAAGAAGTGGGGTCTTCAGGAGGTAATTAGGAGACCAGAGCTCTGTTATCATGGATGGGATTAGTGATTTGATTTATAAAAGAGTTTGAGGGGGTGAGTTTAGCCCCATTTTATCTCTTCTGCCATATGAGGATACGGTGTTCATCACTTTTGCCCTTCCAGCTCTTCCACCATGTGGGGAAGTTGCCACAAGGACACCATTGATAGAACGGCCCCACCAAACACCAAACCTGCCAGTGCCTTGATCTTAAAATTCCTAAGCTTTAGAACTATGCGAAATAAATTTTAGTTTTTTTATAAATTACGCAGTCCCAGGTATATTTTTTAGAGCAGCAGGAATGGACTATGACACTTAGTAAACGGTAAATAATTCATATATGTTAGTTATTTGTCATTATTGCTTTATTTCTATATTCATGGTTTCTTCCAATGAAAACTGATAAGTCTTTGATAGAATTTCTATAATCTTCCTGTTAGGTTGAATGCCTGTTACCTTTTAAAAATTATTTATCTATTATTTTCCTCTTTAAAAATATTTTCCTTGGCCGGGCGCGGTGGCTCAAGCCTGTAATCCCAGCACTTTGGGAGGCCGAGACGGGCAGATCACGAGGTCAGGAGTTCGAGACCATCCTGGCTAACATGGTGAAACCCCGTCTCTACTAAAAAATAAGAAAAAATTGCCGGGCGAGGTGGCAGGCGCCTGTAGTCCCGGCTACTCGGGAGGCTGAGGCAGGAGAATGGCGTAAAAACCCGGGAGGCGGAGCTTGCAGTGAGCTGAGATCCGGCCACTGCACTCCAGCCTGGGCGACACAGCGAGACTCCGTCTCAAAAAAAAAAAAAAATATTTTCCTGTGTGTTATGAGTAAAAATATTAAATGTATTATCTAAGTGGTCATTTTATCTATCTCAACCTTTCATAGCCTCCAAAGATTTTAATGTTTATTTTGTATTTTAGGTTTTCTCTCTTCTGTTTCTTCCTCCCTTCCTCCTTTCCCACTCTCCTGTCAATTCCCATTGTATCTCTGTTTTTGATTCAAGGTGTTCTTTCTTTGTAGCTCCCTAATGGTATTAACAGAGACTTTTTCTAAAGATATGTACCTCTTCAAAATCATCAAGGCATCATCCCCTTTTCTATAGCTTCTATTAATAGGCCTGTTGTTGCTTCTGTTTTTATGTTTGAGTTCAGAAGATCTCTCCAGTTCAAAACTAGTCCATATACATAATTACCACCATCCACGTGGGCGCTAGTAAGTCTCCTTCCAGATTTCAATAAGAGGGTCACGTTGATATAAAAAATCCTTACCTGTCGGTCAATTTGCAAATTATGTTCAAAGTTCTTTGATGATGTTTTATGGGCCTGAAATTAGGTCTCATCTTCTATCCCTTTGGATTTTCTGATTGAACTATAGAGTCAGGTGCAGTTTGAAGTTCTTCTTTTAACACTATAGTCCATGAACACCCTCACTCTCAGCATGGTAAGCCTTGTCTTAGTACTTTTCTCAGTGCTTTCCTAAGATGTGTAAGCACTCCAGGGAGTGAGGAAGCCCTGCACGTGCCTATACCCTGCAGTGACGCAGGCTGGCAGAGACTCCCAGTACAAGTGAGAAAGAGCTGTTGACAAAGGCTGGGGACAGAATTTTCACTCTGCCTGGATAAAATTGTAACTTCTCTGCACTTGAGGGAAAGCTGCTTTCCCCCGCCCATCATTTTTGCATCTAGTTCTCAGTCTGGCAAAGTCAGATGGATTGTCATAGTCTTTTCTTCTTTTTCCTTTTTTTGGCAACTGTTCTGGTTTGTTAAGACTGTAGTTGAATGTAGTATGTTAAGGGTACATAATCCTTTCCTGTTTTGTTTTTGGTTACTTATTCTCCTTCATATGACTGCGGTTGCATATGACATGTGGTTCATAGATAGACTTTTAATACTTTTAAATCCGTCTCTACTAACAATGGCATTTATTTAAAATCTGATTGAAAATTTACCTATGTTCTTTTTTCTTCTTTAATTAGTTACAACAGCACAAACCTTTTTTCTCCCCTCCCTCATTGTGTGCATGTGCGTGTGTGTATGTGTGTGTGTGTGTGTGGAAGAGGAAACTTTGCAAGAAAAATATCAAACCCCTATAGTTTGTCAGATCATTAATCCAAAAGTTTGCCTCCTTCAACATTCCAGACTAAGGCAACTTGATATTCTACAAGCAGATATTCCTAGGACTGCAATTAAATTTACCAGGGGGAAATTTCTAGCATAGTCTCCCAGACCATAGTCACAGTAGAGACGGTCAAATATCCAACAATACCAATTCTCATCTTTTTATTTTCAGTAATCCAACATTCCTTTCTTATTTCCTGATCAGGATTTGGCTGAGAATGTCGCTGTCCACCTAAGATTTTATTTCCCAGACTCCATTGCACCTTGCTGAGGAGATGTGAATAAGTTAGGGCAAGAAGGGGTGTGAGTGAAAACGATGGAGGTAACTTCCTAGTTTTATGGATATAAATGCTTGCTGTGGTATACCTTTTCCTAACCTATGTTATTGGAACCCAATCATGGGGGCTTCCAGCTTCAACCGCACAGGTGTGTCTGACACCCTGGGCAATGGTAGGGGAGGAAGACAGAAGGGTATGGGCCCCTGCCACTGCAGCCTTCTCACCCATGAACTCTTAATAAAAGAGAAATATTTTCCAATCTCATTTAAACCTCAGCATTTTGAAGTATTTTTATTGTAGCAGAATTTCCTGTACAGTAACTAATACAAAATGTATTTAAAAAGGGTAGATGCATTTTCCTCCCAAATATGAAGAAAAAATGACCATGAACAATTCGTAAACTTCTACATACTGCTTTGATAAGATCAGGCTCATGAGCACTGAAATGTTTTCACAGTAAAGACAGTGATTTCTTGGAGTATTGTTGCTTTCAAGGCTTTTACATGTGGGGTGGTTAAAATGGATGTGTCTGTGGTCTTTGGTGGGGGTGGGAAATGGAACCCTATCTGCTCTTATTTATTGGGATAAAATGATTGATGAGAAATCACAAATGGAAACCCACATTCTGCCAGAAGATCTCACAACAGCATGATATTACCTTTCAGGAAAACTATAAAGGGTTTATAAAAGCAAGACAGAGATAGTAGCCTTTTTTCAATGGCGTCTTCCATTCCCTCACAGAGCTATCATCCCTAGAGGGATATTTTAAAAGCTGAATCCTTAGCCTTTTGTAATAACATAAGCACAACTTTTTAAGACTGACCTGACATCCTGCAACTCCTTTTTTTTCCCTCCAGTGGAGATGTGAATCAGTGGCAGCTTCATAGCTTTTTATTGGATGTCTTTTGAGCATGGACTACATCAGTTTCCTATGGAGCTTGACAAAGGAGAAATTTTGGCAATGAGAAGAGCCTCTGGCATGTTAGAAACAGAAAGCAACATATATGCTTCAGAAATAGCAAATGGCTTGCCTGCCAAACCAACCCTGTGGTGCACAGGGTTCTGTATTACAAGCCTGCCTGCCTCTAAACTCAAAGCAGAGGGGAAAGCAGTGGAGTTCTTCTGGCTTAGAGCTGTTTCTCTTAAATCTGTGCTAAAAGAAAAACCCATGACCTTCATCTCTTAGCAAAAACCTCATGCTTTGCTGATTCCTATTTTAATGCAGATTTCTATGTCCTTGTATATAAAAGCAACTCTTTGAAGGCTTTAAGAAACAAGGAATTGCAGTGGAATGCACATATGAATTATTATTTACTTGGAATCATAAGCATGAATAGTATGCAGAAACAGAATTGACTTTTAAGAATAACAACTGAGAACTGTGTGGCATGTACTGTGCTAAGCATTTGACATGTCATTAATCTTAATACTCCCAGAGGATATACAATGTTATCTCCATTTTACAAATGAGAAAACTAAAAATAACACTCCCAAGGGAATACAGCTAGTAAGTGGTAGATATGGGTTGCTAATTCAGGTTAAGCTAGTTACCAAATCTGTTATTGTCACTATATTTTGTTGTACAGACCTTAATTACTACACAAAGCAACATAAACTATTTAGTGTCTATGTACTAACTACAGATAAGTGTTACCAAAAAGAAGTAAGAGTTAACTTTATTTTTTGTGAAAGAAATATGACCATGAACTGTATAATTACAGATGTTTTCTCGAATTTTGAAGCCTTACCTAAATTTTGAACTGAAGTCCTCAGAAATCATGCCAACCTTAAAAGCCTGTGGCAGGCAATGAAACATTTATAAAATGTGACAATAACTGCTATTCTTGGTAATAATGTCTAAGTCATTTGATATTTTGCATTTGCTTTTTTCTTAAAATCTCCAGAATTCCAAAAGTTAAAAAGCACCATTATGCGCGCACACACACACACACACACACACACACTAAAGTAACACCTTTCAAGGACTTTGTTTTTGGCTTCTCAAGAGAAAAAAGAGTTCTGTAGCTTAAGAACACAATGCTGACTGAACAAAAAACAAAACAAATCAAAACCAAGAAACAATAACAACAGAAAGATGAGGACCATTTGTTTTTGTAAGGAAAATGCAAGGGACAGAACCTTGGAACCCTTTTGCATAACTTGTTTCTCCTGATTTTCCTAGCAACAGAGTGAATGCAGCTGCAACTACCAAGCCAAAACTTGTGGTTTCTTTGAGTCAAAGCCCAGCTCTCAGCAAATTGATTTTGGTTTCAACTAATTGCCTGACGTTGGAGGCACAAAAAGGTAAATTAAGCCTTTTGTACTCCGGATATTGAGTTTGATTCTATACACGAAAATAATCTATTTCATTCAACCTTTCTGGACATAACAGCTTCACTATTCAAAATACGATATTTTTGCTGTTTTTGGCACCCCTCCCAATCTGTTTGAAAGTCTTCTGGTATCTCCCACTAAATATTTCATTTTCCATCATAGTCACCTAGTCTTTTTCCCTTGGTCATTGAATAATTTGAGGCAGGCCTCCTGGGAAGCTATGCCCAGAGTATTCACATTTCTCTCTCTCTCCCCCATTAAAACTTACCTCTTCTGAGTGATAAGCTATGTCAGTCCTTGCTCTTCACAAGTGTCATTACATTAGTTTATAAAATCTCACTGTGGTCATCTATTTAACTACAGAAACACTTGTCTGAATGTAAAAAGAGTATCAAGCATGGCGTAAGAACCACTGCAATTCAGCAAAATGCTATCATTTTATTTAATGGCTTTTTAAGATTAAATCATGTAATTTACCATTTTATTACCACCACTTCATATTCATTCACTCATTCATCTATCCATGTACCCATTCATTCATCATCCATCCACTTATCTTTCCATTCACCCAACCATCCTCCATTAATATTAATTTGCTCATTGAAAAAATTAGTATTGAGCTTCCAGCTTAGTTTTTTAGGTGCTAGAGCTACAGCAGTAAAAACGTAAAACAAAATGGTTCTGCCCTCAGAGTACTTGCATTTTAATGCATAAACAATTAATAAAAACAAGCAAAGGAAAATATAACATGCCATATAATAATAAGCCCTATAAAAAGGATAAACCTGAGCAGTGGGGAAAATGGGGAGATGTTGGTCAAAGGGTAAAAAGTTTTATTTTTGCAAGATGAATAATTTCTGGACATTTAATATGCAGCATGGTGACTATAGTGAATAATACTGTATTATACATACTTGAAATTTGCTAAGAGAGTAGACCTTAAGTATTTTCACTACAGAAAAGCAAAACATCACATTGCACACATGAAAAACATACCATTTTTATTTGTCAAGTATACTCCAATAAATCTGGAGCGAAAAGGAAGGCTAAAACAAATTAAGAAGCAAAAGCAAAAGAAGTGCTGAAGGTAAATGGACCTATTATTTGTTGTTGTTCTTTTAAGATTGGTTAAGGAAAAGGTTTTTTGTTTGTTTGTTTTTTGTTTGTTGTTGTTGGTTTGTTTGTTTGTTTGTTTTTGAGACGGAGTCTCACTCTGTCACCCAGGCTGGAGTGTAGTGGCACGATCTCGGCTCACTGCAAACTCCGCCTCCCACGTTCAAGGGATTCTCGGGCCTTGGCCTTCCAAGTAGCTGGGAATATAGGTGCCCACCACTACGCCTGGCTAATTTTTGTATTTTTAGTAAAGATGGGGTTTCGCCATGTTGACAAGGCTGGTCTCAAACTCCTGACCTCAGTTGATCCACCCACCTCAGCCTCCCAAAGTCCTGGGATTACAGGCATAAGCCACTGCACCAGGCCAGAAAATTTTTTAATAAGGCGATATCTGAACAGATCAGTGAAAAGGGTAGAGAAGCCAGCCATAAGAATAACTATCTGAAGGAACACTTATAATTAGAGAAGAGCAAATTCAAAGGTCCTGAGGTAAACACAGATGCGTGGCATGTCTAAAGAATGTTAAGGAGCGCAGTCTGATGTGTGATTGGAATGAGGTAAATAAGGAGAAAAATGATAAGAGATGAAATCGTGTAGTTATTGATGGGCCATGTAAAGTAAGGTTTTGTAGGTCATGATAAATATTCTGTTATCCGTTATGATTTATCAATAAATTATGTTAAATAATTTATCATTATCTTCTCTGGTTCCATAAGCTGAGTCAACTGAGAGTGAGGTTCTTGCTTGTAGTTTCTTAGGATGTAAGTCAGATTTCAGCTGGGTCTGCAGTCATATGAGGATTCAATGGGCTTTATGTCCATGTCACTTGTCTGAGTTGGTGTTGGTTATCTGTTTGGTGCTTTTTAGGGCTGTCAGACAAAGAGCCCATGTGTGGCTTATTTATGTGTCTTGAGCTTATTATAAAATGGGGCCTGGGTTTTTAAGAGACAGTGCCCCAAGAATAAACTTTAAAATTGAGCATTCCAAGAAGTAAGAAGGGGAAGTTGCCAATTTAGTTAAGGCTGTGTCTAAAACTGACACAGCAACATTTCTGCCATATTCTATTTCTCAAAGCAGTCACAAAGCCCCTCAGAAGCAAAGGAATGTAGAGATAAACTCAATCTCTTAATGGAGAAGAGGCAAGATCGTATTACTGAAGAGCATGTGAAATGGTAAGTGCGTTGTAGACACATTTTGGAAATGTAAGTTGCCACAGTAAGAATATCGGATTCCATTAGGAATATTATAAAGGTACTGGAGGGTTTTGAGAAGAGAAAATATATCCTATTGTATGACTTAGAGTCTTTTTGTTGAGAAATTTAGTGGTGCAAATTAGAAAAAATGAGATTACTTAAGAAGCTATCGGCCAGGCGCAGTGGCTCACGCCTGTAATCTCAGCACTTTGGGAGGCCGAGGCAGGCAGATCATGAGGTCGAGCAATTGAGATCATCCTGGCCAACATGGTGAAACCCCACCTCTACTAAAAATACAAAAATTAGGTGGGTGTGGTGGCATGCGCCTGTAGTCCCAGCTACTCAGGAGGCTGAGGCAGGAGAATCACTTGAACCCAGGAGGCAGAAGTTGTAGTGAGCCAAGATCCGCCAGTGCACTCCACCCTGGCAACGGAGTGAGACTGCATCTCAAAAAAAAAAAAAAAAAAAAAAAAAAAGGAACTATCAAAATAATCAAAGTGTAAGGAATTAATTTAATGGCTTTGGCTAGGGTGTTGGAAGTGAAGATGGCAAAATTAGATTGGATTGTGCATTTACTGACATTGAGATTTGCTGATGAATTCAATGCAGGTTGTGAGAAAAAGAGATTAGTCTACTAACAACATTGGCTGAGCAACTTGGAAAATAAAGCTCCCAGTTACTCAGGTGGAAAAAGTGTAGGAAGACCAAATGTGGAGGTTTCCAAATCAAGAATTGAATTGGACATGTTAAATTGTAAATGCATATTGGAAGTTAAAATGGAGCTAATTTCAGGAGTTCAAGTGTTAGGTTCAAGACAGAGACATGAATTTGGAAAAATCGAGATCTAGATGATTTTTAAACCATGATAGTTGAGGAGTGCCCATATAGTAAGCACACAAAAAGAAGAAAAGAGGGCACTGGATGCGTGTCTGGGTTACTCAATGTTCGAAGCTTGGGGAAACGAAGAAAAGGATGTGCATAGCCATAAGTATCACTCTAGTGTAACAACCTCCTAAGCATTCTTACTGACAATATTACTGATGACCCCACTGCAACCCCAAGCTTTCTTTATCCATTTGCCTGTCAAGCCAGAATTATCTTCATCAAGTGCAGCTATAGTCCAGTCATGTTACCTTTCTGCTTAAAACCATTTGTCAGTAATTTAGCTAATGCTCAAAAACCTTACTTAGATCTCATGACCTGTAAGCTCCTGAAGGAGGGCTCATCTGCAAATGTTCTTCTTGTTACTACCTGTACTATCTGCATCGTGTTCTACCCGGAATGTTTTCCCCAATCTCAGGGTATTAGGCCTGCCCATCCTCCTGTCTAGAATTTAATTACACTTCATATCTTCACCAGTTTAACTCCTCATCATACATCTCTTCCCCATTTACATGCCATATGCCCTGATACTTCATCAGATTCCTTTGCTTTCACCCTTATATCTTCCTATCTGTTACTTCAAATAAACTGAAATTTCAAACTACTTTATTCTGTATTTATTGGACAAATATCTGTCATGATCATTAAACTTCAATAAAAAAGGCTTCCTGATTCTTTAAGTGACTACGCATTGTCTGGGGTGCTGATACAGTCTCTGGCACAGAGAAATCACTAGTTGTTACATAAATAAATTAATTAACTTTTGTGTAAAATTACTTAATGTCTAAAATGGGTGCTGGGAGATAAAAACTTACATGGGAATTTGAATATAGATTTAAGAGAAAGATAAATATATATAAGAGA
This sequence comes from Papio anubis, assembly GCF_008728515.1. Lineage (NCBI taxonomy): Eukaryota > Metazoa > Chordata > Mammalia > Primates > Cercopithecidae > Papio > Papio anubis. The sequence continues at coordinate 41,413,196 of NC_044988.1, read as the reverse complement.
TAATGTAATTCAGTTAATTACCCTTAACTTGTAATGCTACCCCCATCTGTGGAGCTTTCTAATATATTAGCATGACATTAGAAGGAATAAAAAAAAAATCTCAGACAAATTCTCCTTCATGTTCCTCTTCATTGGCTACTAGTTAATCCACTTACTCATAAAACTGTGTTTGGTGGACAACAGTGTTAGCAAGTTAGGGTTTCCAGGCACTAGGATCCCTGGGTCCATTTTGAAGGGCCCATAAGCCTTTTTAAAACATTTGTGTAGAGTTCATGTTTTTCATCAAAAGACAAACCCTCTTTGTTTTCCAATGCATTATCCTGAATTCTTTTCATCTTGCTACAGTTTCCATTTTTAAGACTTCCCTACCTTCCTCTTGTTCCTCATCTGCATGAGTTGCAAGCATTTTGCCAATGCCTCCGGCAAGTGGAGTCTTTTTCCTAAACCATTTCCACATGTGGCAATATCTTCTCCTAGGGCTGTTAAGCTTTTTTATCCTTGCAGTTCGAGACAGAGGTAACTTACAGCATAGAGTCTCTGGGTATTGAAAACATGATGGATGTCTTGTTTGTCTTGATTGTACCTTGCCTCTATTTCAGGCATGCACCAAATAGTCTGCCTTATTGATGACTGTGACTCAAGTCACTAACACTCAGCAGTGACAGTTCAGCTGCAAACTGATCACCAGCCTTCCCTTTTGTGCCATTCTTCCCTCACTTAATTCCTAAATGGCTATTTCTTATATTTTTATTGAATTTGTTTTTGTTCAGTCCTTAAATATTTTCTAAAGACCCTTCAATCAATTTAAATCAGAATGTTCTTTACCTTATAGTGTTGGTTTTTTGTCCTTGTTATTTATTAAGACACTTACTGAATCATAATTATTTACTTCATAAATATTATTTGTATTTTTCCAATTGCTTATATGTGAGATAAGAATTAATATCTTCATTTCAGCTTTCAACAAACTGTACTTTCAAGCAAAATTCATATTCACTTTTACAATGCCCAAAAGATTCTCAAGAACATTAGAATCCAGAAATAAAAAAGTATAAGATGATACATCTAATTTGCAAAAATATATATACAGTGATTTTCAACATTAGTTTGATAAATATAAATAAGAATAGAAATTGTAGAAACCTCTTTTGGTGTTTAAAATCCATAGCAAAGATAGAGATACATAAATGGGGTATGTAACTAGAGTGTAGAGTTTTCTATCTCTAACATATTTGAAGACTCAGGTCTGTGAAATATTATTTGTGATACCACATTTTCTCACAAGTAAATATTGTTATAAATTTTAGGAATAACTTGTGAGTTGAAACTAAGTCTTTTAATTTAACATTATTACAGTAAGTTAAGGGGTTGGGAGGGAATATTTCTAAAGAAATAATTTGCAGCAATGTGTAATCTAAAAAACAGGAATTCTGAATTGCACATTAAATGATATCAGAACATTATTTTGGAAAGTTACTCTAAAATGACAAGAATTGAGTTCTGTTATGATTTTTCTAGAGAGTTTCTGTGTAGATATCTTTAAGCAGTATTTGCATAATGGTGAGTGCTGATGGTAGAGTAACAAGATATTTTATTTACTTACAGTAGAAAGCAGTATCTTGCAAAAGAAAATAGTTCTGTCATAATAAGTTGTGACTCTGGGATTATGACCAGGACAAGGCTGGTTTTGTGATAGCAAATGCTGTATTTCTCTGTGGGCAGAATAGGTTTACATGCAAAGAAGTACTGATATAGAATATTTTATTTCTTTCAATTGAATTTTTTTATTTTTATACACAATATAATTAACAAATGAGAATCTGCCCACATTACACCAGCAGAAGAACAGAATAATAGGATTTAAAAGTATTTCAACACCTGACTTTTCAGTTAATAAAGACATCCAAATGGTAAAATTCTGTTTCAGCCAATTAATTTACATAAGTTAAATTAACAGATCTTAAAAAAGGCATCTCTACTTCCAACACACACCATGCTGGTGGGTGTCAATTGCACAGCTGAGAAGAGCAACAGTTTTGGGTCATGAATTTTAAATGTGATAATTCAGTTCAAGAAACCATGTCCCTAATAACCAGCTCTCAGTAATTTTAAAAATAGTTGTTTTGTTTGTTCAAGTTTTTATTTGAACCACTGATGTCCCTCTCCCTTTCTCCATCCCTAGCCAGTCATTTTGAAAATTATGGGTATTAGTACATTGTCTAGAATGTACCAGTAAAATATAGCATGGGTACACTGATGTGTTTATTTTTGTTATACAAGATTTAAAGATGCTTTTTTAGAACTCTGAAGCATAAGCCAATGACATAATTAAATGGAAAACGTGTTATTTCCTCTGTTTTTATTAGCTAGCTGTATAGGCAATTGATTTCCAAGTGATTGATTATTTTGCACCATAGTCAATTTTTACTTGTGATATATTCTAGCAATAGAATTTTTTCTACTGCTGTGGAGAAATTATTTGGTATCTTCAAATGCATAGAAGAGTCACCTTTAGCATCTATGTGATTGGAAGTTACTATTAGTTGTTAATCTTTTTGTTGAGCAAAGCTCCTTTTTGTTCCCATTGGCTTGCTCATAGTCATACTGGTTAAGGCCTTGCATCCAAATAAAGTTCTTTGCATGATGAATAATCATCCCAGAAGTTGTAAAGTTGTTCAAATTTTAATTATAGAGACCACTCAGATTTTTTAATTTTTTCTAATTCATTAAAGGTAGGCAATAACATGAACCTAAAGTTTAGCATGTTTACAAGGTTCATAATTTTCATGCTTGGAAGCATGGAAAATCTCAAAACTAGAAGAAATTAACATCGATTGTTGCCCCTTGATTGCCATTTGATTTGGTTCCTTTTCTTTGCCTTTGCCTTTTTCCATAAACTAAGGGAATAGCAAGGCTACTCTTGTGATTAGGATAAACATCAACCCCCTACTTAGAACCCCATTAGTCAGTGTACTCAAGGGAAAGTTGTAATTTGTTAGCAACACTTTCAAGGCCATGATTTCCTTTTAATTCCTACCTTTCATCACTTTCCTGATTTCTCACCAACTCCCTCACAACATTTTCCTTTCCAGGATCCTGATGTGGGCCATATTCCAGCTACTTGATCTTCTTTCTCTCTTACCTGAGCTGTCTGTCTTCCCCAGTTCTTCTTCTTTTCTTATATCTGCCTCCATTTCTCGACAGTCACTACCTCTGAGAAGCCTACCCTGACCTTCAGATACTAGGCTGGATCTTCTTACATGGACTCTCATGGCATTTGTTACTCCGATTCTCTCTCCTCAACCCTACTCCAGCAGCCAGAGCATAACTCTGTTATGGTTGGCTGTATGTAATCCAGGCTTCAGTGACATTTCCAATTTCTGGTTAAATATAAGTGATTTAATAAGTTTCTGATTAATTAAAAGGTTGATTTGCAAACATTCTAGAAAGCATAATGCATTATTTTCTTCCTCCATTTGATTATCAGTTACCAATTCCTTAACACCTTATAATCTGGTTTTCTTCTGGTTTCTTCTGGATGTCATCTTTGGACATAATCTATTAACAGAGTTGTTCTGATTGTCAATCCAGTTTTCTCTTCTTTGTCCTACCCTCTTTTACTTCCTTGTAGTGTATAACACAACTGGTCGTTTCATTCTTTTTAAAAATATTGCTTCCCCTCAATTTATAATAAATATTTAACTCTACTTGATTTCTCTCCAAATTTCCTTAGACAATGATTAGATGTTCTCCAAGTTTTCGTTGGGTGAGATTTTCTTTGTTGGCCTTCCTTTAGAAATCAGTCAGGTTCACAGCCTCAACTCTCACTTCTGTGCCCAGGATGCTTAAATAATTCTTTTTAGTCTAGCTTCTTTCTGGAGATTTAGTCTGTATTTTCTGTATTTGTAATGACTCTCGAATATTTCCATTTAAATGTTCTGCTACTTTAAACCCAACAAGTTTGTAAAACACTCTCCTAGACCCCATTACATACTCAAAGTCTTTATATTCTTTGATAACTCTCAAAACTGCCTGAGGTTGAAAGCTTTATTCATTAATGGCGAATTCTGTCTTCCCTCTTAATGTCTATGTTCCCAAATCCTAATGAGTCCATTTCCTCAGGATTTCTTACGTGCATATTTTCTTTTCTTCCTGCTAATACCACTATAGTTATGACATAGGTTGGGTATATTTTGTTCACATTCTTAAAAAAGAAAAAAATTCATTTAAGTGACATTTCTGTCTCAATTTTTTTACTATTACTGTAATAAAATTTTAACCCTTCTCAGAATGTTTAAGTGACTTTCCATTTTGACAACAGCATAAAGTTAAAACATCTAAACCTTATACTCCAAATTCTAGACAATGTTGTCCCAAGCAACCTGCTGTGATTCACCTCTCATCACTGCCTTTCTCAAAGTCATTAAGCTAGCCTAATTCATTTATTCAACTCTCGTCTCAGTAAATGTTATATTTTTCTGCCTTTGAGATAAAGGCAGAAAAGTTTATACCATTCATTGAAGCTGATAATGTGTTCACTGTACTCTTGACCTATCTATTTCTATTGACTAAGTTTAGCAACCTTCTTCTATGCAACTTTCTGAGCTTATTTTCATATTAAGCCCACTCATATATTATTATTTGAGGCAATAATTTATTATTTTTCCTTTTGTTTTATCCTCTGGAAACCTAGTTCACCATATATATGAATGCTTCATAATTACTAGTTGATTGCATTTTGCATTTAATTTGATTAACATTTTTACCTGGAAAATTATGTTTGGTTGGAAATTTGGAATCTTTATTTAGTAAATGAAGACAAGAAACTAAATCATAATCATTACCACATAGGATTTAAGAGAAAAAATACATATTAAATGCTTTTGTGAATAATAATATCAGAACGTGTTAAATTAGCGCTTTCTAAAATGTTTTTACTTTGTTTACTTGGCATTTAATAAAATACTCAGAGAAATACCACAATTTTCTTGAATACCTTCTTCCTATCCTAGTTGTTTTGGTCAGTTTTTGAAAGGTAAGTTGCTTTATCATTTTATCTTTGAGATGATCTTGTTAGCTGGAAATCCTTGAAGATTTGAGTGAAGAATCTATTATGTTAATTAATTTTATCTAAGGCACCTCCTAGTTACAACATTTTGCTTAATATAGATACCTGCATTTATATATAAACAATGAAAGTTTATTATCCATTATTGTGTGTTTTTGTATGTTCTTGATTATTGTATTATAATCAGAATTGCTGTTGATTGTATACACTGTTCATATCTCTTTAAACAGTAAGGTTTCTTTTAATAAAGGAAAAGTAAAACATTTATTTTATTTATAATTGCCAAGGCTTTCCTGTTAATTATCTGTGATTTTCGTAACAACATTGTGAGATAAGAAGTACTATTATTACCCCTATATTAAGGAAAGAAATGTCATTTAGGGAGATCCTGTGATTTGCGTAAGATGAGAAAGTCATTAAATAGCAGACATATTAGTACATAAATATCCATGAATCACTCATCAAACTCTCCTTGCCTCTGTAACTTGGCTCACTTTAGAATTTAGAGGCAAATTACAAAATGTTGTACATTTTTTTGTGTGTGTGTAAATTATATACTGTTTTTCCTATACTAATTTTGGGTTAGAAATTTCTCATGTAATATTTTACTCTTTCCTGACATTGTCAACCTCTAGAGCTGAGAACTCTGGAGCCCTATTCTTACCACATACTATACTGAAACCAACTGACATAATGTACCAGGCAGAATTTGTTTGAATAAGTAAGGTATTCATCATTGGAAAGATTTTAAAGGCAAATTATAGAATGTTGAATATTTTTGTTATGTAAATAATATGCGCATTTTCCTTATAAGAATTTGGGGTAAGGAATTTCTTATATAATTAAAAAGTCTATAATTTGACAAGTTGCTTTTTGAGACACACATATAAAATTTATATACATCATTCCTTGGTATTCATAGTTGCTATACAGTATTGTTTAGGAAATAAAGAGAAAAATGTCTGTACATGTTCAGTACTGGCTTGGTTGTTTTTTTTCCTTGTATTTTCTATCCATGGTTAGTTGAATCCAGAGATAGAGAAACCACAGATACAGAGGGCCTAGGATATATAAAATCTACTCAAAACGAATCTAGGTTGACAATTTTTGTGCAAGATATTTGACTTTTACACAAAGTGATCTGAGAAATCATGTGAGGATTTGGAACAGGGGAGTGACAATTTCTGATATCTTTTAACAAGATCATTTTGGCTGTTATGTTTAGAATAAACCCAATGGGGCAAGGACACGGAGACTCCAGGTAAGAAATGGTGTTAGTTTGGACAAGAATGACGGCAGTGATAGAGGTGAGAAACGGTGAGATCTAGACGTTTGGAAGGAAGAGCCAACAGGGTTTTCTGATAAACATGATAAGTGTTGTGGGAGAGTGGAGGAGGCCAGAACATAATTCCTACCTCACCAGAATACTGTGAAAATGCTTAACAGGCAGCCAGCACACAGTAAGTTCTGAAATGGTATTTGACAATGTACGTTCTCTGGTAGAGATAAGCAAACTGAGATGCAAAGCTGTTAAATCACTCACCTAACATGACCTTGATAGGTAGTTAATGTTATTGCTGTAATGCAAATCCAACCGTAGATAAACTGTGCTAAAGGTCAAAGGCGGGGTCTATATCCTTGTCATTTTTTTCTCATTCTACAATGTCCTTTTGATTTGAATAAAGATAAAATGCAGTGGAAATGTCAGTGGAATCAGAAATACGTTTTTCCCTAAACATTTAAGTCACTTGCAACAGCCAGGTATAATTTTGTATTAACTGCAGGAAGTCTAATAATCAGGTTTCTTAAACAAGCATTTTTATCCAATTGCCTCTCTTGAATAGATATTTTCCCATTAATGTTGCACATAGGTGAAATTCTGAGCCACACTTAAAGTCACATTAATAGAGAACAAAATAATATAGCCTTGGGAAATTTATTTCATGGCCTTTAGACTGCTTCTTTCAAAATTATTGTACTTTATAAATGGTTGGAGAGTTCTTCAGGAACCATTTGATTACTGAGAATACTTATGGGGGCTAGGAGATATTGAAGGAAAAACAAAAAAGCAGCAACACCAAAATAGCTCTATAACATACACCTTAATAATTAATTTTAACTATACTTTTCTCTGACCCCTTCTACCTTCTTTGATCACTGTACTATGAGTTGGTTTTTGCTTAGATAAAACAATGTTCTGATTCATATAATTTTTATGGTAATGCCTGAGATATTTCACTTTCTCTCCACCTTGTTTAGCTTCTGTAGAGAAAGAAACCAATGGAAAAATGAAGAATGCCTTATGGTCAGGCGCGGTGGCTCATGTCTGTAATCCCAGCACTTTGGGAGGTGAACGAGGGCAGATCATGAGGTCAGGAGTTCAAGACCAGCCCTGCCAATATGGTGAAACCCCGCCTCTACTAAAAAATAAAAAATACAAAAATTAGCTGGGCATGGTGGTACGCACCTGTAATCCAAGCTACTCAGGAAGCTGAGGCAGAAGAGTTGCTTGAACCTAAGAGGCAGAGGCTACAGTGAACCGAGATCATGCCACTGCAGTCCGGCCTGGGTGACAAAGCGAGACTCTGTCCCCCCCCCCAAAAAAAAAAAAAGCTTTATTTATTGCCTCAATGCTCAATGTTTCATTATATTTTCTATTTTCTTTTACGTTATTATTTTTGTTTTTCCATAAGTTATTTGGGTACAGGTAGTATTTGGTTACATGAGTAAGTCCTTTAGTGGTGATTTGTGAGATTTTGGTGCACCCATCACTTGATCAGTATACACTGCACCACATTTGTAGTCTTTTATCCCTCACCCCCTTCCCACTCTTCACGGCAAGTCCCCAAAGTCTATTCTATCATTTTTATACCTTTTCATCCTCATAGCTTAGCTCCCATGTATCAGCGAGAACATACGATGTTTGGTTTTGCATTCTTGAGTTATCACAGTTTCTTTATCCTCTCGTTGACTGATGGGCATTTGGGTTGATTCCATGATTTCTCAATTGTGAATTGTACTCCTATAAATATGTGTATGCAAGTGTCTTTCTCGAATAATGACTTCTTTTCCTCTGGATAGATACTCAGTAGTGGGATTGCTGGATCAAATAGTAGTTCTACTTTTAGTTCTTTAAGGAATCTTCACATTGTTTTCCATAGCAGCTGGAATAGTTTACATTCCCACCAGCAGTGTAGAAGTATTCCCTATTCATCATATCCACGCCAACATCTACTGTTTTATATTTTCATTATGGCCATTCTTGCAGGAGTGAGGTGGCATCCCATTGTGGTTTTGATTTGCATTTCCCTGATCGTTAGTGATATTGAGCATTTATTCATCTACTTGTTGGTCATTTGTATATATTCTTTCTAGAATTGTCTATTCACATCCTTAGCTCACTTTTTGATGGGATTGTTTTTCTCTTACTGATTTGAGTTCATTGTAGATTCTGGATATTAATCCTTTGTTAGATGGATAGATTGTGAAGATTTTCTCCCACCCTTTGGGTTGTCTGTTTACTCTGCTGACTGTTCCTTTTGCTGTGCAAAAGCTCTTTAGTTTAACTGAGTTCCAGCTATTTATCTTTGTTTCTATTGCATTTCCTTTTGTGCTCTTGGTCATGAAATCCTTGCCTAAGCCAATGTCTAGAAGGATTTTTCCAATGTTATCCTCTAGAATGTTTAAAGTTTCAGGTCTTAGGTTTAAGTTTTTAATCCATCTTGTGTTGACTTTTTTATAAGTTGAGAGATGAGGATAAAGTTTCATTCTCCTACATGTGGCTAACCAATTACCTCTGCACCATTTGTTGAAAAGGGTGTCCTTTCCCCACTTTATGCTTCTGTTTGCTTTGTTGAAGATCAGTTGGCTGTAAGTATTTGGGTTTATTTCTGGGTTCTCTATTCTGTTCCATTGGTCTATATAAAAATGACCATACTGCCAAAAGCAATCTACAAATTCAACGTGATCCCCATCAAAATACCACCATCATTCTTCACAGAATTAGAAAAAACAATTCTAAAATTCATATGGAATCATAAAAAAGAGACCTCATAGCCAAAACAAGAGTAAGCAAAAAGAATAAATCTGGAGGCATCACACTACCTGATTTTGAACTATACTGTAATGTCTTAGTCACCAAAATAGCATGTTATTGGTACAAAAAATAGGTACATAGATCAATATTTCATTATATTTTCTTACTTGCATGTTTCTATCAGATTTTTCCTTTTGGCTTACTGACAAAATTAATATCCCTATGTACTAAGCCAATATATTGCATAACCCTTGGCATACTTTTCTTCCCTTTACAGGTTCATCAAATATACAGTCCACATTACATACCGGTAGAATTTGTTCAAAAATAATTTCTGACATGAAAGTTGGGCTTTAGAGGTTGATTAAATAAGGATAGATCATCAAAAAATCAAAGACAATTACATATATTTGCATGTATGTGTGTATGTATGTACATGTTTTATATCATTGCATAGTAATTTGACCTTTTTCTTTGTGTATACAGTTCTATATGTTTTAACACACATCTAAATTTGGGTAGCCACCACCATATACAGGGCAGTTGCATCACTCCAAACATTCCCTCCTACTCTCTGATATAGTCACACCATTCCTCAATACCTAACCTCTGGTTGTCACTATCCTTCATCACTACAGTTTGTTGCTTAGTGAATGCCATATAACTGAACTCGTAAAGAGGTAATTCTTTAAAACTGGCTTCTTTCATTCAGCATAACACCTTGACATTCATTCAAATTGTGTTTATTTGTGTTCAAGTTGTATTGTCAAGTTGTGCTCATTTAAGTTGGGTCATTCCTTTTTATTGCTGAATAGTATTCCATTGTATGAATATACCACAATTTGGTTTAAGGACATTTGGGTCAAGAATATCTGGATTATTTCCAATTTGGAGAAATAGTGAATAAAGATTCTATGAACAGAAGTGACATCAGCAAAATAGTTGACTGGAAGCCTTTAGTGCTTCTCCCCGCAACAAAAACAGCCAAAACAGCTAATAAACAACTACATTTTAACAAAAATAATTAGAGAACATGAGAGTATGTCAAAGGAGTAATAGAAACCCTGGTGTACACAGAAATTCAGGACAGCCACATAGAGAACAGAAGAAGACATCTGGCCTCCACTACCCCATTCCCCAACCAGGATCAGCTGGGAACCAGGAGGCATTTTTTATAGAGAAAAGATAAGCAAGAGGAACCCAGCTGCCCACATCAATATCATGGACAACTGCAGTCCTCGCCACTGAGGTCCCCTGCAGTCCTCACAGGTACTAAGCTCCCTGAGAGAGCTGCCTGAGGTCTACACAACTGTGCTCCCAACAGAGAAGCAACCAATCCTGGGTCCCACCCCCTGTGGCCTGTGCAGCTATTGTGCTCTGCCATCGTGGAGATAGAACTACTGCTGGAGTGTGTTGTGCTAAGTGGGCAAGTGCCCATAGCACCCCTTAATCCTTGAGGCAAGGCTGCTGCCAAAACACCCCATTCAGTGGTGCGATATCCCCAAACGAAGCTACAACCTGCTTTTACATGGGGCCAAGTGGCAGTGGAGCTGCTACACCTATTTACCCCTCCTAATCCCCAGGCACAGCTGTGCCCAGACCCCTGAGGTTGGGGCTGAAGATGTACACTCTTCTGGGGAAAGTGTGCTTGGCGTAACTATTTCATTTACCTCTCTTAGATGTGACTGTGCCCAGTCTCTAAGGGCCTAAGCTGAAGCTGAATGCTGCCTCCTGGGAAAAAAGTGTCTTGGCAGAACTCCTCCATCTACCCCTTCCAAGTGCTGTTGAGCTGAAACTGCATTCCTCCTCCTAGAGAAATTAGGCTTTGTCAGAACCATCTCATCTGTCTCTACCAATTAGAGTGCTCTGCACCCTTGTGTCAGAACTGAAGCTGCCCAATACCTCCTGGGGAAAGTGTGCCTTAGTGGAGCTGCTCCATCTACTTTTCACAGTTGCTACTGCTGCATCCTGCCTCTTGTGGCCTCAGCTAAAGCTATATATTTCCTCCTGAGGTAATGGTGCCTTGTCATAGTTGTTCCATATGCCCTTCCCAGTCACTGATGAACCCTGCCCCTAAAAGTCTGAGCTGAAGCTACATACTGAGTCCTGTTGAAATGATGCCTTGGCAGAGCTGCTCCAAAAACACATAGGCCTGGTGCCTACGTTAAAGCAGCATTCTGCCTCCCAATAAACACACCTGACGCCAAAAAAGAAGCACACCAATAAACAAACCTGACTCCCAAAAACATCCTTTAGCTAAGTCTCCCCATTATGAGAAAAATAATGGGAAGACCCCAAAAGCGCTTGTCACCAAGGATTTCAACAATGTATGCTGTCACCATCACTTCCATGAACTTCAACTGCCTAGGCTACCGAGGTACCTGCAGTTATTGCTCATGTTGAATGCAGGTGAAGAAGCTGTATAATGACTATAGCACTACATCTACCTAGAAATAATCACCACACCCTTCCTAAAAGACACAACGAGACTCAACTGCAGATGAAGATCTTTCCCTATGAAATCCACACTACAGAGCTCGGAGGAGGCAATTGTTCTAGTAGAAGCACAGACACCAAAGCAGGAACACAAGAAACATGAAAAATCGTGGAATTATGATAGCACCAAAGTAACACAGTAACTCTCTGAAAAAGGCCCCAGTGGAAAGGAAAACAACAAATTGTCAGAAAAAAAATTCAAAATAATGATCCTAAGGAAACTCAACAAGACAAAGAAAATGCAGGTAGACAATTCAACAAAATCAGGAAAACAATTCACAATATAAGTGAGAAAATGAACAAAGAAATAGATATCATAAAAAAGAACCAAAACTTCATCTAAAACTTCAATGAATGAAATAACAATAGAGAGCTTCAACAGCAGACTTAATTGAGCAGAATAAAGATAGGTTATTTGAAATTACACAGTCAAAGAAAAAAAAAGAGATAATAAAAAGAAGCGAATAAAGCTTATAAGACTTACAGGCCATCTTTAAGTGAAACAATATTCATATTGTGAAAGCTTCCATAGGTGAAAAGATAGGCAAAGCATGCAAAATTAACCTATTTAATGAAATATTTCTGAAAAATTTCCACATCTGGGAAGAGATATGAAAATCCAGATCTAAGAAGCTGAAAAGTCTGCAAATACATTCAACTCAAGAACGTGCTCTGTAAGGCATATTATAATCAAATTGTCAAAAGTTAAATGATGAAGAAAGAATTCTAAAAACATCAGGAGAACAACATCAAGTCTATTCCTGATATAAAGGAATCTTTATTAGACTAACAACAGACTTCACAGCAGAAACCTTAGAGGCCAAGAGAGAAAGGGAAGATATTCAAAGTGCTGAAAGAAAAAAATTACCAGCCACGAATACTATATTCAGTATAGCTATTCTTCAGAATGAGGAAGAAATAAATTCTTTCCAATACAAGCAAACACTGAGAGAATTCCTGGCCACTAGATCAACCTAAAAAGAAATGCTCAAAAAAAACCTACATCTGGAAGTGAAAAGATAATAATCACCATCATAAAAACATGCAAACGCAGAAATCTCACTGGAAGAGCAGATACACAAATGAGAAAGAGAAAAGAATTATTCTGTATCACTAGAGAAAACCACCAAATTGCACTGATAAACAATAAGAGAGAAATAAACGGACAGTGGATATACAAAACAACCAGAAAACAATTAACAAAATGACAGGAGTAAGTCGTTGCCTATCAGTAATAACTTTGACTGTAAAGAGATTAATCTCCCCCACTTAAAAAACACAGAGTAGATAAATGGATAATAAACTATGTCACAATTATATAATACCTACAAGAACTTTACTTCACCTATAAAGACACACATAGACCAAAAGTTAAAAAATGAGAAAATATATTCCATGCAATGAATTCAAAGGTGAATGGGAGTATCTATACTTATCTCAGATAAAACAGACTTTTAGTAAAAAAACAGCAAAGAGACAGAGAAAGTTATTATATAATAAAATTTGATTCAGCAAAAATGACATAACAATTATAAATATATATGTGCCCAACACTGGAGCATCCAGATATACAAATAAAATAGTATTAGATCTAAAGGGAGAAAAACATTCCAATAAAATCACATTTAGGGACTTCAACACCCCATTTTCAGCATTGGAGAGATCATCTAGACAGAAAACCAATAAAGAAACATTAGCTCTCGATGGCACCAAAGACCAAATGCATCTAATGAATATTTACAAACAAACAATAATCTGATTAAATGGGCAAATTAGCTGAACGGACATTTTTCAAAACTAAAACACACAAATGGCAATAAGTATATGAAAAAATGCTCAACATCACTACATTATCAGGGGAATGCAAATCATTGTGGATATAAAGATAAATATGATAAGACTCATGACTTAAAATAATTTTCAATCTAATGAACTGATGTTTTTGGCCAAATAGGCACTAAATAATGAAACGGTTTGTGACGTATCCTAGCTGTGACAGTTTAAAGATCAGAAATATCTTATATCTAGTCATTTAATTCATGGAGTACTTTATATTCTTCATCTTATTATTTTATTTTTTAAGATGCCGTACCATAATTTTTTTTCTTATTTCTTTGAAGAATGTTATTTGTTTTGTGGTAGGAGTTGATTAGATATTCAGATCACTTTGGGTGATATAATGATTTTCACACTATTAATTCTTCCAATTTATGAACATGAACTGTTTTTCCATGGTTTTTTTTTTATACTTTTCCTGTTAGAAAGTTATTTTGCCTTCTTGGTTAAACGTATTCCTAGTCATTTTGTCTTTTTCAGATAATCTGCTGTAAATAGGATGGCTTTCTTGATTTCTTTTTCTGCTAGTTTTTGGTGGTGTATTGCAATGCTACTGATTTTTATATGTTGATTTCATATCCTGCAATTTTACTGAATGTTTTATCAGTTCTAAACGATTTTTGGTGGATCTTTTAGGTTTTTATGGACTCCAGTTGAAAAAATGAAAAAAAAAATCCATTTTTATTTTCAGTTATTCTATAACAGAATATGAATTCACGAATATAAAAATAAAATGCTAGTGGATTGGATAATTTTATTTTGTCTATGAGGCAATTTATGGCCCCTGAAGACAAAGCTATGGAATTCTTGCTTACACACTTTTTAATCTTCATCTTATATGTCCAGGCAATGATTTCTATGCTCCAGTAGTTCCTCACTTGCTTTCCCTAACCAGTAATTTGCAACATAATAAAATCACTTGTTAACCATTTTCAAGTGGCTTTTATCATTCAACAATCATGGCACATGAACAGGGTACTTAGCTATTTGTGTGACTTTTTCCTGTTTTAGGAATCCACCCTTAATTCCTTCAAATTTTTACTCAAATGTAGCATTCTCAGAGAAGCCTTTCCTGACCCCCTACTTAAAATCATTGCCCTCACTTCTTATCCTATTCCTTTCCCTTGCATTGTTCTCCTTAGCACATAGCATTATCAACTATGTCATGTATTTTCCTTATTGATTCAGTTTTTTGTTTGCATGCCCCACTAGAGTGTAAGCAGGAAACAGTTCCTGTTATCACTTCAGAGTTTAGATCAGTTGCTAGTAAATTTTAGGAATTCAATAATACATATCAAATGAGTGAAGGGACAGCTTATAACTCCTCCCATTTTTCTCCCCTGGTGAAGAACAGATTTTCTTTTGCTGGCAGCTGCATTCATTTTTCTACTTCTTTCCTCAAAGATTCACTGAGTGAATGAATGGACTAAACTTGCCTTGTTATGCACTATTTGGGTACCAGTTATCTACTTTTAATTTATAATAATAACGCATAAAGAATATTTACTATATGAAAAACACTTTATTTTTTAGTATTTATTTATTTATTTACTTATTTTTTGAGACAAAGTCTCACTCTGTCACCCAGGCTGGAGTCAGTGGCAGGATCTAGGCTCACTGCAACCTCCACCTCCCAGATTCAAGTGATTCTCGTGTCTCAGCCTCCCAAATAGCTAGGATTACAGGCATCCACCACCACGCCTGGCTAATATTTGTATTTTTAGTAGAGATGGGGTTTCACCATGTTGGCCAGGCTGGTCTCAAATTCCTGACCTCGGGTGATCCACCAGCCTCGGCCACCAAAAGTGTTGGGATTACAGGCATGAACCACCACACCCAGTTGCAAAATACTTTAAATACATAATGTCATTTAATTCTCACAAGAAACCTTTGAGATAAACATTATTTTCCCTGTGTTAGAAAGACCAAGGAGCAGAGATATAAAGAGGCTGAATACCTTTCCTAAGGAAGGTCACATAGTGAATATAGTGCTAAGACTTGAACTATTTGTTAGTAAAACACATACTTTTAAACATATTACTATCTTGCATTAAAGTTACAAGATGTGTAATGTTAGAGATGAAAATGATATTAGAAATTGCCTAAAACTTTCTTAAGTCAGATAAAGGAATGAGACCTAAAATGATTTGCCAGTGATGTGATACTGTTTATTGGAGGAGAAAAAGCAAGAAGAGCTTATGAACACATTTCCTGAAACACATTCGAGTACTTTTCTATTATACAAAGAATGGGTGATGTTACAAATATCTTCTCATAAGCATATGCAATGAGAAATTTTTGATGATTTCCATAGAGCTAGTATCAATGCAGAATTACAATCCATCTTACTATAATAGTTGATTAGACAGATCTGGACACATTCACACCCCCCCCCACACACACACAGACACACACACACACACACACACAAACAGTATGGTCCTAGACAAAGGCTACTGTTATAACCATAAAGAGGTACATCAGATAATTCTTACTTGGAAAGTACGACCTTTGAAATCTTGAAAAAATTTCAGTGAAAGCCCATTTAAAATCAATCAACAATCAGATGCAAAATTTGAGATACACCAGGATGATTTTGGGAAATTATCTAAAAATTCCTTTTTTTGGGTACCTATCAATATTTTGATGATGCCAAAATTTTTCCCTATAATACTTTCATGCTGTAATATATTAGATATAGGAAGCACACAGGAAGTATCTATTTCATTATCTGAACAACAACTTGATAGTACATAAGTATTATACAGCATTTGGTGTCTTCCATCCTACTTTTGCCACCTATTTATGAAAAACAAAATGAAAAAAAAATCTCATGTACTTACGACCTGTTTTTATTACCTTAAACTTGAAATTGTGTCCATTACCAATACCAAAATCTAGTTAGAGCTAGAAAAAATAATTTTCAGACCAATTATTTCAAAATAAAATTGTTTTTGGAAGGTATATTCAAAATATGTATACTTCATTTTATTTTAAAATAGTTCCTTCTTATAAGAGATTTAAAAAACACATACAGAGAGTTCATTTGTACTTCTCATTCAGCTTCCCCTAACGATAAGTATCTTACCTTACTACAGCATATTATAAAAACCAGGAAATTTACATTAGTACACTGCTATTAACTCAACTGGATTTCACTAGTATCATGAGAACTAATTTTTTAAGTAGAATTTATACTTATATGAACTTTTATTACATATGTTAATTCATGTAGCCATCACCATAATCAGGATAGAGACTTCAGCGTTCATGTTACTACTCTGTAAACATCTTCCTTCTCTTAACTTCTGGCAACCACTGATTTTTTCTCCATCATTATTAATTTTGTATTAATAATGGATAATAATATATAATATTATGGGTAATAATATATAAATGGAATCATATAGTATATAACCTTTTCAGATTGTCTTTTTCTTCACTCAACATAAAGTCCTTGAGATCAATGCAAGTTGTTACATATAACTATAATTTGTTCCTTTTAATTACTGAGCATCCTGTTTTAGGGATATATCATTAATGTTTGTTTATATGTTCACCCTTTGGAGTCATTTGGGTGGTTTCCAGGTTTTAACTATTACAAATGAAACTTCTGTGAAAATTTACATACAGGTGTTTGTGGGAGCATAATTTTTCATTCTCTTGTAATAAATATTCGAGAATGTAATTGCTAGATCTTATGCCAAATGTACATTTAACTTTACAAGAAGTTACCAAACTTTTCCAACACGGCCATGTGTCCCAATTTTTAACTGGTTTGTAACCTTATAATTCTATAAAGCAAAATCTTTATTTACCTAGTCACACATTACAGTCACTGCCCCTGAAATGGTAAAAATCGCCGGGATTAGACACCCAGAGAGTCTTTATTAATTACTTCAGGTCATTGGGCCATCTGTGCTTTAATTATTTTCCAAGCTAATGTGTACTGAGATAAAACTTGATCATCAATTAAATTGTACATAACGAGAAAAGCAAAAATTATCCACTGGTGTTTCTTTGAATCTATAATCCCTCAATTTACTCCCATATGAACCAGTTTTAATTCAGGTTCTTTCCCTGAGGGGGTTTCACTTTTTCAGAGGAAAAAAATGATACTCACAACATCCAATGTTCACAATTGATGTATACATCATACTTAGTATTTAATGGTAACATAGCATTAGAACAAAGGTTTTTCAGGTTCATAACATCCACAATTAAATAACTTTCAAATAGTTAGATGCAGGAAGCTCAATATTATAGTGGTTATTCCAAGGTGATCCACAGAAAGGCCAGAGTGGAATAGCATCTAAGATCCTTGAAGTGTTATGTAAAACTTTAAACTTTGAGATTCAATTCCCTTTTTTATGCACAGATCTTCTCATAACACATTATCCTTGACTTCTCTCTTTTCCTTTCACTCTGAATATCTTATTTTTAATTGTGTTCATCTATCATCTCTCTTGTGCTCTTTCTCTCTACTACCTACCAACTACCTACCTACCTCTCTACTATCTACCTAACTATTTATCTGTCCTAAAATTCACCACAGTAAGGTACATGCAAATTCCCCAGGCTGTGAAAATCAGCATAATATATGTAATATTTGTTCTCATTTTGTCAGGACTACTTGGATATTAACCAGTACATAGAATTATTATTCAAACCAGATAGGAGATAATATTTAGTTTTGTTAGACTTTGCGTGTCAGAATCCTTAATATTTTGGTGCCAAAAGTAAATTCTGTAGTGTGATTATTAATATTACAGCCAACTCCGTATTTAGCCCATCCCTCACTTTTTAAAAACTAAAGAACAGAAAGCACTTAAGCAAAATCTTAAATAACATGTCTTCTAAAATAAATTTCTAGATGGGTATCAGTTGTTTCTACTGCATGTATTAGCTTGGTATTAGCTGCATTTGGCTCAGTCACAGACATTGTCAGCAGAAACCAGAGTGATCAATACAAATCTGCTGATGGGGTCTGTTTCTGTACAAAAACAGAGATCAACAGAAAAGCAATACTTGGAACATCTGTGTTGCAAAATTTTACATTTTCTCTTCTTCCTATTGAAACATCACAGAAAAATTTGTCAGACTTTATGAATTGTCTATATTTCCATATCAAATTGCTAAAATTATCACACAGTAAGTTAATATTTCAGGCTTAGATTTTTGAAAGAGGACATCATGGCTACAAGTTATCATTACAAGATAACTGTTGTAGTCACAACATTTTGCATGCAAGGAAGAGGAACCACTCAAGTTATTTTGAAAAAAGTTTAGCATAGTGCTACAGAATATGTATAAATCTAAGAAGAAGAGCCATTAAACAAGGCTTTGAAAGTAGTCAGAGGCTTAGGATCCTCCCTTCCCAGTAGTGATGCCAAGGGGAAGATAAGATGGCAATCTCCTCTCTCCAAACCCACTGCAAAGTATCCCCCAGTTCAACTGTTTAAAAGAGTGGTTGCTCTGCAAGCTCTCAATTCAAAAGCATATACGGAAGTAAAAGCAGTATGCATTTCCTCTCAACGTTTGAGGGCATCGATTTTCGATTTTTAAAACTATTAGATCCATTAGTTCATACAACAATCTTATGAAAGTATGTTCTAGTAGTACTACCACTTTATATATAAAAAGAGTAAACAGAGAGAGCTTAAGGAGCTCTCCTAGGATCATACAGCTAATATGTCACAGAGCTTGAGTTTGAAACCAGGGTTTCACAATTACCAGACACTTTAACATCAGAAATATCTTTTTTATTTTTATTTTTAAGAGACAGTGTATCACTCTGTCACCCAGGCTGGAGTGCAGTGGGTGTGATCATGGCTTATTGCAATCTTGACCTCCTGGGCTCAAGCGATCCTTCTGCCTCAGCCTCCCAGGTAGTTAGAATTACAGTTGTGCACCACTACGCCAAGCTAATGTTTTAAAAAGTATTTTTTGTAGAGATGAGGTCTCATTGTGTTGCCTAAGCTGATCTCGAACTCCTGGCCTCAAGCGATCCTCCTGCCTGGGCCTTCCAAAGGGGTGGGATTATAGGCTTGAGCCACTATGCCCAGCCAGAAAGATCTTTAGGCAAGAAACAACTGATTTTACCGTTAAGTTTTACGGTAATCATTTACCATTGAATAGCATTTAGAAAGTCATGGTTTGCTAATGATAATTTCAAAAATCAAGTTCAAGTTTCATTTCTCATTTCTCAGCTTTCCATTCTTTCCTCCTCTGACTCTTCCTCTATTTCTGATTTCCAAGTCCTTCCTTTCAGGAGTAAAATCAAAAGCCACCCCTCCCAACATATTATCCCAAAATGTTAACTTAGAAACTCTGTTTTCTCCAGCTCCTACTATCATGTTTTAAGTTTAAATATGATGTGTCAATGTAGGTTGATCAATTGTAAAAATACACAATTTTGGTGGGGGATGTTGATAATAGTGAAGGTTATTGTGTGGGTGCAGGAGATAAATGACATATTTCTGTACCTTCCTCTCAGTTTTGCTGTGAATCTTAAACTGCTCTAAAAAATAAAGTGTTTTTTAAAAGTCTCTATTTGAATATTCAATGACTAGGCTGATGCTTAAAGTTAATCCGCATAAGAATACAGTCTGCCTACTTAAATCTTAGTAGGCTTTTGAAGCTATGTATATAAAATATTCCATCTCTGTCACCCATTAGTTTGTATCCTGATTCTGCCCCTTGTCTGTCCATATTTTAGGTTTTCAGTTTCCTAGTCAAAGTATATTTGACTCTCATTGCCAACTAATTGAATATCAGCACTTCACAGCTTTGAAACCCACAGGCTTTCTTACCTCCTTGTGAAGGAAATCTCAGTAAGACAAAAGTGATAAATTGCTCCTTTCCTTACAGCTGAGGAAGGGTAGATACTATTCAGCATTACAAAGCTTTTCTTCCAAAAGTTATTTCTAATGACAGAACCTTGTGAAACCACACCCAAATTATAGAGACTATTTGTTTCTGGAGTAATTTTTAAGCTCTAATAAGAAGTCTATAACTTGTATTTGTTATCTTCATAATATGTTGTCCTATTAAAAACTAAGTTGAAGCCAGGTGCTGTGGCACATGCCTGTAGTCCTGGCTACTTTGAAGGCTGAGGTGTGAAGATCATTTGAGTCCAGTAGTTCCAGGCTGCAATGAGCTATGATCGTGCCTGTGAATAGCCACTTCATTCTGTCCCGGGCAACACAGTATGACAAAGTCTCTAAAATAACAATAAATAAATATATTTTAAAAATTAAATTGAAATCTCTATTTTCTGAAAAGTTTAAGCAATTATGAAGTTTTTTAAAAAATCAGGAGATTGCCGGGCACGGTGGCTCAAGCCTGTAATCCCAGCACTTTGGGAGGCCGAGACGGGCGGATCACGAGGTCAGGAGATCGAGACCATCCTGGCTAACACAGTGAAACCCCATCTCTACTAAAAATACAAAAACTTAGCTGGGCGAGGTGGCAGGCGCCTGTAGTCCCAGCTACTCGGGAGGCTGAGGCAGGAGAATGGCGTGAACCCGGGAGGCGGAGCTTGCAGTGAGCTGAGATCCGGCCACTGCACTCCAGCCTGGGCGACAGAGGGAGACTCCGTCTCAAAAAAAAAAAAAAAAACAAAAAAAAAAAACAAAAAAAAAACCTCAGGAGATTATTAACATATTTTCTTTCTCATGGAAAAGGTAAAAACAGTAAGAATGTGATTATGTATGTTTTGTATTAAATAAACAATTTTGTAGTTTAACCTTATTTAAATGATCAGATATAAATATAGTTATGTGCATATACATTTATATTTTATATATTTGTATACATTTTCCCAAACTACACTGGTTACATTACTTTTATTTATGATCTAATTTATCTAGTACTGCTAATTTAATTATGTTTATTTATCTGTAGATGATAATTTTTTTTTTTTTTGAGACAGAGTCTCACCCTGTGGCCCAGGCTGGAGTGCAGTGGCACGATATTGGCTCACTGCAACCTCCGCCTCCCGGATTCAAGCCATTCCCCGCCTCAGCCTCTGGAGTAGCTGGGATTACAGGAGCCCACCATCACGCCCAGCTAATTTTGGTATTTTTAATAGAGACACGGTTTCACCATCTTGGCCAGGTTGCTCTTGAACTCCTGACCCTGTGATCCACAGCCTTGGCCTTCCAAAGTGCCGGAATTACAAGTGTTAGTCACTGTGCCAGGCCTTGGAGATGATAATTTTTGTCCCCCTGAGGACAAATATATGTGGCTAAGCAAATTTTCTGTTAGTGAGATAATATTCTAGACATGGAGTTTCTTTACTTTGACAGTGGTTTATGCTACTCGAGGCATTGCACTTCTTCTCTGACAGCAACACGTCTTATTTAAAAATTGTCTCTTGGCCGGGCACGGTGGCTCACGCCTGTAATGCCAGCACTTTGGGAGGCTGAGGCGGGCGGATCACGAGGTCAGGAGATCAAGATCATCCTGGCTAACACGGTGAAACCCCGTCTGTACTAAAAAAATATAAAAAATCAGCCGGGAGCGGTGGTGGGCTCCTGGAGTCGCAGCTACTCGGGAGGCTGAGGCAGGAGAATGGCGTGAACCCGGGAGGCGGAGCTTGCAGTGAGCCAAGATCCAGACACTGCACTGCAGCCTGGGTGACAGAGCGATACTTGGTCTCAAAAATAAATAAATAAATAAATTAATTAATTAAATTAAATTAAATTAAATTGTCTCTTTAGGAAGTAGCTTATAGCATTAGCCCTTGTGGCTTCAGCCCTGTAGAAAACACTGGGTACTGGAAATTCTAAGAGTAGATTCTGAATCTCAGTTACTTTAAAGCCATTTAATTAATTAGCCGAGTAATTGCACTACTACTCCAGGGCCCATGTCCCATCTCAGACCCTAAGTTTTTCTGGCCACTGCTCAGGATACACACAACTTTATTCTGAGGTCTTTGCATAACATGAGGCTGTAAATTAATCAGCTCTATTGGGTTTATTATTTTATCTGATTCTATGAGTCTTATGTATGGAAAAATTATCATGTCTATGGTTTGCTCATCATAATATTCAGTTTTTTAATCCTACAGTGCATACTTAAATTTATTCTATAATTTCAATTTGAGGAGTAAGGGAACCCATTCTATTTAGTCAGGTATCATAAATTGGAAGTGTCTATAAAGCTAAAAAATTATAATAATTGTGTTTGTGAAAGGAAAGAAATATTACTCCCTATATAATGTTTATTAAGGGAAATAACCAATATAACAAAATTCAGATATAATAAATTGAATGTAAGTTATATTACTGGAATTGCAAATATAAATGGACATCTGCTAAAGGTAGAGGATTTAAAAAGGTAAAGTTAATGGTAGCCAATTTCCTCCTAAATCGTTTTTATAAGATTTCATTTTAAGATGATATATTTGTGATTTCTATACTTTGCAAACTCAATAAACATCTCTGTATATTATGATTTAATATAGCAATGTATTGAATAAACATATTATGCTTTTCATTTTCCTTGTGCTTGCTCCCTAAGGAATCTAAATTGTATTTACAGAAACACAACTAATTTTCAAAGTGTCCCTTTAAGGAAGAGGAATTAGAAGGAAAAGCCCACAGAAGCAAAACTTACAGTGATGGGCAAAAAGGAAAATAGCATCTAATAATATAGTCCCATATGCTACAATTATTCAAGATGGAATAAAATAAAGTATTTTATTTTATCTAAAATTAATAATATTTATTAATAATCATTTATAGCTCTGTCATATAGGCATAATATAAGGATAAAAGGAAAAATCTATAAGTTCTTGATGGGCTACTAGGCTTGAATTTACAAAACCTCATCCATAGTAATTTATGCCCCATGTAAAGTACAGATATTTGGGAACAGATTTAACTCTTAGGTATAAGTAGTAAAGTTGCAATCATTTCTGCAATTCCAAACCTATTCATTGGTGTTATCTTTTGTGCTCAGCCTTGTGCTCATTGGTAGGTTCACAAGCACAGGATCCAGAATCCTTGAAACTAAAGGAAGAAAACCTTAGATAAGTAATGGCCACAGTTGAACTGCTAAAACCAGCCTACTTATGTGCTCTCTTTGTGCATCCATCTGCAAGTAACCAAGCATTCACAAAGGCCATCAGGCTAGACTAGAGCCAAGAACGTATTATTTCTGCAAAAGAAAAAGTTTGATTTTTTAGTGCCAAAAATAGTTCTCTGGCTACTCTCTTACATTTGGTTTGGTAATAGCAAAAAGTATAGAATAATTGCCTTAGTAGATTTTTAATATTTAAAATATAATACCCAGATAGAAATCTTCCTTATTAAAATCACGAGCTAAAAGTATATTTCTTACCTGATACTGTATATAAAAACGTTTTCCTATAGTGTTCCCCTGTACGGATATTTTCAATAACAATATGATTTCCTAAGGGCTTTGTAAAGATAATATAAGGATGTCAATAAAAACTAACAAAAACTGGGCCGGGCAAGGTGGCTCATGCCTGTAACCCCAGCACTTTGGGAGGCCCAGGCAGGTGGATCACGAGGTCAGGAGATCAAGACCATCCTGGCTAACACGGTGAAACACCGTCTCTACTAAAGAAGTACAAAAAATTTAGCCAGGCGCAGTGGCGGGTGCCTGTAGTCCCAGCTACTCAGGAGACTGAGGTAGGAGAATAGCGTGAACCCAAGAGGCGGAACTTGCAGTGAGCCGAGATTGTGTTACTGCACTCCAGCCTGGGCGACAGAGCAAGACTCCATCTCAAAAAAATAAATAAATAAATAAATATAATAATAATAATAAAAACTGGCATATATTGAATGTCAATGTAATTGGTGATTAAAGTTGAGAAAATAAAGATTTCTCATTCAAAGGAATCCAGTAAATATAATATATTATTTTAAATGCTGTGACAGAATTATTCACAGTTATAAATGTTCTATGGAAAGAAAAAAAGCTAATCCTTAAATTTAAGGAATGGTTTCCAGATGAGATAAAATATGCACAGAGTTTTAAATACTAAATGGAAATTTTGATAGGTAAATCGTGATGGACAAAATATATGAATTAACAATCACTAACTACAATTTCCTTCCAGACTGCTATCTTTTCTTACTCTCCCATCCCTCCTCCCATTTCTCTTTTCTTGATTTAATTATAGCTGTTTGAGCCAATTCTATTCAAGTGGGACAGTTATTCCCTTTGTCCCCTTTCCCTGAGCTTTCTTTTATAATTTAAAGGAATTACAGCCACCATATCTTTAGTTCCCTTTACTCTAAGACCCCGACCAAGAGTTCAAAATTGCACATTTTTCCCCCTTTGCCTTGTATTAAACTTTGGTTAGGCTTCTCTTCTCCCCATAGGCCCCTGTATTTGTCCTGTACTCAGTCCTGACTAAGGACTAAAATGCAGAATTTACTCTCTTTAACAGCTATCAAGAGAATTGGCCTATCAGACTCCTCTGTCATGCCTTCTACTCACTCTCCATTGCTTGTCCAATTTCCTCTTAAAAATTTTTGCTCTCCCTGGTTACTTTTTCCTATAAGAGGAAAGACATGTTCTGTTTGATTTTGAGATACTAGCAGATTTCTGAGACTGGAGCACTCTCAATATTACAATAATTATTTTGAATAAAGTCTTTCTCACCTAAGTCTGAATTAGTTTGTCTTTGGCAGAGTCTGGTGCTGAGTCAGGTTGATTGCTGATTGCCCCTTGGACTATACCATCTGCACTGAGGTTTTGATGCTGGCTTCTCTGACCCTGTGCATCCTTCCTAGCTGGACAAATCCGGATCTATGGTGGTGAGTAGCAAACCTTAATTCAGTATTCCAGATATTTGTCTTTTGTAGCGGGATAAGAAGTTATTTTTATACTGTTAAATGAGGCTCTTCCCAGTTCATTTCTGTTGAGCAAGACCTTTCCTAGGTAGAGGTCTTCTTGGTTCCTTCCAAGTGGAGATTTAATCCCTGACTCTTGTTGAGCAGGACTCTTCTTAGCTTTTTTTCTGCTATGTGCTTAGTTTTTTTCTGGCTTTTTGTGAGATCTCTTTGGTTATCTGTATACCAGCCTAATCTCATGGGTAATTCTCACTTCCATGGCGTTCTGTCTCCTCTGCCCCTGCTGATTATATGCTCTGCCACTGGGCACTCTTTCAGTCTAATTTCTTCAAAAATGGTATTTTCACAAAGTATAATTTGAAACTATAATCGCCTCTCTAAATTTCTTGAGATCTCCCCAAATATGTTCATCTCTTACAAGCCCTTGAATCCAACAGTTCAAAATTTTCTCTAAACAGTAGAGTGCACAAACTATCTGCAAGATTAAGTTAGACAACTTACTATAAGATTTTCTCCTTTCCAAGTTCCCTTCTGTGTCTTCTGGATCCTATAATGCCAAACACAGCATTTTATTAAATTCTATAACCCCTGTTAATCTGTTAATCAGAGATCTACTCTCTCATTGGAATGTTAATATTTTATGTTCACCTAAGGAACTAACCCTGAAGTCCTGAACTTTTCTTCAATTTGCCTTTAACCGCTGATATCTCTGATAGATCACCCCAGTTTTCTTGCCCAGTTCACTGCTCCCCAAGCCCTTAAAAATCCCCACATTCAAAATTCCTCATCACATTCCTTCCTGGCTCAATTTTGCTATGGGTTTGCCAGATGTAGGGCACAACTGTAGGGTACCTTAAAGGTGAGGAGAGACCCTAGTATGCACCCTTCGTAAACTGCCCTGGTATCCTCTACAACCCGAGGCAATTGAAGGTCTCAAAACCTACTATCCAAGCTGACAAAGCACTTATGATTTCCACCCCGTAGTCCCTCAATGCACCAATTTCCTGTTAAAAAAAAAAGCAGAAAATATCACTAGTTGGTCCAAGATTTGCAAGTCATAAAGAGAAAGTAAATCAAGATTCTCTTTGGTCTCAAATACACTATTGCTATCCTTATTTCCATACCTTCCAACACCACTCATTTTGCTGTTGTCATTGTGCTCTGCTTCTCACAGCCCCTTTAGCCTATTTCCCTATTTTCTTTTACATGAGAAAATCAAGAATATGCTTAGTTATTTATGCCTCAGGACTTATAGAAGCCCTCGATTAATTTTCCCAGACATTAACTGCAAATTTAAAGAATTCGATCTTCCCTTGCACTTTAGTACTCAATATAATATGTAGATACTTTTCATCTTTGTTCTAAGGCACTCAATAATTATTTGCAAGATACCCAGTACTTATTAAAAGTCTTGGCTAGGAAGAGACATAAAGTCTCAAAAGTTCTGTTTCTGTGCCCTCAAGTGTACAATTTAAGCAATGATTATTTATCCTCAGGGAAAAATGTTTATCCCCATATCTTATCAAGACATTTCATAACTATACCTTGCCCCAAAACCAAGGGATAGTTTAGGGACTTTGGGGGGGCTGCTTAGTTTTTGTAGAATAAATTCTTAGCTTTTCTGCTATAGCATCCCTTTTATATGGTGTGCCTGAAGAGCTTGTATCTGAATCTCTACAATGGGACTCACCTTTTTTTTTTTTTTTTTTTTTTTGTCGGGGGAGGAAGAGTTTCATTCTTGTTGCCCAGGCTGGAGTGCAATGGCACGATCTTGGCATCTCGGCTCACCACAACCTCTGCCTCCCAGGTTCAAGTGATTCTCCTGCCTCAGCCTCCCAAGTAGCTGGGACTACAGGCATGCACCATCATGCCCTGCTAATTTTGGATTTTTAGTAGAGAAGGGGTTTCTCCATATTGGTCAGGCTGGTCTCAAACTCCCAACCTCAGGGGGACTCACCTTCTTTAAAATAATTTGAATCTCTAAAGACCTTTCTTTCCTCCATGCCCACTTTAAACCTTCGTAACTTCCTTTTGCTTTTCTCCCTATGTGTTTATGAAAGAGAAGGACATGCCTTAGACATCTCAAAAACATAATGAAAATCAGAGGCCAATGGATACTTTAACCCCATCCTAGATAGTGTAACTCAAGGTTTCCCTTCTTGCTTGAAAGCAGTTGCAGCAACTGTAAAATTAGTTCAAACCACAGCTGACCTTGTTTGGATTGTATCTTGAACATCTATTTATTTTATGCAGCTCCGGCCCTTATCCTAATGGAAAATACCCAGCATTTTTTAGTTTCACCTCTTACGAAATTCTTCTATTCTCTTCTTATATTACCATCGACTGCTCTCAAAATCTCAATCCTGCCACTATCTTCCCTCTTCCAGTTGAAGAGAAATTACATGATTGCATTATGAAATGCAAGCCTCAATCCTCAGCAATATTGACCACTCAGAGATCCCCCTTAAAAATCCATACTTTGTCTTCTGTGCTGATGGTTTATATCTCTGCCCCTCAGAAAAAAAAATCCAGGCAAGTTATGTCATTACGATTTTTAAAACTCCATAGAACATAAACTTCTACCTGGCACAAGGCACCTCAGATCACTAAACTTTTAGCTCTCTTAACAGCTTGATTTTTGGCCAAAGAGAAAAGAGTTAATATCTACACAGAGAGTAAACATGCTTTTTGGATACTACATGATTTTAGTATTGTATGGAAAATGAGAGGATTTATAACAACTTTGAGGACACCAACTAAAAATGGACACAAGTGTCTGTCCCCTTAGTAGCTTTGTGATGGTCAGAGGAGTTAGACATACTTAAAGTAGAAGCTCATATGGATGATAAAACCCCAAAGCAAAAAAAAAAAAAAAAAAAAAAATCACTGCCTGACAATATGTTTACCTGGTGGCAGCTTACAAATCTATTCCAATTTTTTTTTTTTTTTTTTTTTTTTTTTGAGACGGAGTCTCGCTCTGTCGCCCAGGCTGGAGTGCTGTGGCCGGATCTCAGCTCACTGCAAGCTCTGCCTCCCGGGTTCCCGCCATTCTCCTGCCTCAGCCTCCCGAGTAGCTGGGACTACAGGCGCCCACCACCTCGCCCGGCTAGTTTTTTGTATTTTTTTTTTAGTAGAGACGGGGTTTCACCGTGTTAGCCAGGATGGTCTCGATCTCCTGACCTCGTGATCCGCCCGTCTCGGCCTCCCAAAGTGCTGGGACTACAGGCTTGAGCCACCGCGCCCGGCTATTCCAATTTCAACACAACCAGAAAAAATCTTAAACTGACTACACTTACCAACTGAGCCCCTAACAAAAGAGCTTAGAATCTCTCCCATTTAAAGCCCCCTAACATGAAAGAACAATTGGAAACAAGTTGGATGCTTTACCTTCCCAGATGTACTTTGGAGACACCCAGATGGCCACTTGGCTCTCTCACCTGAAATTTAGTCACTGGCCTTTACAAGATCATTCAACATGGGAGAAAGAGACTAAATCATGTCTTCTGCCAACATTGATGAGGAAGTTTTACTCCTATCTGAAACAGTCTTCTTGCAAACTCCAGGAATTCCAACCTTGAGTTTATGGCTCTCAACTAAAAGGATGTAAAAGCTACTCTGAATGGAAGTTCAACTCAATTGGAGATCTTAAGGTAATCCATGCTCTGTTTTTTCAGACCTCTAGAATACAATGTCTACACAGCAAATTAGACAGCTTTCCCAAAAACTTCCTACCAAGCAGATGACAGCTTTACCAACGTAGCTCTACCAACAACATTGGAACAAAACACTGTGAGATTTTCCTTCCTATACATATATTTTTACCATTTTCTTTCTCCTATGTTCCTCCATTGTCACCTTTGCTGTCCATATAACTTTCCTCATTGTAACTGCAGACTTTCATAATGAGTCCTTGTAGTATTTCTGTCTCCTCTTCACAAAAGCTTCTTTAATAATTATTCCATCTCAGTACTCTATAAGAACCCCAGAATCTATGGGTATTCTTTTACTCCATGTGTAGCACAATCTCAAAACCTTACTTTTAATTGCTGATTATATACTCTTTTTTCCTTTGGAAGCCTCTAGTTTATTCCAAATTCCTATACCACTATTAGGCTAATGGGCATTTGTTATGGGCTGAATTTTACTCTGTTCCAAAAATTCACATGCTGACGTTCTAACTCTCAGCATTTTAGAGTATGATTGTACATGAAGATATTATAGAATTTTTACAGAAGTAATTAAGTGAAAATAAAGTTGTGAAATGGACCCGAATACACTGTGACTGGTATCTTTATAAGAGAGGAAAGTTGGACAGGAATATGTGCAGAGGAAAGACTATGTAGAGACGCAAGGAGAAGACAGCATCTATAAACCTAGGAGAGAAGCCTGGAACAGGTATTTCTTTCATGGTCCTGAGAAGAAACCAACTCTGCCAACATTCTGATCTCAGACTTCTAGCCTCTAGACCTGTGAGAAAATAAATTTCTGTTGGTTAAGGCACTCATTATGCAGCATTTTGTCACAGAAGTCCTAGCAAGATAATCCTCTATTTTTTATATTATCACTTTGGAGCCCTTTAGCTTTTTCCTTTAGACTTCAAAAGGAGTCTTCTTCAATATCGATAGTTTTCAATAGGGCAATCTATGCTTCCACCACATCACCAAAGGCCTTTTCGTGGGCTTAAGTATTTGCAATTGCCCTTAATTTTCCATCAGTACAAATACTACAGTATTATTATGGGTGATAAGAGTACATTGCCTTGTTATATGAATCTTAAAGATGATCCTGGTGATCCTAAGCATAATTGTGCCTGGTATGATTGGGACTGTCTTGTGAACAACAAACATGACTTTCCTCTATCTGAAAATTTCCCATTTGGACAGAATAACATCCTTATCAAAACAGCTCATGTGAGCTCTAAGGTGCAAATCCATGGTACAATCACACCTGTGAATCCTGTTCAGTCCCTAATGAGACACATTGTATTAAGGTAATGGTGCTTACTGATGTCTGCTTGATAATTGCACTAGATCCTGTTATCTGGCTAATCTTACTAGCCATTATCAGACTTTTAACTAAATTGCTTTCTTTTCTCACTTTAACTAATCTACTACATCTAAGTTTCCTAGGCACTGGGCAATCAAAAATATCTGTAAACCATGTTATAGCTGCAAGGTTAGGTACAGAATCCCAATCCTAGAAGGAGGCTATGACCTTTATTTATTTATTTATTTTTTTCTCCAGGTTCTTAAGAAGCCTTGGAACAAGAGGATAAGAGATTGAGAGTAAAGTTAAAAGACTACTGCAGCAGATCACATATAAGCAAACTTTCTGCCTACAATTGCTGTGGACTGGTCAGGAAGTTTGCTGGAATTTGTACATATTCAGTTGTTCGCTCCTGAAATAACCAAGACTGCAGAAAGTCTTACCAAAGCCACCAACATCATTGCCAAAGTATTCCAGAAACTCCAGTGAATGGCTGCCTACAATGATCTAGATTTGGGCATGATTCTGGCTTCTCAATTGTTGTGCATATGTTCCCTGAAACCTCTCTAATATACATGCTAAAACTAAAAATATCGAGACCACAAACTTGGAAATTCATTAAACTACCCACTATTTAAGGATATTTTCAATGTCCTAGAATCTCCTTAACTGCCACCATCTGAACCGCAAACCTTGGCATTATTCCTCTATTTCATGTTTAATAGTTATTTTTCTACAATATTCCTAGCCATAGCTCTCATTAAAAACCTGATCTCTAAGACCCTTCAACAACAGTCGAACTACAAGTTGGCAGATGATACAGCTAGTCCTTTAATGCCAACAAGAATGTGAAGGCTCGCTCAACCCCTAAAAACTACTTTGACCAATCTCAGTTCATGATTCCTATTCCGTCCCTAGTAGTGTTTAAAGACAAAGGTAGTTTGTCTTAAACAATGGGGAGGCGGGGGTGCAGGTGAGCAGGGAGGGACTGACCTATGTTCACAATTGCTCATTTCTTACCCTTGGCCATGTCTTGACTAAAATTTGGAAAGGCTTATCTCTTTCCCACAGGCCTTTGAATCTGGGATTGCCCGCAAGCTTGAGCAAGCATTAAAATGCAGAACATGCCCCTCTTAGTAGTGTATCCTGAGAGTCAGCTGACCACTGGGAGGTGTGCTTCCTGTCAGATCACTCTGCTTATGCTGTCTGCTCATCCATACTTTCTTGCCCAATTTCCCCTTAAATGTTTCTGCTGACCCTGGTGACCTTTTCCAATGAAAGAAAAGTCTTTTTCTGTTTCCTTGTATAACTTATGCAGATTTCTGAAATAAAAGTTTTCTCTACTACAAGTCTATTTGAGTAAAGTCTGTCTTTATTAAGTCTGGATATGTCTTTGACACCCTCAATCCATTCATATATTGATAACCATGATGGGACACCTATATGTTTAATTTTACACATGCCACGTGGCTGATTTTAAATTAGCCTTTGTTGCTCAAAGGCTTCTCACTTCTATCTTCCATCATTTGGTTCTGAAATGTATACAGCTTTTCTAACATTCAAGGCCCTGAATTTCTGAATTCAATGCCCTCTTATCTGTGTTTGCAAGACTATCATTTCTTTTCTGAACTTGTTGCCTTCTTAAAATACCTTACCAAAACCAGCCAACAAAAACCCACACACAACTGCTAACACTTGTTTTCCCGACTTGTTCCTCTGAGCCTTCATGTCCATTATTATATGATCTGCCTTCTGAGTTACTGTTTTACCAGAATTTGGCCACTACATGAAATGGGTCTCCATCTGTCCACCCTCTAACAGTTGCCTTACTACCCACTGCCTGCCATTTAAGCAAAACCACGTATTTTTATTTTTTTCTTCTTGCTAAGACAGGAATAATACAGACTGGTCACAAGAGAATAGAAAATTTCAGGCAGCAATTTCACATGAATAAACAAAAGGAAGCTGTTGAAATAGCTGCAGAGGCTATGGGCTGATAAGACCTTCCAAAACAGGGTGTGAACCAAGCTGGCTAAGATTGACTAGACCCAACATGGTACTGAATTTGACTTGGGTTTCACCTAGGACCTAATTAGATACTCATTAGCATACTAAATCACACACCCAACAGCACTATGACTGCTCCAAAAACACCATATTTGGTGTAAAAGTGAATAACACTACAGTTCTGAGAAATCTCTACTTTCTCGAGGAATTTTCATGAATATTTCATGCCTTGGTTAAAGAAACCCATAAAGGTAACAATCCAACCTCAAACCACCTAGGGTGCAACTCTCTTTTGAGTATGTCTGCAATATCCTTTCTCAGGTGTATACTTTTCACTTTGCAATAAATATATAGACTTTATTTTATGACTATCCTTAAATTACTTCTTGAGATGGTGTCAAGACCCTGAATACTAGCTGGGGTCGAGGTTCCACTTCAATTTGGGAACCTCCCCCAGGCCACTAGTATCATTGCTGTTAGAGAAATTTCTGAATCAGTCAAGGTATGCTGGATTATGATACAGTAAGAAGCAACCTTAATATCTCAATTTCCTCTCAATCTCAAATGCAGTTGGAACACTGAATATCTATAGCCGATGGAAAAGGACATAAGGGATTTCCTAGCAATTCTTATTGTTTCAGTTTATAGGTCACACCCACACACCACTAGGCTAATATTTTATTTGATAAAGTAAGTCATGTTACCTAACTTGCAGGGGATAAAGTCCAGGAAGGAAGAGTACCAGAGTATTGATGAACTGCAATAATGATTAATACAATTGTCATCCAAACAGATATTTTCAACTGTCTTGGTTTTTGCCTACTTCTAACCATAAAGGATTCAATGCAAGATGCTAGTTTTTCAGTTACTCTGAATTAAGGGGTAGCTACCTGCCTCCATTCCATTCACAGATACATCAGAGTAAGTCAGCCAGAGGATTCTGCAAGCAATTTTGCTCCTATATTAAAGGAGTGTAGCACATGAAGGTACCAGTCATATTTATGTTTCACATTTTCTCTCTTGAAGTGTGCTTGTGGGAGGATATGCAAGAGAGTCATCTGAAAACATACTATACTGAGTGTGAGTAGAAAAAGCCAATGTGGTAAGGACTGCAGAATAAAATAAGTATCTATTCTCATGTAAAAGATAGCTGAACAAATCCTGAAATTGTCTACATCCAGGCATCTCATTAAGTAAGACAATTAAAAAGTCTTACTGTTTAAGCTTTTATTCTTCTTTATCTTGAAACCAAAAGCATCCTAACCATAGCAGTTAACTGAATAAAATTATTTACAACAAAAAAACCAGTGATAGTATGTAGATTAAGATATTAGTTTTTAATTTCTTTGTTCCTAGAAACCTTAGTTCAAAAAATTGCATTTATATAAGTGGTGCGTGTTGGCTCATTGTTCCTACCCAAGTCTCATGTTGAATCATAATCCCCAGTGTTGGAGGAAGGACCTAGTGGGAGAGGTGAATTGATCATGAGGGCAGGTTTCTCCCATGTAGTTCTTGTGATCGTGAGTGAGTTCTCACAAAATCTGATAGTTTAAAAGTGTATGGCCCTTCCCTTTCACTCTCTCACTTTGTCTGTCCTGCCACCATGTAAAGAAAGTGCTTTACACCCCTTTGCCCTATGCCATGATTGTAAGTTTCCTTGGGACTCCTAGTTATGCCTCCTATTAAGCCTGCAGAACCGTGAGCCAATTAAGCATCTTTTCTTCATAAATTACCAAGTCTCAGCTAGTTTTTTATAACAGTATGAGAACAAACTACACAGAAAATTGGTACCAGGAATGGCGTATGCTATAAAGATACCTGAAAACATGGAAGCAACTTTGGAACTGGGTAATGGGCAGAGGTTGGAACAGTTGGAATGCTGAGAAAAAGACAGGAAGAGGGGAGAAAGTTTAAAAACTTCCTGGAGACTTGTTGAATGGTTGTGACCAAAATGCTGATAATGACAAGATCAACGAAGTCCAGGCTGAAGAAGTCTCAGATGGAGATGGGGAACTTATTGGGAACTAAAATAAAGGTCACTCTTGCTTTGCTTTTAACAAGCAGACTGGTGGCATTTTGCCCCAGCCTAGAAATCTGTGGAACTTTGAACTTGAGAGAAATGATTTAGGATATCTGGTGGAAGAAATTTCTAAGCAATAAAGTATTCAAGAGGTGACCTGGCTGTTTCTAAAAGTGTATACTCATATACACGAACAAATAATCTGAAACTGGAACTTGTATTTAAAAGGGAAGTATGGCATAAAAGTTTTAAACATTTGCATTGTGACCATGCACTAGAAAAGTAAATCCCATTTTCTAGGAAGGGACTCAAGCTGGTTGCAGAAATTTGCATGAGTAAAGAGGAGCTGAATGTTAATAGCAAAAACAATGGGGAAAAAGCCTCCAGGACATTTCAGAGACCCTTATGTCAGCACCTCAGCACCTCCCATCATAGGCCTAGAGGCCTAGGGAGAAAAAATGGTTTCATGGGCCAAGGTTAGGGCTCTGATGCTCTGTGCAGCCACAGGACATGGCACCCTGTGTTCCAGCTGCTCCAGCTCTAGCCACGGCTGAAAGGGGCCAAGGTACAGCTCAAGCTGTTGCTTCAGAGGGGGCAAGCCATAAGCTTTGGCAGCTTCCATGTGGTGTTGAGTCTGTGGGTGCACAGAAGGTAAGAGTTGAGGTTTGGGAACCTCCGACTAGATTTCAGAGGATGTATGGAAATACCTGTATGTTCAGGCAGAAGTCTCCTGCCGGGGTGGAGCACTCATGGAGAACCTCTGCTAGGGTAGTGCAGAGAGAAAATGTGAGGTTAGGAGCCCTACACATAGTCCCCACTGGGGCAATGCTTAGTGAAGCTGTAAGAAAAGGGCCACCATCCTCCAGACCCTAGAATGGTAGATACACCAACAGCTTGCACTATCCACCTGGAAAAGCCACAGGCACTCAATGGAAGCCCATGAAAGCAGCTACAGATGCTGTACCCTGAAAAGTCACAGAGCGGCCCAAGGCTTTGAGAGATTATCCCTTGCATGAGTGTGGCCTGGATGTGAGACATGGAGTCAAAGGAGATTATTCTGTAGCTTTAAGGTTTAATGACTGCCCTGCTGGATTTTGGACTTGCATGAAGCCTATAGCTTATTTGTTTTGGCCAATTTCTCTCTTTTGAAACTGGAGCATTTACCCAATGCCTGTACCACCAATGTATCTTGGAAGTAACTAATTTGTTTTTGATTTTACAGGCTAATAGTCAGAAGGGTCTTGTCCTGCCTCAGGTTAGACTTTAGACTTGGACTTTTGGATTAGTACTGGTAGGAGGTAAGACTTTGAGGTACTGTTGGGAAGTTATAACTGGGTTTAAAATGTGAAAAGGACACAAAATTTCAGAGGGGCCAGGGGCAAAATGATATGGTTTGGGTCTCTTGTTCCACCC
Organism: Papio anubis; assembly: GCF_008728515.1. NCBI lineage: Eukaryota > Metazoa > Chordata > Mammalia > Primates > Cercopithecidae > Papio > Papio anubis. The sequence continues at coordinate 41,377,503 of NC_044988.1, read as the reverse complement.
AAATCGCATGTTGAATTGTAGTCTCCAATTTTGGGGTAGGAACCTGATCAGAGGTGATTGGATCATGGGGGTGGATTCCCCTCATGCTGTTGTCATGATAGTAAATTCTCATGAATTCTTATGGCTTAAAAGTGTGTGAAGCTTTCCCCTTTGCTCTGTCTTTCTCTCCTGCCACCATGTGAAGAAGATGTTTGCTTCCCATTCACCTTCCACAATGATTCTAAGTTTCCTGAGGTCTCCTACATGCTTCCTGTTAAGCTTGTGGAAATGTGAGCCAATTAAAACTCTTTTCTTCTTAAATTACCCAGTTTCAAGAAGTTCTTCATAGCAGTATGAGACAGACTAATACAATCAGCATAAATTTCAGTTTAGTGTTTTTTGGTTTGGGTTTCATTTTTAGTAAGCATATGGACTCTATAAGAGCAGGAACCATCTGTGTTCTATTACATACTGTTATATAATCAGTGATGATAACAATGAATATAGAAGGTCAACGTAAATTTATTAAAAGATACATCTTTGGCCGGGCGCAGTGGCTCAAGCCTGTAATCCCAGCACTTTGGGAGGCCGAGACGGGAGGATCACGAGGTCAGGAGATCGAGACCATCCTGGCTAACATGGTGAAACCCCGTCTCTACTAAAAAAATACAAAAAACTAGCTGGGCGAGGTGGCGGGCGCCTGTAGTCCCAGCTACTCCGGAGGCTGAGGCAGGAGAATGGCGTGAACCTGGGAGGCGGAGCTTGCAGTGAGCTGAGATCCAGCCACTGCACTCCAGCCTGGGTGACAGAGCGAGACTCCATCTCAAAAAAAAAAAAAAGGTACATCTTTATAAGTTACTATTAAGTTGGAAGTTCTGATGGGCTGGGCAATCCAATATGACCTGGACACATATCTTGGAGTAGGTACTAACCTTGTTACCTGGCGTGTGCCTTTACATTCTCTGTAAGATAACACTTCCTCACTAATCCAGGAATGGTTCTTATCTATCTGTATATCAATACATACTATATTCTTAATCTATGTACATCATACTCCAGAGATAGAAGTTATTCTCCTTGTCTTCTGCATATTTTCTGACTGACGTTGCTTTGCACAGAAGATATTTGTTTCTCCATTTTGTTAGGATGGGTAGCACATTATAAGTTTCTTCTCTGAGAATAGATAGCTCATCCAGCCTGGGTGCATCCACTTAGATTTACATAATATTTCAGTCATACTCTACTTCTTGTCATCATTGGGCCCATAATCATCATTCTCACCTCTTCTTAGGTTAGCCAAAATTTATTATTTATTTCTCTCTCTTTTATACACATGAAAACAGGTTCTCTCTCTCTCTCTCTCTGTCTCTGTCTCTCTCTCTCTCTCTCACTCACATACACACACACAGAGACTCTGGTTAATGGGGAAAAACCAAACAAAATTGTGATTATGTTCTAGAACTTAAAATTTTTTTATCTGATTTTAAGTTATATAAACTCACTAAGACCTAATTACCTAATATTTAAATCAGAATATTGAAATATCTTTATTTTACTGAATTCTGTGAGACAAGCATCTTAAAAGGATAAACTTCATAAAGTGTGAGACTTTAAGCAATATAATTTGTATGGTATGGCCATATTTATCTATGAAATATACAATGTAGACAAATAAATATGTGTTGTAAGAATTTTCTTCCTAATTATAAATAAACAGTTTAAACAGTTTTGTAACTTGGACAGTTATTTTGTTTAAAGGGCAAAGCAGAGATACATTGCAATTTATAATTTAGTTCATCCATTTAAGTTTACTTTTGCTGTAGTTCATTAGACAACTGGTAATTTTAGAAGACATTTGGCATATTATGCATCATTATTATGACAGGTGTAGCCGGAAATTTTGTGTGTTTGTTTTTCTTCATCTTTTTCTTCTTAATTGAAACAAGACAATTCTCAAAATTTGTCTGTAACACATTTGATGATATATATTGAGAGGGAAGTTTATTTCACTTCCTCATGTGCCCTTAAGTAGATTTTATTAGAATAACAATAGCATTTTTTATTTTTGCTCTAAAATCTCACTGGAGAATGAGTGAAACATTTAAATTATTTACACTGAGAAATATAAATCAGTCTTTAAGTTGTTGACCACATATTACAATAAGGTGGAGTTGATGTATTCAAAACCGTGTTTCACATTTCTCTTCACTCTTCCTCTAGTATCTCTTTACTTATTATTCCTCTCACTTTCTTGCACTTCCTCTCCTTGCTGTCTCTCTCTTTTGCCCCTATAGTATGAAACAAGACCTTCATTAAGTCTCTTACTATGCAGGTGAGACTTTCCCTCAGGAGCTCTTTCCTAACCAGGGTTTACCTCCTGTCATTCAACATTCTCCATTCCACAACTTTTAATAACAAAACTTATATACATATCAAATGTTCAATTAGTTCCAAAGTCAAACTGTGTGTATATGAGGGAGGGGGAAGTATATGGTCAACCTAAAATTCAAACTGTATGCTAGCCTAGTTGCTAATTGGCAAAAAAAAAAAAAAAAAAAATCCAACCACAAGGAGAGACAAAAGCTCTTTCCTTACCAATAGAATTACTGATCAGAAAGTTCATGGGTTGTAAGGCATTAAAGAATTTTCTCAGAAAACTTCATTTTCTTTTCTTCTTAGCTATTACTATTTTTATAAAGCACTGATAATGTATCCTAATTTTCTATCTCTTGAAATGGATGACTCATGCTTTGCTTTTTTTGGTGAATATCACTTCTGTTAGTGTTGTTTATTTTGTCACATAAAGTGACACCTATCTAGTTCACAGAAAACTTTTTTTACACTGAGTTTATTTAAAAGAGAAGATATGAGAACGTGAGAAATCCCAATTAAATCTGAATTCATAGAAAAGGTTCTTTGAATTTTATTTTTAAAATGTCATATAAATTAATGATTTTCATACTAAAAAGTAATAAGCAGCCAACTTCACCTAGTACTTATAGCAAAAAGCTCCACAGATGTTCACTCATTTAACCTTAAAAGTAATCTGTAGAAGTAAATACTACTTTTGCCCCCATTTTACACATGAGAAAACTAAGACGCAAACAGGTTTAATGACTTGCTCAAGGTGACACATTCAGAAAAGAGCGAAGTCAGATTCAAAACTAGCACGAATGCAATTTCTAAATGTTTTCTATTCAGAGACAGGAGAAAAACTTTTAGCACAAACAAAATTTGACACATAAAACTAATATAAAAACTCTTTCAGAATAGAAGATAAATTATATTAATAATATACTTGTAGTATCTAGTTGAAGAAATAATTTTCTTTTTTTTTTTTTTTTTTTTCGAGATGGAGTCTGGCTCTGTCCCCCAGGCTGGAGTGCAGTGGCGTGATCCCGGCTCACTGCAAGCTCCGCCTCCCGGGATCAGCCATTCCCCTGCCTCAGCCTCCTGAGTAGCTGGGACTACAGGCACCTGCCACCGCGCCCGGCTAATTTTTTGTATTTTTAGTAGAGACGGGGTTTCACCGTGGTCTCGATCTCCTGACCTTGTGCTGGGACCTCCCAAAGTGCTGGGATTACAGGCGTGAGCCACCGCGCCCGGAATTTTGTTTTTCTTATAACGTACTTAAGGTGAAATAATCTTGAAACCAGAAAATCAATTTCCTCAAACAATAGAGCCAGTGGCAAGGGATAATGACTGGAAATATAATTATTAACGAACCAAATCATTGTCCTCACAGCACTCAGATTCTAGAGAAAAGGAACAAAAATAAGGTAATTCCTTATCCACTTCAGACATTTTCATACAATGTTAAATATTTTAGAGACAAGTAAAACAGTGAAATGGATAAAAAATAATTAGCATTGTTAAAGGATTTGAGGATTCTAATTTAGTCATACCAGTTGAGTAAGACTTTCAAGAGTACATTTGAGGTGCAATTTGAATGATGACGAGGAACAAATCAAGAAATGATCTGCAGAATAGAGGGAACAGCATGTACAAGTTTCCTGGGAAAGTAAGAAGCACAAGGCCAGTGTGCAGTGAGTATAGTGAACTGGGGTGAGAGTAGCTGGAAATGAGGTTGGAGAAGTAACTTGCTGCAAGATCACATAACACCTTGTAGAATGCAAGATGCTTGGGTTTATCCTAATTTGAATGTGAAGTCAGAGAAAAATAGCAAATAGGATTATATTATTTGAGCGGTGTTTTAAACATATATCATTGGCTAAGTGTAGAGTCTACACTTGGGTACAAACAAGTATATATAAAGTATATATAAATAATAAATATATGTATAAAATAAATATAAATAAGGTATACATAAAAGGTAGAAACAAGTAGAAAATTTTGGAATATATTTTAAGAAACCAAACAAGAATGTGGATCTATGGAAATGGTGAGAATTAGTAAGCTTAGGGATTTTAATTTCATCTGGTGTCATGAGGTCTTTCGAATGAATTTAATATAAGTAGAAGGGAAAGACAGGAAGCAATGATAACAAGTTTTGTGGTTGGACAAAATGATGAAATAGTGAGCCCATTAAATAAAGAAAAATACAGGAGAGGTGCAAGGTGCATGTGTTTGCTGTTGTTATTGTTTTTCTGTTTGTTTTATTTTGAGAATGATAGAATAAATCACTATTTTGAAAATTTTAGTGTAAGATACTTATTAGATATCCAAGTGGAAAATGAAGTTGAATACACAATTAGACATATGGAACAGAAAGATGTCAGACCAGGAGTCATCAACCGCATGGAGACAGTATTTAAGAATGAGATTACCTGGGGAAAGAGCATAGATAGGAATGAAATGAGGACTAAGAGCTGAGTTCTGAGGCATGCTAACATTTGAAGTTCAGATAGAGGGGAAAGATCCTGCATTCTCCCTCCCCCTGTTTTTCTGCAGAAATACAGTGCAACTTATTTTCAATCTTGATGTCTGAGTATTCATATTTTTTCTAACATGTATTACACTGTTGTTATAAATTAAATTGTGACCCTCTGCCAAAAATATACATGAAAACCTGAACCCCTGGTTTCTTAGAATGTGACCTTTTTTGGAAACGAATTTGTTACAAGTGTAATTAGTTAAGTAAAAATGATGTCACACTAGAGGAGAGTGGGCCTTTAATTGGAGTTAATGCTGCCACAAGCCAAGGAACACTAAGGATTGGTGGCCGCCACCAGAAGCTAGAAAGAGGCAAGGAAGGATTCTTCCTTAAAGGTTTCAGAGGAATCATTGTGCCCAGACCAAATTGAGAGTCAGGATGCTTAATGTTGAGGACCAATAATAAGACGCAGATGAACTGGGGAAGAAGAGAGTTTATTTCCATAACCAGATACAGGGAGAAGGCCAGGAAAATATCACCAGACCAACTCAAAATTACAAAGTTTTTCAGAGCTTATATACCTTCTAAGCCGTATGTCTGTCTGTGTGTAAGTGTGCATTCATCTCCAGACATAAGTGATTAACTTCGTCCAATCTATAACTCAAGTCTGAGTCTTGAAGGTCTTCCTCTGGAGACTCAGTAAATTTACTTAATTTAAATGGGTACAGGTGCCCATTTACTTACTTTAAATGGGTATCTTGTCTTCTGCTAAATCATGGAGGTTTGGGAAGTTCCTTTAGACCTCCAATAAAACTTGTTCATGGAAGTCTGGGGAATTTCTTTAGACACCCATTAAAACTTGTTTAATCCTAAATGGGTCCTGTTAAGAATTCCTTCATTATCTTGTCATGCTTCAAGACCCAGGAAAGGCCTAGGCAAAGCTTAACCACCCAGTCAGTGCTAAAACAGTTGTCATGGAGGCCTGCTGTTCAGCTGTTAGTGAGATCTAGTCTGCCACAAGCCCCACTGTCAATTTGAGCATGATTTCCATATGCTTGTATATTTGTTTATTATGAGAATTGTAGGGAGATTGGGTGTCTTAGTCTTTCTGGTTACTTCCTGCTGAGAGGAGGTCGTTGTTATGGGACACTGAAGGCAGCATTGGAGTGGAAGTGGTGGATTTGTTCCCAGTAGTATGCTCTGTTGCAGGGTCTTAGAGGCAGTGTCTTCTGAAACATAATAGTATGAGCTCTATGAATGTTTTGGAACAATATGCAACAGCAATACATTCTGCAACATAACATTATGCCCATGCCTACAAGGATGGTCACCAGGATGGTCCTCCACTAAACCATGATGTGATCCAGTCATTAAGTGATAACCTGGGACTGGAGGTTGCCTGAATCTGCTGGTGCATATACTTTAATACCAGAGAAATATTCCCAGAATTGTCAGATATATACACGCAACATTTGGTTCTGATGAGGGTGCAGGTTCCCCTCTGGGCTGCTGTTAGAATGTCTAAGGCCATCTGATTTTGCAAGCTAGCTTTCTGCATATGGTACAGTTCAGCATTCATAAAGGACATACTTGGAAGACTCTCATTCAAGGCTCACTGTGTAAAATTAGCTAGTGCCTCTATGTGCCATAAGACAGTTTCTAAGCCTATTGAGGGCAAAAAGATTGCAGCCAGATGATCGTACTGACCTGGTCCATCTGTTAAGCGTAAGTGGGAGATTAGCAGGGTTTTGGATGGTTTTTACCCAGCATCCTTGTGCCCATGGGAGACCTAGAGTGCAGAGTCCCAACCTGTCCAAGGGCAGCCATGGCCATAAATTGGTGACACAAAGCCAATGGGTTCTGTTAGGGACATACCAATTCAGGCCAGGTCATTGGGACCAGTTGGTGGCAAACAAATCTCTTTGTTGAAGCACTATAGCACGTTGTCGCTGTTCATGTGCAACCCATCTCATGACTCAAGTTACGCTAGGCCAGTGATCACGGGAGTGGTTTCATTGCGGCCAGTATAAGGGGGAAACTTGGTTTAAATGTCCATTGGATGCAGTTAGCCAAATACATCTGTCCCAAATTTGAAGAAAGCATTTTTATAACAGACATTTTCTATTATAATAGTCTGGACATATACCTTCAGATTCAGCAAGGAAGTAGCTAAACCTATTACATCATCCCTTGTTTTGTTTACTGAGAATGGCTTTTTGTGCCCTGGGTCTTCTGAAGTTTTGTTTATGGGCCACTCTGAGACATTCACCTTGGTTACTCCTGTCATTTGTGACCCAGTCCAAGGTCTTAGATTTCCCAGAAAAGTTTGCAGGTAAATCCAGTCCTTCCCTTGGATGGGCAACACCCACCAAGGCAACCTCGTGGTGTTAGAAAGGGGTAATAGGTCACAGACCCAGCAGGAGCTTTGTTGCAGGTTATCTACATAATCCTGTGCCCAGTATAAGAAAAACTTAGAGGTGAGAGCAGAAACAATGAGAAGCATGACGAGGAAAAGGATTATAAGAGAAAGTCTTATCTTTTCCTGAATAGAAACTTCAGGTCTTCTAGGGGTTCCACCTCCCATCTCTTGGCAGGGACTTCTCTGCCACAGGGCTCTTGGCTGGCAAGATTATTTTCACTCGCATGCGATGGACCCAGGGCTTGATGCCTGCCGATTACAGTGCCGTGTCCATGGTCAGTAGCACATCCTAGGGTCCTTCCATTTCTCCTGTAGTTGCTGGGCAGAACCGGCTTCCTTCTAGTCCTTTAGCAGCACTTGATCCCCAGGTTGCACCAGGTGGCAGGCTTCTACAGAATTCACAGCATTCCTGTTGGAAGCAAACTTATGCAAAACGTTAAGAGTTTGCCCTAAGTGAGCAACATAATTCTTAACAGCTGACTGCCTATGCAGAGGCACTTCAGTAACCTGAGACAGATTAGCTGCAAAGGGTCTCTCAAAGACAATTTCGTAGGGGCTTATTTTAATCCTGCTTCTGGGGGTTATTCTTACCCAGAGCAGTGCAATACTAAGTACCTGAATCCGTTTCAATTGAGTCTCTTGACACAACTTGGCAATGACTTTTTAAAGGTGTGATTCATTCTCTCCGTTTGTCCAGAAGATTGAGGTCTCTATGCTGAGTTTAGTTTCCACTTTATTCCCAATGCTTTATTTACTTGTTGAGTTATCTTAGAGGTGAATGAAGGCCCATTATCGCTTTGAATTACATCAGGGAGCCTGTATTGTGGTATTATTCTTTCTTTTTAGCAAAACTTTAACTACTTTGGTTGCTCATTCTGTGTGGCATGGGTATGTTTCCATCCAGCCAGAAAAAGTGTCCACTAGAACTAGGATGTATTTGTATCCCCCAGGGGCTGGTGGCATCTGTGTAAAGTCTATTTGCCAGTTTTCTAGTGGGTACCTTCCTCTTTCTTGTTGTCCAGGCTGCCCTTGGCTATGATTATTAGGCTCATTCCTGGTGCAAAGATGGCAATGCTCAATTACATCCTCTAAGTGGGCTTTTAGTTCTTTCCCTTTCAAATAAATTCATGCGAAGGCCAGCAAAGCATCTCTCCCCAAAATGCATACTATTGTGAATGTACTTTAGCAGTGGGCAAGCAAGACGCGCTGGTGCCCAAACCAGGCCTGCACTGTTTACTCTTCACCCTTCTTTGTTTAGTTTGAATCCCTTATCTTCTGTGGCTTCCTCATCTTCAGAAGTGTTCTTGGGCTTGAAGGCCATTAAGTCTACTTGGGGAATTAAGGGTGCCTGGATTTCAATGCTGGCACTGGCTAAATTCCTGGTGGTGTGATCTGAAAAAGCATTGCCCTTGCTACTCTGGAATTACTGCATTAATTTCGCATGAGTTCTTTGTCACTTCTAACAATTCTAACACCTTGCTTAGCATATTTAACTTTGGTGTTATCCACCATTCCCTTAGCAGTCCTCTTTCCCTCCAGAGACCTCTGAGTGTGTGAACTATCATGAATGCCTGCCTGAAGTCAGTGGATATGTTGGTGCTTTTACATTGGAACAATTGCAAGACTCTCATGAGGGCAATTAACTCCGCCTTCTGGGCTGAGGTACTGATGACAAAGTTTTGCCTCTGTTACCTCTGAGGGGGTCACCACAGCAACATTTATCTTCCTGTCGGTGACCAGGCTACTCCCATCTACAAACAAGGTCCAGTCTGTGGATGGGAGGCATATGTCCTTTAGGTCTGAGCGGCCGGAAAACACTTGGTCTATGACCTCTAGACAATTATGTAGGGGTTCCTTCAGCTCCTCATTGAGAGATAATAGTGTAGCAGGGTTTAGAGTTCTGGCAGTTTGCAGCTTTACTGTGGGGTCTTCCAAAAGTATGGCTTGATAGTAGCCTCCTTTTTGTTTCAGTAATGCTAACACTTGATGGGGCACATATATTGTGACAGGCTACTCCAAGGTCAGCTTTTCAGCTTCCTTGAGTAGCAGACAAGTGGCAGCGACTGCTCTAAGACAAGGGGGCCAGCCCTTGGCTACTGTGTCAAGCTGCTTTGAAAGGTATGCTATGGGTTGTAATACTTCACCTAACTTTTGTGTCAGGACTCCAAGTGCTAAGCCCAGTCTTTCCTATACATAAATTTAGAAGAGCTTATGAGGATTTGAAAGCCCTAAGGTGGGGTGGAGATTAACTTACACATCAGTTCCTTCAACGAATGTTGGTGTCTTGCTTCCCACTGAAAAGGATCATGGTCAGGTGCCTCTAACAGTTCATATAAGGGCTTACCATTAGTCCCTATTTAGGAATCCAAATCTGACAAAATCTGGCCATACCTAGGAAGTCCATTAGCTGGTTTCTGGTGGTGGACATGGCAATAGAATTCCGCCTTTACAATTGCATTCCACCTCTCCACAGTCAGGGTTCTGCTTCCTTTCTGTAGGGGAAATCCTAAATATTCTACAGTTTGCTTACATACCTTGGCCTTTTTGCTTGAAACCTTAACCTGCAAGCTGCCAGGTGGTTTAAAGTTTTAACAGTATTATCCTGGCACTGTTGCTCAGACGGGCTAGGTTCGATAGTTCCACAGATGAAATGCGTGCCTTGCCTTGTCTGAGAGGGAGAGACGAGTTTTGCTGCCCCCCACCCAATGCCCCCCGTGCTCTGGGGGTGCTGTTTCCCCATACGCTGGGGGTGGTGATTCTCCCCTTTCCTGGCTACGTGGTGGAGCATTAGCCCCCGCCAGGTTACGTGGAGTGTTATATCCCACTGGATTGGGTGGGGCTTTAGCTCCCAACTCAACTGGGTTGAGTACATTTATTAATTGTTGGCTCTCTGAGTCTATCTTCGTCTCTCTAGGAATTGGGGCAAACCTTGATTGCACACTGCACCATCAGCTTCTCTCGTTTCTCTTTGACATTCTTATTATGTAATAACATAAATGACTCAACATAGGGTTTTTCTTCCCATCTTCTCGAACACTTAACAAAATAACTCTAGCTCAAAAATAACGAAATAGTTCAGGGTCCTACAAATTAGCCATCTCCCCTCAGATTCTAAATGTACGTTGGCCAAATCTTGTTAACAATAGTAAACTAATTTCCTTTTAGTCAGGGGAGCATACCCAAACTGTTTCCAATCCAACAAGATCCTTCCCAGTGGTCTCCTAAAGGGAATGGACTCAACAACGCCCTTTTCAAGCTAAGACAGTATCAAAAGAGACAAGACAAATATACAAACAAGTGGAGACAGATTTCAGACAAAAGCAAAGGGGAGTGTACTCAGGCAGAACAGACTCAAAACCAACTCAAAACCCAATATTAACCTAACGCAAAGTAGGTGTATATGCGAGCCCTATTGCTTCCCTAGTGGTATACCTGGTGGTACCAGAAAAATGTCTTAACAAGCCCAGATAGAGAAACAATAGGCTCCCAGCATATTATCTGGTTTTACCCACCCTTCAAGTGCATCCTGATCTCTGTTCTTCCCTAGCAGTGAGAGGACGTGGGATTTTGTGCATGGAATGGTCTTAGGAGGGGTCCCCAGGAAAATCTCAACTGTCAGCTGCTGGGATCTTCCTGAAGACTGTCTCCTCGCAAGCCACTGGCCGCTGAATGCAGCACCAACCTAGCCATCTGCTGCCTGGCTCACCAAATTTGTTCCCAGACCAAATCAAGGTTTGGACTGCTTATTCTCATGGTCCAATAACGAGATGTAGATGATCCAGGAAAGAAGAGAGTTTATTTCTCTAAGTGGGTACACGGAGAAAGCCAGAAAAATATTGCCATACCAACTCAAAATTACGAAGTTTTCCAGAGCTTGTCTACCTTCTCAGCTGTGTGTCTACGTGTAAGTGTGCATTCTTCTAAAGACATAAGTGATTAACTTCTTCTAATCTATAACTAAAGTCTAAGTCTTAAAGACCTTCCTGTGAAGCCTCAGTAAATTTATTTAATCTAAATGAGTCCAGATGCAATGGGTGATCACCACTATCTTGCTTTCTGCTAAATCATGGAGGTTTGGGGAGTTCCTTTAGACCCCCAATAAAACTTGCTCATGGAGGTCTGGGGAATTTCTTCAGAATCCCATTAAAGCTTGTTTAATCCTAAATGGGTCCTGTTAAGAATTTCTTCATTATCTTTCATGCTTCAAGGCTCAGGAAAGTCCTAGGCAAAACCCTTGGTGGGCTTTTATTACACTCCAGCCTTTGTATACGGGCACTGACTCTTTCAGCTTTTAATATTTAACTTAACCACTCAGTGCTGAAACAGTTGTCATGGAGGCCTGCCTGTCCAACTGTTAGTAAGACCTGGCCTACCACAGCCTGGCCCTGCCCACACTTGGACTTTGGACTTGTAGCATCCAAAACCATGACAGAATACATTTCTAATGTTTAAGGCAACTTAGTTTGTGGAATCTTATTATGGTAGCACTGAGAACTGTGTATGTTTATATTTTCCATGATGGGAGAGAGAGAGAATAGAAAATAAATTGGCATGGGCATATACAGTGACAATCCACTAAGGTCACAGATAAGTATAAGCAGTATAGTTAGAATATCCCTATATAATTGTACTGGCTTCTAATCTGAATTTAGACTTTTTAAAAAAAATCTTTGTCAGAGAACTAGTATAAAAATAAAAATTCTAGAATCCTAAGATGTGTTTCAAAGCACCTATCAAAGTGGTAGACATTACAGAATTCATTGCTAAGTTTCAGCTGACAAATCTTTATGCAGGGCAAATGAAACAGAACCTCTGTCTTCTTTCTATTACATGTCTCACAAACAGACACAAAGAATAGTCTTGAAATAATAAAATAAACTTGAGGTGCTATTAAGTAAACACAAGGAGTAGTTGTCTCTTTAAATTTAATTTTCTGCTTACAAAAGTACAAAGCCAGTGGCATTATGTTAAGCAACCAACCGCTTTCTTAAACAGACATTTAAAATTCTGGCTGGGCGCGGTGGCTCACGCCTGTAATCCCAGCACTTTGGGAGGCCGAGGCGGGCGGATCACGAAGTCAGGAGATCGAGACCACCCTGGCTAACACGGTGAAACCCCGTCTCTACTAAAAATGCAAAAAAATTAGCCGGGCAAGGCGGCGGGCGCCTGTAGTCCCAACTACTCGGGAGGCTGAGGCAGGAGAATGGCGTGAACCCGGGAGGCGGATCTTGCAGTGAGCCGAGATCGCGCCACTGCACTCCAGCCTGGGCGACTACGCGAGACTCTGCCTCAAAAAAAAAAAAAAAAATCTAAACACTGCAAAATAATTAACTTATTCAGGTGCTAGTGAAGCTATATAGGTAAAACTTGTGACTGATCAAAATAATAATAATTACTACCAAGATGCCTCAAAATGTGTAAGTATGGAATACACATGTATAATTCAATTATTCAATTTTAGTCTTTGAAAAATGCAAAATAGTGGTTGAGTTACCTTTTGATTTTGTAAAAATAAAAACAGGAAATATTTAGAGCAGCATCAATAGAAATATGACCTTACTTTTTATTTTTAATGCACTTCCACATTATCTTGAGCCTCACAGTAAACAGATGACAATTTTTTGTTTATGACAAATGTTTGCCGATTTTATTATAAGCATAAATTACAATTCCATCTAAGCTTTTCGAAAAAAACTTGTAATAAAAATTATTTTTTATAGAAACTCTTTTATTGAAAAGCACACAGTTCATTAGGGTACAGGTGGATACATTTTCAGAAAAGTGAATACACCTATGTGTATTCTATAATACAATATCAAAAAATCTATAGCATACAATAAAAATAAAAATGTACAGTAAAGAGTATTTTTTTTACATTTAGTTCAAGATATAAAATATTTTTATGCTATAAAAATTATATTTTAAAATTATATTTGCTAGTTTTTTGGCAAAATTATGTTTTGAAAATTAATCTTGTGTCCAGAAACTTTGGTAAAATTATTTATTAATTCTAAGAGTTTGTCTGCAGATCCTTTTGGATTTCCTGTAGTATGCATAATTCCTGTACCTTTTTTAAACACTATTTTGGAAATTATTCTCTGAGAATATCTTCAAAGCATTTTCAAATTTATTAATTCATTAAAGTGGATTTAAAGATTGGAGGATCAGACTAGGATTGGACTTAAAAGAAAGAAGGACATTTGCAAGTAGATACATGTTCCAGAACAACAACAAAAAAGACTGTTTATAGGCAGAGAAATGAAAATGGATAGGGAAAAGTTAAAATTATTCTCAGAAAAAAAATTCATATACTTTCAGTTTATCCAAAGCATTTTATTTCAAATGAACAAATTTTCAGAAGCCAAGGGCATGTATTAATAAAACCTATAAAAATGTATTACATATTGATCATATTTGCAAATTATTGTACTTGTTTACAGTCTATATTATGTTTTACATAAATTTCATGGACATATTTATGTAATCTGTTTTCTTTCATCACAAGAATTAACTGAGAATAGAATGCTTATTTTTTGTAGATAGTTATGCCAATATTTTCTCTTTAATAAACTGTATCAATTTCATATAAATAATCTCAGTTCAACTATTGATGAAATCTAGCTTGTATGACATTAGAAATATCAGAGGTCTAAAACACCAAAAGCAACGGCAACAAAAGCCAAAATTGACAAATGGGATCTAATTAAACTAAAGAACTTCTGCACAGCAAAAGAAACTACCATCAGAGTGAACAGGCAACCTACAGAATGGGAGAAAATTTTTGCAATCTACTTATCAGACAAAGGGCTAATATCCAGAACCTACAAAGAACTCAAACAAATTTACAAGAAAAAAACAAACAACCCCATCAAAAAGTGGGCAAAGGATAGGAACAGACATTTCTCAAAAGAGGACATTCATACAGCCAACAGACACATGAAAAAATGCTCATCATCACTGGCCATCAGAGAAATGCAAATCAAAACCACAATGAGATACCATCTCACACCAGTTAGAATGGCGATCATTAAAAAGTCAGGAAACAACAGGTGCTGGAGAGGATGTGGAGAAATAGGAACACTTTTACACTGTTGGTGGGATTGTAAACTAGTTCAACCATTATAGAAAACAGTATGGCGATTCCTCAAGGATCTAGAACTAGAAGTACCATATGACCCAGCCATCCCATTACTGGGTATAGACCCAAAGGATTATAAATCATGCTGCTATAAAGACACATGCACACGTATGTTTATTGCAGCACTATTCACAATAGCAAAGACTTGGAATCAACCCAAATGTCCATCAGTGACAGACTGGATTAAGAAAATGTGGCACATATACACCATGGAATACTATGCAGCCATAAAAAAGGATGAGTTTGTGTCCTTTGTAGGGACATGGATGCAGCTGGAAACCATCATTCTCAGCAAACTATCGCAAGAACAGAAAACCAAACACTGCATGTTCTCACTCATAGGTGGGAACTGAACAATGAGATCACTTGGACTCTGGAAGGGGAACATCACACACTGGGGCCTATCATGGGGAGGGGGAGAGGGGAGGGATTGTATTGGGAGTTATACCTGATGTAAATGACGACTTGATGGGTGCTGACGAGTTGATAGGTGCAGCACACCAACATGGCACAAGTATGCATATATAACAAACCTGCACGTTATGCACATGTACCCTAGAACTTAAAGTATAATAATAATAAAAGAAAGAAATATCAGAGTACTTTAGTACTTTGCATAATTAGTTCTCTGTAAAACAAACATGCAACAGTATAAAAAGGTCCTATTTTCTCTTGAGAACATAAGACCATTTTCAATTAGAGGATTCTTCTCATGGTCAGTGCTTTAGTTTGAATATGGTTTGTTTGTCCTCACCAAGTCTCATGCTGAAATCTGATTCCCAATGTTAGAGGTGGGGGCTGGTGGGAGGTGTTTGGTTCAGGTAGCAGATCTTTCATGAATAGTTTGGGTCCATTTTCACAGCAGTGAGTGAGTTCTGGATGTTAGTTGCTGTGAGAACTAATTATTGAAAAGAACCTGGTACTTCCTTCTCTCTCCTTCTTGCTTCCTCTCTCACCATGTGATCTGCACACACTACTCCCCTTCACCTTCCTTCCTCCAAGAATGGAAGTTCTCTGAAGCCCTCACCAGAAGCAGATGTTGACATCATGCTTCTTGCACAGCCTGCAAAATTGTGAGTCAAATAAACATCTTTTCTTTATAAATGATCCAGCCTCAGGTATTTTTTATAGTAACACAAGTGGAGTAAGACAGTCAGAGATCACTTGAAATTGTTGCTTTTCTGTATTATAATGTGCTATGTAATTCCATAGATTTCATTTTTAGTTGTATTAGTTTCAACTTGATAATAGAATATTTTTCATACATTAGTAGCATGAACAATTATTAGAAGCTTAAATAGCTGATCTTTCAAAGTGCCTCATCATTTGGATGAGGAACTATTATGGTCTTTACTTTATGAGGTTCCTCAGAAATGGTCTGAAATTCCCAGTTGCACATGATGTTAATCAGCTCCATCACACATTTTTTATTAGTTTTTTTCTTTTTGGTGTTTCACTTCCTCCACTCTCTCATTCTACCTTCCTAGGATCACCTCCCAAATAAATGTCCTGTCTTCAAGTCCTGCCTAACACTCTACTTTTGAGAACTCCAAATGAAAATACCTATAATCAGGAGGTATTAAAATGCACCAAATTGTATTTCTCCATCAATTGGAATAATCATATATATATATATATATTTGTATCCTTTGTCTACTTCTACAGTGTTTTAGTGGATTTTCTAATATTAGACAACATATTTCTACAGAATTGTTTCCCTTCCATGTAAAATTAAATTAACTGTACTTTATAATGTATCCAAATTTTTTTATATTCTCATAAGTAAAATGACTTTATTGTAATGTTATAATTAACTTACTAATGTGTTATGATAGTTACAAACTATGTCAAAAATATTTTAGGTGTAGAGAACAAAATATTAACAGGCATTTTCAACACACGTTACTGAGACTTTGGGAGATCAAATAGAAATGTGTTAGATAATGTGCATAACATAATAACTGAATCAGCTTTGCAAATGTTATATGAATATAGATTCTATGATTAACAACAAATAAAATATTTACTTTTGAAAAAAATTTATCTCTGGACATGCACACACAAAAAAATCCTAGAAATTACTAACATGTAAAATTAGATGAATAAATGTTGGACCCAAGTAAAAGCAAAACTCAATTGATATATCATTTAAAAAGTAAGTATAATGAGAACACTAGCTATTTCAATGAATTACAATGGTGTGTGTGTATATATATATGTATATGCGTATATATATATATATACACACACACATATATATGAACACATATAAACCATAATTTATGATTGCATTATTTCTAAACATAGTAGACCTTTTGAAGCAATGAAGGAATAAATAGGAAAAATAAGGCAACTTCATTAATCACATATGCATTTCTGTACCTCACAATAGATGTAATAAAGCACAATTAAAATGATGGGTTTTTTAGAAAATTATAATATTTTGCAACAAAAATGTTGAGATTTTGTAAATGAAATAGTGCTTTCAAATCATAAAGGGAAAAAGAAGCATTCCAATAAAAAATGCATCAACAAACTGCTTAGAATAATACTCATTTTTCTAATAACATGGAAAACTGTTAAAATTCCTTAAATGTTAAAGTTTGAAATCAATAGGCTTTACTTAAAAATTAAAGCAATTATGAAATTATATTTTTGTACTGAGTTAACAAAGATTATCTTTCATCTATTAATTTATAAACATATGTCATTAAATTACTGTTGGGCAGTAGTGATTATAATTTTGCATACAGTTTTGAGCTTCTTTTGTCAATATTAAAATAATAACAACATACATGTTTTTGCCCCAAATTTAATTTTAGGAATTTATTCTATAAAATAAGTGATGAATAAAATGTTATGTATTATTTAAGAGTGAAAATTTGGAAATACATATATTTCTAATAGATTAAATTAGAATAAGTCCACAGGAAGTAATAATATGTGGTTAGTTAAGCCATGTTTTATATGCATTTTGATAATGTGAAGAAATTTTTAAATGGAGAGAGAGACAGAGGGTAGAGATAAATTTTTGGAAAACTCCAGTTTAATGAGACTAGAGTAAGAGACTAGAGACCTAAATCTAAATGCAAACAACGTCTTGGAACATTATGGGTAAATTTAATTTGCTTATACTTTTTAATGATTTTCTAAAATGAATATGTATAACATGTTATACACAAAAAGTCGTCATTTTAAAAGGTGAGATACTGCTAAAGAGATTTTCCTTGTTGAATTTCATTTTGTTTGGTTTCTGGATTACTTTATAATTAAGGTCTTTATTTTATGTCTTCATATATCAACTAAAAAGCACAAAATATTTTGCGAAAAAAAATGCAACCAAAAGACTTTATATCTTAATTACTTATTTAGAATAATCAGGCTGAAACTTCTTCTTTTTAGGAAATAGAGAGAGAGAAAAAATAAAATCCCATGAATATATATTAATGAGATTATTTTTTCCTGACTGAGAACACAGGGTATATTTCATAAGTCTCTTGTGTAAAGAAATTCTTTTTATTCAGGTTGTTTGATTCCTTTTTGTTCTTTCAATCATATAAACAAAATCTTCCCACCAAATAATGCCATTCCTGCCAGTTTACACTAATCAAATGAGTAGCTGATCCGTATGTTACACCACAGGGAGTTTTCTTCTTGGTTCATTTTATTTCTTACAATAGAATTGAGGATTTTGTAAGGCATTTCAATCAGCTATTTGCTTCCTTGGCTCTCATATTAGCTATTGTACATAAAGCATATTTACTGAGGAGTTATAAAGGGCACCCTGCTACATTACTGGAAAAAAAATTAGACATTTTCAAACATTCCCAACAGAGAACAGAAATCAGAGTAGGGATGAGTAAATAATGCTGGGTGCTTAAAAATCAATGTTTTAGAAATGACTTTTGGTTTGAATTTTTACATTCTGACTTTTTCCTAGCAGAAAACCACTTCCTTATTTATCAACTATAAATTGTCATAATGAAATAATCATTTTCATTTCAATATGCAAAGCAGATAAATCACAGAGATGATGTTTAAAATCTGCTGACATTCCATGTCTACAAAATAATTTAGTTAATAATTAGTTAATAATCTTTTTTTTTTTCTTGAGTCAGGATCACTCTGCTGCCCAGGTTGAAGTGCAGTGGCATGCTAGTGCTCACAGCTCACTGAAACCTTAAACTCCTGAGTTCAAGCAATCCTTCCCCCTCAGCCTCCTGAATAGCTGAGACTACAGATACACGTCACCATGACTGCTAATTTTTGAATTTTTATTTTTGGGGAAGCAAGGTCTTGCTATGTTTCCCAGGCTGATCTCAAACTCCTGAACTAAAGTTATCTTCTGGTCTTGGGCTCCCAAATGCTGGTATTACAGGCTTGAGCCACTGGGCCTGGCCCTTACTGACTATTAAAATACTATATATTTTAGTATTTAGTAGTTTATATTGGCCAAAGCCAATAAAACATTTCTGTTTGTCAATTACATGTTTATGTATTCTCCATCACTTTTGGATTTGAAAATCAAATATGGTGAAATAATTTTTGATAAAATCTAAAGAAAATTAATATATTAAAAGCAATGAATATGTTCTTTAATAAGTTCTAAATCTTTTGCTAAATTATGTCATTATAGTAATCAAATATATGACTAAACTGTATTATATAGTAAACTATTTAATCTCTGTGTTTTTAGAAAATTCCAATCATTTGTGTGAAAGAATGTATGAAACTTATTGCTGTGTATATAAAATGTTGTAGAAGTAAGTTTGCACACATTAACAAATATTCTCTTTCTAAATATTCCATTTTGCCTATCAGGAAAAACAATACTTAACTGGGTAATCTTCTCTAAATTTGCTAAAGATACATTACAGCTAAATTTCTGAGCCACAGAAAATAAATGAGCCATGGCCCTTGAATGTATACATTTTGTCTTTATGTTCATTCACTTTCATATCTCACTTCCTCTTTCAAGGCCTATTTCTAGTTTACCTTGTCTTGTTTTATTTTGTTTCCTTAGAAATTTTCAAAAATGCCTTTGAAAATAAGGCCAGATATAATTGAATATCTAAATATTTTATTTTTCTGTACTGATGGGAAAATAGTGTAAACATGTAAAATGATTGCAAAAATATCATTCTACAATATTAAATTTCAGAGTCAAGTTGAGAAAAACATATACCTATTAATCATTTTTCAACTCTTCTTTTATTTATTGAAGAGTCTGGGGACAAATAAAGCTGTGTAGAAAAGTCTGCTTTTTATTTTTTTAATCTTACTCATCCACTAGAAAATCGTAGGCTAGTCAAATAATTCCAGAAATTTGATCAATGATTATCAGCTATATAAATGCAGTTTAGGGAAGAAAAAGAACACTACACCTTGGGGAGTTCTGAATAACCATGGCGAGGACAAGTAAAATATGAATACATGGGAATTAACAGAACTTTACACCAAAACGTGTGCAAATTAAAGTTGAACATCTATTCCACAATCAAAACATATCAGAAGACTATATGTACACTAACTTCTCAGAAGCTAAGTCCTGATACATATCTGGAAAATCAGGTGTGATGTATTAAGCATGGTAACATGAACTCAATTTGTTAGTTTACATACCCCCAGAAGCAGAAACTGGGAAATAATTTGCAGGCAACCAAGTAGTAGATTTGTAAAGTGCAGGGAATATTGATTGGCTTGGAGAAACTGTTACAGAAAAAGGTGGGGGTACAGCCAACAAACGCAGGGAGTGAATAAAACCTTCACAATCTACGCATCTGACAAAGGACTAATATCCAAAATCTACAACAAACTCAAACAAATAGCCAAGAAAAAAACAAACAATCCCATCAAAAAGTGGGCTAAGGACACTAATGGACAATTCTCAAAAGAAGATATACAAATGGCCAACAAACATACAAAAAGTGCTCTATATCACTAATAATGAGGGCAACGCAAATCAAAACCACAATGTGATACCACCTTACTCCTGCAAGAATGGCCATAACAACAACAAAAAAAAAATTAAAAAAAATAGATGTTGGCATGGATGCGGTGATCAGGGAAGACTTCTACACTGTTGGTGGGAACGTAAACCAGATTTCTTTCTTTCTTTTTTTTTTTTTTTTAATTTTACTTTAAGTTCTGGAATACATATGCAGAACATGCAGGTTTGTGATGTAGGTATACAGGTACCATGGTGGTTTGCTGCACCTATCAACCTGTATGCTTTAGGTATTTTTCCTAATTGAAGAGTTTGCCCCCGACCCCCTGACAGGCCCCAGTGTGTGATGTTTCCCTCCCTGTGTCCATGTGTTCTCATTGTTCAACTCCCACTTATGAGTGAGAATATGCGGTGTTTGGTTTTCTGTTCTATTAGGGACAAAAATATAAAATAATGAAAATTCCAGAAAATGCTATATGAATTTACCATCAAAAATCCCTCATAAAGTAAAAGAACTTTGGAAAGCCTCATTTCACGAAGAGAGTCAGTTGGAAAGTAAGTGCACAGTCACAATAGAAGAAAAAATGAATGAAACAGAAAAATATTTTAAGAAATATGAGTAAAATAATCCCAAGGGAAATTAGAAAATACTTCTGACTGCATGACAATAAAAAACAAATAAATCATAATTTGGGGGACTTAGTTGCATCAAGTTTTACAGGAAAATTAATCACCTTAACACCTTAATAAAAATTTAGAGTTTCAAGTCAATGTTTTAAGCTTCCATAATAAGATACCAAAAAAGAATAAATTAATGAAAAGAATGTAATTAAACTGCAAAAGAAACAACCCCCAAATAACAAATATGAATATTTGAGTGAAAATCAATGAAACTGAAAACACATAAACAATAGAGAAAAGTAAAAAGTCCTTTAAGAAGAATAACACATTCAATAAATTCATAGCTTTACTATCAAAGAAAAAAATGAATATTGTTACAGCCCTTAGATATTAAAAGAAAAACCATAGAATAACATATTAAGAACATCTTTATGACAATACATTTAATAACTGATGAAATGATGTTTTGAAAAATCCAACTTGTAAAAAATAAGGAAAAATTATTTTCTTACATCTCATAAATGAATTAAATTTGTGATTAATTACATTTTAACAGAAAAAGCTCTGGGGCCAGTTGGCTTCACTAGTTATATCTGTCAACCTTACAAAGAAAGAATATTAACTTTGCCAAATCACCTTTATAAAATAGAGAAGAAAGGGTCTTTTTTCCCAAGTCAGTTTTCAAGGCTAGCAAAATAACCTTAATAAAAAATGTTGAAAAGATAGAACAAAATAGAAAATTACAGACCTGTATTTATTATTAAGATAGATGTAAAACTTTTAACAAAGTGTTAACATATGCAGAAATTTATCATGACCAAGTTTGGTTTATCCCAGAAACATAAAGTTATACATTTGAAAGTCAATCCATAATAATAGAACACAATAATAGAAAACAAGATAAAATAACATAATCATCTCAGTTTAAAAACAAAAAAAAAATCAACTTGATAAAATGTAACACCAATTCATTTTAAAATAACTAAAAGTCATAGCAAGCTAGGATATAGAAGAAAAGTTTTCCAGTCTTATAAAAACATTCATAGACAAGTACAGCTTGCATTATGCTACTAGTGAAATACTGAACATTATACCAAAAAGATTGGGAACAAGGAAAGGGTATATATTCTCATCACTTACTGTTTTACTGGAAGTTTTTGGCAGACCTGTAATGCAAAGAAAATAAATACTATTATAATTGCTTAAAGTAAGGAGAAAAATCTATTTGCAGAAGATGTGATTTTTCATTAAAAATTATTGACACTATTAAAAATGACATTAGAAAAATTTAACAAGTTTGCAATATACAAGATCAATAAGAAAAAAATTAATTATATTTCTATATACTAGCCTAACATTATTTAAAAATAAAATTAAAATACCTCTACAGTAAAACTTAAACCTAGCATTGAAAAATTTAAAAAGGGCTAAATAGACAGATTTTCATAGTTTGGGGGTCTCCAAATGTGAAAGATAGCAATTTTCCTCAAATTGACCTTCCCATTCAACACCACTCAAATAAATGCAAGTTGGCTTTTATTTTTGGTAGAAATTAAAAAGTCAATTTTAAAATTTATATGGAAAGGCAAAAGGTGTAGTGCAGCCTAAACAACCTTAAAGAATAACAAAGTTGGAAGATTATTTAGACTTCTTGACTTGAATACTGTCTGTAAAGCTACAGTAACCAAAGCATTATGGTTTTGGTATAAGGACAGAAAAAATGATCAATAGAATACACAGAAAGTTCCAATATATAATGACAGGTATGTTATCAATAAATGTACACAGAATTTCCAGGGTAGTTAAATAGAAACAGAAAAGCTTTTTTAAAGCAAGTATGCTGGATTGTTAGGATATTCATAAAAGAGAGGAAAACCACTCAAATCCTGCTGTATTTCATAAAGAAAAGTTAATTTGAAATGGTTCCTAATCTTTTTTTTTTTTTTTTTGAGACAGAGTCTTGCTCTGTTTCCCAGGCTGGAGTGCAATGGCGTGATCAAAGTTTCCAGAGATTCTCCTGCCTCAGCCTCCTGGGTAGCTGGGATTACAGACACATGCCACCACGCCCGACTAATTTTTCTATTTTTAGTAGAGATGGAGTTTGGTCATGTTGGCCATGCTGGTCTCGAACTCTTGACCTCAGGTGATCTGCCCACCTTGGCCTCCCAAAGTGCTGGGATTACAGGTGTGAGCCACTGTGCCTGTCCGAAATGGTTCCTAGTCTTAAGTACAAAAGTTAACACTATAAACATTTTGAAAAAAAAGCAGAACATCTTTTAAACATGGAATAGGCAATTACTTTTTAGACAGGACATGGAAAACACTAAATGTAAGAAGAAAAAAGATAAATCAGAAATCATTAAAATTAATACTTTGTATTCTTTAATATGAATGACTTAAAAATCAAAAGGCAAGCCATATACTGGAAGAGAATGTTTGTAACACCTATATTTGATAAAAGACCTGTATCCAGAGTATTAATGCTTATAACCCAATAGAAAGTAAAGAAATAATCAGACAAAAAACTTCAAAGATGGATTTACAAAGGAAGATATAAGTGGTGAGCAACTGCATGAAAAAGTGCTCACTACCATTAGTAATGAGGGAAATATCAATTACAATGATAGTGAAATACCATTATATATTCCCCACTACAATGGCTAAAATTAAGACATCTGACAACACGAAATACTTGTGAAGATGTACAGAGCAGAAATTTTATTTATTGCTGATGAGATTTTAATATCATCCTTTCAAAACAACTTGGCAGTTTCTTATAACATTAAATATTTGTTTACCCATCAAAAGGAAAACATGTGTCAAAAAAAGCCCTTGTAAAAAATGTTCATAGCAGCTTATGCATAATGGTCCAAATACGGAAGCAACTCAAATGTCCATCAAGGGGTGAGTAGATAAATAAACTGTGGTTTACTAGCACAGTAAGCTATAAAAATGAACATATTATTAGTATAAAAACATGAATGAAATTCAAAACCAAACATGTTACAAAGCCAGATAGAGAAGTTTATTTACTCTATAATCTATTTATGTAAAATTCTGAAAACAGAAAAATATTTCAGCTATCACTGTGATGGAAATCAGAATTGTGATTGCCTTAATGCTGAAGAATTAACTAGAAAGGGGTATAAAGGAACTTTCTGGGAATCATGGAAATGCTGTATGTCTTGATTGGGTTGTTAGTTTCATGGGATTATACACTTTCAAAGGTCATCAAATTGTACTCAAAATCTGACGATTAATAGTATATAAATTGCTTCAGTTAACATTTTTATAAGCAATTACTATAACATGTTTAGTAAACCTTCCACTTAATGTAATGAGGAGCATGAACTCACACCCCTTTATGTACAAAAAGAAATAAGTAGACTAAACACAGCAATTAAAGGTACTGTTTCTCAGTGTTTTTTTAAAAATCCAGATATATGTGAAGTACAAGACAGTCACCAAAACCAAGAGTCAGAAAGCTGAAAGAAAAAGATATGATACGTAAATAAAAACACAAAAATGGGTGAAGTTATGTTAATAACTGAAAAATAGAATTTCAGACAAAAAGTATTAGTGAAGATTCAGAATCTCCACATATTGATGAAAATGTCAAATTGCCAGGGAGACCAAAAATTCTAAACGTGTATGATTCTAAGTAATCCATCATATAAAGTAAAACATTTACAGGACTGCATTACAATGTGTCAAAAACTCATAATGGAAAAAAACTTAATATACTTCATGTATTTATAGATAAATAATGTAGACAATGAAAACAATAGGACTCATGTGAATAAATTGGACACACCCTGATAATCCGGAAAATCCATCCCCCATCTTAAGATCGTTAACCTTAAGCACATCTGCAAATTATATTTGTTATTTCTTTTAAGTTTTATTTTTTAAATTGCTACTTGATTGTATATATTGATGGTGTTCCATGTGATGTTTTCCTACATGTATACATTGTATGATTAAATCAGGGTAATTAGCAAATTTATCACCCAAATATTTATCATTTCCTTGTTTTGACAACATTCCAAACCCTCTCTTCTAGCTATTATGAACTACTGACATGGTTTGGCTCTGTGTCATCTTGAATTGTACTCTCATAATTGAATTGGGGGTATTATCATACTTGAACTGTACTCCCATCTTGAATTGTACTCCCATAATTGCCACATGTTGTGGGAGGGACCCCATGTGAGATAATTTGAATCTTGGGTGTGGTCCCCCCATACTGTTCTCGTGGTAGTAAGTCTCACGACATCTGATGGTTTTGCGTCTTCCTCATTTTCTCTTGCCACTGCCTTGTAAGAAGTGCCTTTCACTTCCCGCCATGATTCTGAGACTTCCCTAGCCATGTGGAACTGTAAGTCCAATTAAACCTCTTTTTCTTTCCAGTCTTGGATTTGTCTTTATCAGCAATGTGAAAACGGACTAATACAGACATCCTATGGTACAATAGGAAATTGGAACTTATTCTTTCTAACTGTAATTTTACACCCATTGACCAAACTCTCACTTTCCCCATCTCCTTTCTACTCCCCGAAATAAGTCTTTTGTTATTCATTCAATCATTTGTTTATATCAGTATGGGCTCATGCATGTTTATTCTTACTTTGGGTTATAATCCAATACTTCTTTATTTATTTTGTTGCTTAAATGATTTGAACTTGCACAAAAATTTCAAAATGTAATTTCATTTTTTGTTTATGATTAATCCATGTTTGTACAAACATATTTCTAGTCTTTCTATTTTGATCCATTTATCTAAACTTCTGTCCTTTCACCAAGGGCTGGATAGCTTCACATTTTAGTGAAGTGGGGATAGTTATATTACCCACCTCACAAATTGTAAGGATTAAAGGAATTAATATGCAAACAGCTTAAATCAGGGGCTTGGCAGTGACTACATGTTACATGTCAGTTGCTCTTATTAGTTTGTTTATTGAGATATTGGGCCTCAAAGCAGCAGGCTGTCTCTCCATCTCTCATCTAACATCTGGAACTCTCAGACGCTTGTGCATCAATTAAAGGCAAGTAAATAAGTATATAAATTATATATATGTCAAAAATTATTAGAAGAAATATGTTACTAACATTAATGCTTTTTGGGGGCAATTTTTGGCTAGAGGATCCTAGCAATAGTTATCAGAAAACAAGGGTTTCTCAGAACACAGTTTTTTTGGGAAATGTGTTTGGTAAATGCTACTCCAGTAGTTATGATACATACAAATGATTAGCTTCCAAAAGTTTCACCATGCACCATAAAAAGATAAATAAAGATATAGGCCTTATTCCTTTTTTTCTGTCTATAGGAATTGTCTCTTTTGGGACACACAGGACTTGTCATTCAGTTGCATCTGGAAAGAGCCCAATTCTAAACATAACTTGAATTTTCCTTTGAATATAATAGGGCCATTTAATTTACATTTTTTCATGCCTGTGTTTCTCAGAACATTAGGTTTCTATTCATTCAAGTAGAATAATTTTTCATATCGACCATAGCAGAAAACAAGTGTCACTTCTTTTTTACTTTGCATTACCTGACTCTAATCTCTCTTCAGCACAACCCTCAAGCATTCTCAGCCATAGAGGAGAGGAAATTGAAAAATCATAGAATAATTTTTAAATATGTGCACAGCCGCACTGAAAACCAATTCTAAAAAGGGGCCTCCCTGCATTTTCCTCTCCCTTTCATAAGGTTTGACAATAAAATAATGCCTTTCAGTGACAAAGGGGCTCAAGCTTTCAGTGAGCAGAGCTCTCTATTCGGCCCAAACACAGACACCAGGATGATTGACTAGGGCTTCTGCCTCTCCTCTGACTCCCAGTGTCCAGCACACACAGAGGCAGGTCCTCTGTACCTTGTCGGCTGTCTGGGTATTTCAAATAAACCAGCAATTTCTCAGCACCTCTAGGACACCTCAGTGGGACCACACTTTGATCTCTACATTAAAATTATTGGTTAAAAAAAGATACTACTAATATTTTTTCCTTTATTATTCTGTAAAAATCATCTTATGAAAATTAGCAAAAACCAGGCATCATCTCATGTAGAGTTTCTACCTATTATTTGCATTAGGCTTCATCTTCCCTGCTTCTTATTAAGAATTTCCCCACATATATATGCCAGAAAATGTTTAAAAAAAACATATCTGTGACTTAATTCATTCTAATATCCATGGTCATATATGGCAAATATTAGGGAAAGACATCTTTAGAATATGGGATGAGTAACTCAAGTAACGTTTGGAAAGATTATAAGGGTATATATAATGTCTTACAAGGCATATTGACATTTACTTATTGTGGTATCAGAGAAAAACACCTTAAGTTGCACGTTGAATAAATTAACCATATTTATTCCCGACAACTTGAGAAGCAGATGTGTGGAAGTGTGCTCTGTGTGAGATGGGAGCATTGTTAACAACATGAAAGATTAAACAATGTAATGCAAGTTTTTTTTCAGAAACTCTCAATTATTTTTGAAAGAAAAACATCATGTATAACAATGTATAACCTAAAGCATTATTAAACACATGGCAGATATGTTTTACTCTTTTCTTGTATATAAACACATGTGCATACAATACACAGCAATTTCTTGACTCTAGGATATAATCTACCTTGTATTTTACCTAATACATTGAGAACTGTAACTAACATTGAGAACTTGATCATTGTAACCAGTGATCAAGAGTGAAAATGAATGATTTCAAAATATGGCTTAATGGATTCACGTAGCACTGTTTCCCTTTTTTAATTACATAGGAAGGCTGCACTTTAAGCTTTGAGTGTTAGGCTGGTATGAATCAGAAGGCTAACATTACTTTTTGAAAAACATAATTTTACCATATCAATTGTGTATATTTATGTCGTGTGTTTGTGTCCCCCAAAATGGTATGTTGAAGTCCTAAAAATCCTCATGCCTATTAATAAACTATTTGGAAATAGGACATTTGTAGATGCAATCAAGTTAAGATGAAGTCGTACTGGATTACTGTGAGCCCTCAATCCAATCACTGGTGTCCTTAAATAAGGAGAAACAGACACAGAAACACAAGGAGAAAGCTGTATGAAGACAGAGATTAGGGTGATGTGCCTAAAAGCCAAGGAAGACCAAGGATTGCTGACAATTACTAGAAGGTAGGAGAGAGGCATGGAACAGATTCTCTCTCAAAGCTGACATTTTGATTTTGGACTGCTAGCTTCCAGAACTGAGAGAGAATAGATTTCTATTATTTTCAGCCACAGTTTATGGTTCTTTGTTGTGGAAACCCTGGAAAACAAAACTACAGAAACAAAAACTATAAAATATTATTTTTTAAAATTAAAATTACCTAAAATTACAAAATCCAGAGCTAGTGAGAACATTTACCTGTCCAGATTGTATTTTGTTAAAATGTTTCTTTGACTTTATACATGTTTTTCTATGTTTTTTGGTTCTTTATATGTTTACCTATTTATCACATTTGTGGTAGTCAAGTCTATTAATAATTTCCTTTTTGATAGATCATTTTGGTATCATAATAAAAGAAATTCCCCATTATAAAAATATAATTTATTTAAACACTTTTCATATTACATCTCAATCTCTCATTCCCCCCTCTTTCCTGCTCCCCTTTCTTCCTTCCTTTATTGCAAAGTGAGAAGCAGAGCTTCATGTTTTTAACAGCCAGCAAAACGTCTCAGCATTACATATAATATGTTATCTTTCCTAAAATGATTTAAACTATCACCTTTATTGTATATATTACATCCGTGAACCAAAAATAAACTTATAAGCCTCTCAACCAACTGAATGGACCCCTCCTATCCACCAAGGGCATTCTAAAGTAAACTTGAAATACTAGTTCAGGCTATAGTGAAAATGGGTAGTTGGACATGCCTCATTATACCTTCCTCCCCTTGGAATTCAGGCACAGTTGATCAGTTTTAATATTAAAACAGGCACCTTAAGACTGACAGAACAGACTTTTTAAGTCTGATAAGAAATATTTACAATCTCTTCTCTCTGAAGCCTGCTACGTGGAGGCTTCCTCTGCATAATAAGAACTTCAGTCTCCACAACCCCTTATCTCAACCTAGACACTCCTTTCTATTGATCCAGGTCTTTAGACTTTCACAGTCAATTGATCCAATTACCAATCAGAAAATATTTGAACCCACCTATGACCTGGACACACCCCCTCACCCCCACCTCACCACCCACTTTGAGAGTTGTCCTGCCATTCTGGACTGACGAATGTATATCTTACTTGCATTGATTGATGTCTTATGTTCCCCTAAAATGTATAAAACCAAACTGTAGCCTGACCACCTTGGGCACATGCTGTCAAGACCTCCTAAGATCGTGGCACAGGAATGTGCTTAACCTTGGCAAAATAAAGTTCTAAATTGATAAAGAGTTGTCTCAGATAGTTTTTAGTTTACACACCTTATATGCCATAAACTTACATTTTTGCTTTCTATTCTGGTTCATTGATCTTCCTGTTACTTAAAAACATCATGTAGTTTTAAATATAAGTATATAATATTTTCAAAGAGGCTTTAATTTACACCTTATTATGTCTTTTTTGGTCCAGATTTTCTCAATTCTTAAGTATATTATCCCAAATAAAATTTAGAACTATTTCTCAAGAGTCATTTTATTTAATTTTTATCTTATTGCTTATATTAGTAGAAAAATAAAAATATTACACCAATTATTATAAGATTTTAGCATATGTGTTTTAAGTTAGGCATAATTACGTGAAAAATATAAAAATTCATATTAAAATAATAATTCCTCAGCAAGAAAAATTTCACAGGGCAAAAAGTTGTATTCCTATAATCATATATAAATTAATTTCAATCTTACGATTTAGTTAATAAAATCATGTCAAAATGCTGTTTCTCTAAATATTTACCCCATCTATCCTCATCTCTTCCTAACACACATCAGCAAAATTTTGCATCCTTACACAAGTAAGCCATAGTCATGACCAAGTATGTTTTTCTCAAAATTTTTATCATACTTAGCAGTCATAAACTTTATAAAAGTGTAATAATTGTTCACTCATTTTTTAAATCTTGCTTTTCTAAGTTGGGTAAGAATTCTCTTTAGTTTTAACTGTACTTTCATCATCACATATGCTCTATTTGCAGTTTTTCCAAATTTCCCTATTGTCCTTCACTTTGTTTCTATACTTGGAACAATGCAGCACTAAACATGATTTCATTTAAATACTTTGTACTTAGTAAATTTACAAAATGGATTGGTTGGTCTTTACTTTTTAAAATATATTTTGTTTTTTGAGATATTTCAATGCAGTTATAATTTACATCTATATGATTACTCTTGAATTTGAGTATCTCTTCATTTTTCATTGGCCTTTTGAAAATATTCCTTTTAATAACATCAATTCATGTGTGCCATTTTTAAGTAAACATTTTATTTTGAGTTAAATGTAGATTCACAGGCAGAACTATCTCATGTATTTACCTAGTGTCCTCCAGTGGTGGGAAGGGGGATTCAAAACGTTGTGCCATTTTTTATTACATTAATTTTTCTTGTTAATCTCTAAGAAGTAATTTGGACAGCATAGAAATTAATTTTTATCTTTCTACTGTGATACATTTTGGTTCTATTAATTGTTCATTGACAGAATTTATGATGTCTTTTCCTATCAACATCTTTTTTTCAATAGCTTTACAATTTTATTCTCGATTAGAGAAGACTTTTTTATACTCAATTAATATCTTGTTTTCTAGATTTACTTGCAGGAACTTAATTTCTTTTTGAAATTATTAACTATTTCTCCTATCTAGATTTTAATTTTGAATATGGTAAAGTTGGGGATACCTATGTTCCCTTCATGTTGAATATGTTGTTTCTAGTAATATTTATAGTAGTGTACATCATTTTCCACTGCATCAATGTTTTTATATTCATATATTAACATGTCATATTTAGGGATTTAATTATGGTTTTCCCATTGTGTTCCATTAGTTTCTATGCATTTCTATACCACTACTAAATTATTTTGATTATAGTGTCTGCTTCCTATATTTTAATATATTTGTGAGAAAATGCTCTGCTAAAATGTTTCAGGGTATTATCATTGATTCTCATTTGATTACTGTTGCAGATACTTCTGCTACACTCAATTACTTCCCTTAGTCCGACTCTAATTTAAGCAGCATGTACATTGGATGCTTCCTTTAGAACTCAGACTTCCTGTCACTGTCAGCTCCCTGGACAAAGTCAATGTCTCATCCAGCATTCTTTTCACTTTCAACTTCAGGACGTTTTCAAGACTGGTATCTGTTTGGCCTGAGTAGAAATGCAGCCGTTAATGAATATATCCTGGAGCTGTGCTCAAGGAACACTGGAAGAAAGCTGGCGGCCTTCCAGAACCTGATGGACAGTTCCTGGGAGACATTCTTTGCACTTCTCAGGTAGCCCAGCGAATTGAGCGTCTAGTGCCTATAAACAGAAACCATGATCGTGCATCTCTTACGGGTGCTGTTTACTGCTCTCATTTCCCCAATCCCTTCACTCTTGTCATCTGAGATCATCTCCTAAATAAACCATTTGCCCTCAAATCTTTATTTAGGATTTTTGCTCAAGTGAATACAAACCAAAACAATTTTGAAGATTATTTTAGTTAATTCTTTGAATACGTCTTTTACGAATTCATTAAAATTACATTAAATGTCTATATTAAGCTTGACAGAACTGATAATTATAATGATATCCAAGTACTTGCTATATATAATTTTACATTTGTTTAGGTGGTGTTTTATGTCTGCTAATGGATTTATTATTTTGTTTCAGATAGATATTGTGCCTTTTCTAGGTATTATTTCTTAAGTATTTTCAAGTATTTATTGTTTTAATTTCACAGTTACCAATGGAATATTTTTATTCATTTTACTCTTAGTTGGGCTAAAATAACAAATTTTCTTCACTCAAACAACCGTAAAAACTTTGCATATAAATTCAGAGTCTTTCCCTTTCTTCCTTTCTCTCTCCCTCCCTCCCTTTTTCCTTCCTTATTTTTCCTTCCTTCCTTTTTTTTCTTCTTTCTTTAATAGAGTCTTAGCGATATTTCAAGTTTTCACCTTTTCATTCAGAAAAACAAGGTGATTTTATCTCTTCTAAAATGTATGCAAGTCACTTCGTTTTCATTTCTTATGCATTTGTCAAATCTTCCAAGGAAATGTTAAATGACCCTGATAGTAGACATCCTTGTCTAGATGATGATTTAAAACAAAATTATTCATTGTGTCACCATTTTATATAATATTTCCTACTAGATATTGATAGATGGCCTTTATTATATTTATCTAATTGCCTTCTTGTCCAGTGATACTTCACAGTTTTTTAACAGGCAGCTCTGTTGAATTGTATCAACTGCCTTTTCAGCATTTACTGATACAGTAACATGATTTTTCCCTCTCCTTTATTTTTGATGCAGTTGATTTACTGAGAAGTAGCTGACCTTCGAAAATATTGGTATACTATTTTAGAAAAAAAAGTAAAATACCAGCCAGTAAGCTATATCACATAAGTTTGAGTACTCTTTTAAATGTTGTAGTATATGTTCTAAACTAGTAAATTATAGATGGCGTTATTTAGAAGACACACTGATATAGTTTGGATATTTGTCTCCAAATATCAAATCTCAAGTTTGATATCTCAAATTGGATTTCCATTGTTGGAAGTGTGGCCTCCTAGGAGGTGTTTGGGTCATGAGAATGGATCCTTGATGAATGCCTTGGTACTGTCCTAAGAGAAATGAGTGAGTTTGTGCTCTACTAATTCCCATAGAAGTTGATTGTTGAAAAGAACCTAATGCCTTCTCCTCTCTCTCTTTCTCTCGCTTGCTCACTCTCTCACTGTGTGATCTCTGCATGACAGCTCCCTTTTGACTTTTACCTTTCACCATGAGTGCAAGCAGCTTGAGACCCTCACCAAAAGCAGATGCTGGCACCAAGTTTTTTATATAGCTTGAAGAATAATGAGTCAAATAAACCCCTTTTCTTTTAAATTATCTAGCCTCGGGTGTTGCTTTACAGCAACAGGAAAGGATGAAGACACACAACAGTGGTTCTAGTCATTCAATATTTAGGCTGCTCCCCACCTGGAAAAATCTAGCCTTCTTGGGCTATTAGAGAAACAGGACAAAAAGGAGGTTGTTGTGCTATTGAGGGGAATTGGGATTGGGACATTAGGAATATACCTGGAACCTAGGAAATTTTTCCGAATGATTCTGGGTACTGCCATGTCCAGGGATAAAAATTAATAAACAACTGTAGTAATTCATCCACGCAGGACCATTGCGACTCAGATGTTTCATGTATAAACCTTTGAGTTACCCCACCAGGTAAAAATCCCTGACTGAAAGAGATGTTTCAAAATTGAGACAATACGAAATAAACAGCAAATGAACACTGTTACAAATAATATCATCACACAATGCAAAGACAAAGTAGGCTATAACTTCAAATATTTTTTACCTTGCTGAGTCTGCACATATTTTGCATATAAACTAGTGATTTTGTTTTCCTATTTCTTGTACCAACTTTTTAATATAAAGATTTTTGGTGGTTAATTCTATAACCTATTCCTTAGGTTATAGA
This sequence comes from Papio anubis, assembly GCF_008728515.1. Taxonomy (NCBI): domain Eukaryota; kingdom Metazoa; phylum Chordata; class Mammalia; order Primates; family Cercopithecidae; genus Papio; species Papio anubis. The sequence goes on along the minus strand of NC_044988.1, from coordinate 41,343,926 downwards.
ATATTTTGGGGGACTGTAATGAACCAGAAAATGAATAAATCTTATGCAGAGCGAGCCTCAAAAACTGATATGACTTTAGTCATCCAATTTGGGGAGAGATTGAGCAGTGCTTTATTTTTGGGCAAAAGATGCATTATGTTGTGTTTGTTGCTATTATTTTAGTGTTACAATTTATGGATGGGTAGATAAGTATTATAATTGTTGAGTAGACAAAGCCTATACTGTGTTGCATATAACCAATTGATATTTGATACCCACTTCTACTTCCTTCTAGTACATTTTTATTTACAGAAGAGGCTGCAGAGGTAAAACAAAACAAAACAAAATCACCTCATACTTCTTTGTAATATTTACGGGTGCAAATAAGTTTCCATCATATAGATTCATTTACTCAAGTTTGTGTAACAGGCTTTGCTTGGACAGCTTTCTATTTATGTTTTCCAGTAATGTGGGGTAGGTGTGACTATTAACAGAACACATTCAGAGGTAACCACCGCTAGATTTATCATTCAAAGATCAAATCACTTAAGTCAGTTCCACAAGACAGCAACATGCATAGCTTCCTGATACCAACCACTCTATTTCTATCTTATCCTTTTCCTTTTATGTATTTTTCTGCATTGAATTTGATTTTCTTCAACATACAAAAAGTGATTTCTGTTTTTTTTTTTTTCAATGACACAGATTCATTGGAGGTAGGAAAACATAAGTTCAGGAAGGGAAAGGAAAAGCAATTATATTCTAAATGTTTTAACTTTTGGAAAAAAATAGAAGAGAAGAAATAATAGAGAAATTGGAAAGTAATAGAAGCGGAATAATGCATCTTATTGTGGGAAATAATTGAAATATTGCTTACAATAAAAAATCATATATCTGATTACATGCTAGAAAAAGAATAGAACCTATGAATTAAAAAATAAAAAAATAACAAATCTCAAATTTATTCACAGGAAAAATGGAATAATGATTTTTTATTTCTCAATCATTTAATTTTTGTCTTAGGGTTTAGATGTTTTACACTTGATCTTCCAGGCCACTTATTGGAATCTCAAGAGTGATTATTTAGATCTGTGGGGTTGGTATTGAATTTTTTTTCTTTAGAAACACAGTTTTTTCAGCTTTTTACGCCTTTTTATATTGAATATTTTTAAGTAAATGCATTTGGGTAATTGAATTTAATCTTTCTACTTCTAAGGTAGGTTAAAACTAATTGAATACAAACTTTAACGAAGTGATATTTGGTTATTAAAAATGAGCTTTAGAAAGATGTCCATCCATCTCATATTAATATATAAAATGCAGTTTGATTTATTAGGTTGGTGAAAAGGTAATTACAGTTTCTAGGAAAGGGATGGTAACGTTAAGGTCATTGTCATGGAAAAAAAGGTAACTTTTGGGTCTTTGCCATGGCATTTGTAAACTGCCATGGCACTGGTGGGAGTGCCTTATGCCAATAAGCAATGAGGGCAGCTAGGGATTGCTTTCTGGGCCATTTGCTGCTTCCTTCCAGATTTTTCATTTTATTCTGTCTGGACCAGATTCTGTTTTGGTTAGCAGAATCGTGATAGGAAACAGATCCTGCCAGACTTCTACCTTAGTTCTTTTTGAAATAACTCAAGTCCAGGTTCTTTTTTCAGTGTTGTGAACTGGTTGACAGAAGGCATGCAAGTGTCTGCTTGAGCAAACCTGAAATGTGCAGGCAGTTCTCAAGGTATTCCCTTTTCTGGTCCTGTCAGCTAGTTTCTTACACTTGGATTCTTAGAAGTAAACAAATAGCAATCCTTGCATTCCTTAAATGCCAAAGAGCTATACCAAATTCTCTATGTGCTTCTCTTGGTATCAGCCTCACTGGAATTAAAGTAGAAGGAAAGCATCTTCAGTCTTCTTCAAAGATCCCTCCACTTTAGTATATGACAATTGTCTATAAAGACATTCTTACTCTGCAGTTGCTTTAGCCCACCCAGATCAGACTTCTAGTCCTTCCTAATAAGAATTGTCTAGGTTAGTAATGTGTTAACAGCCTCAAAATATGTCTTATAATAATAGCATGGCTTACCGGACAGTAAGCCTTAGGCCTTCTTTTGAAAGGCAAAGAAAAATGGCAAAAGAAAAATTAAAATTAATGTCCTCTTACAACTGTTTTGCCAATAAAAATAGGCAAAATATTTTTGTTTTTATAGCACAGATTCTGGTATATAAATAGATGATAGTCTAGATCTTTAAATATTTTGGCAATTTTATTAGCCTAGCATCAATGTGGTAATCTCTTACACTACTGTTCTATCTCTGTCAGCTTATATTCATATTTCCCTAATTTTTATATATTATAATACTATTGTGCATTTCCTTCCCTCATTATCAACTATTATTGTTTTTATATAGTTGACATTTGTGATGTTACTGAGTGCTGTTTTCCCTGTATTTGACTTTGTATGGTATCACTAAATTTATCTATTTCCTTCCTTCTTCTATATATTTTTTTGTTATACTTTTACCTATTGTTTTGCTTCTCATTGTTATAGTTCACTCTGTTTCACTGTAATCTTTTAGATACAATAAAGTCAGGATTGAGTTTTCTTATTGAATGTGTTTGTTAACCAAACTAAACACATTTGCAAATTTTTTGTCTCATGTTCATCAACAATATTGATAAGGCATATAAAAGACTTGAAATACAGTCTTTTACCATTTACCTTCAGAATCCACGATCCTTTGGTGGTTTTGCATCAGATGTTGATCAGGAGAGGTCTATCCTGAACTCATTTATTTTCTTTTTTTGATTTGTATAATTCGAATCTTCTGCCTGGATTCTTATATAATGTTTTCTTTGCAATTAAAGTTCAATCCTTTAATTAAACGATGCTTTGGCATTGGTTAATTTGCCTTACTTTAAGTCATCATTTAAAAAATCATATATTGAATTTTTTGTATAATGCTTTTGTTGTTTATGAACATTAACTATATAAATATTTTTCTCTAAAGTTTGTCTGCTGTATTCATTGACAAACTGTTATGTGGTCATGTATCTTTGCTACTCAATTTCAATGACATTTGCAAAGTGCAATTTCAGTTTAGTAGTTTCTCTCTCTTCCCACTTTGCTTTCTTTTGATGACATCCACCTATTGTAGAAAACAAGGTAGAGCTCCTACAAACTTTTCCTACATTAAACACAAAGTCTCACTCAGAATGTAGTATCTCATACAACAGTAATTCTAAATTACTAACAAGGAGAAGAAACCTAAATCACATTTTAAATTTTAATCCTTCACCCACACATATTTTCTACTTATATAAAATTAATCCTATACAATATAATATCTTACTATATCACACTTTTCATATCAACTACATAAAATCAAAGTGTATGATAATAAGAAAATAATTGAATGTTATAATAACTGCCTTACCCTCTCTGAATCTTTTTATAGCACAGAAGTAGATATGATATTTATGAAAATTAGTTAACGGGATATGTTTTGTTACATTTAATTTAGATTTATGTTTCAGAAAACATTAAGAATTTTATGAAGTAAAAACCTCAAGGATAATGCAGATATGTAGAACACATGGAAGATAAATGAGAGTGGTCAAAAAACTGAAATGAAAATTTTATGGACTTATAGACATGTTGTAACTGCTCAACAGCCTTCCATTTAAAATGAATCTTAGAGTGAGCCTCAGGTAATGAGCTTAAATATTGTTACACGTAGAGTCAAAGGAGTTTGCTGTTTCTTTTTTTTTTTTTTTTTTTTTTTTTTTTGAGACGGAGTCTCGCGCTGTGTCACCCAGGCTGGAGTGCAGTGGCGCGATCTCGGCTCACTCCAAGCTCCGCCTCCCAGGTTCACGCCATTCTCCTGCCTCAGCCTCCCAGTAGCTGGGACTACAGGCGCCCGCCACCACGCCCAGCTAGTTTTTTGTATTTTTAGTAGAGACAGGGTTTCACCATATTAGCCAGGATGGTCTCGATCTCCTGACCTCGTGATCCGCCCGCCTCGGCCTCCCAAAGTGCTGGGATTACAGGCTTGAGCCACCGCGCCCGGCCGGAGTTTGCTGTTTTATAGAGCATGAACATTGCTGTCATAGTCTATGTTTAATCAAGTTTTTTGAAAATTTCTAAAACATTTGCTTTCTTCTACAGTTTAATATGAAAATCATGTAACTACCCTAAACTACACATAAATAATCTACAGCATTTGTGACAAGACATTTTCTGTAAGAATCACTGAAATTACATTGATACTTCATTGTTTGCTATGAGCAATATATGTGGGTGTAGAGTGTGAGTAGAAGTGAGTGGGAGGACCCACAAGGGCATAATAAAAACAAAGTTTGGATATTATTATCCTTTTATACATGCCAAATGCATAAAACTAGCATTAACAACCCTACTTTGGCCTACAAAAAGAAGCTGAAAGACCTAAATATGTCAATTGTTAAGCACTAAAGTAAGAAAACTTTAATTTTGATAACTAAGAAACAATAATTTGTGGTTACAATGTATTGTCTTCACATTCATACACTCATTAGAGCCTCAGTCTTCAGAGGGAAGTAGCTGGTAGTGTGCTTTCAACATGAGTGAAATGAAATCAAGAAGTCAAATAGTTGGGGCAAAATTACGATATTAATATCCTTTATGGTTCCCATGGATCTTGGTTTTATTTTGACTCCAAGTATGATGGCTCTTCTACTGCATTATACTGCCTTGCTGATATCTTTTAGGTTTAATAGCTTTCAATCACTTATTTTAGATAAAATTTAATTTATGCTTTAGTGAATATTTATGTATAAAAGACATATAAATAAATAAATGTATAGTGGAAAATTTATCCCTCCCAAATTCTCTATGTAGAGAAACTTGGTTTAAATTCAGATGATGTTAGTTTCAATTACATGCAAATTAGCCAAACAAGTGAGTTAAAATGCTAAGATCAATATGATATCCCATATTTTGAGTCAAATAGTTGAAAACCATGGAAAAGAAATGATATCTGAGACTATATCTTTTAAAGCCATATAAAATAAAGACAAATTCTCATTTAAAACTTTCATAAAACCAGAATAAATTAAGGCTATTAAAAAATGCACTTCTGAAAGTAGGGGTTTGGGGTTTTTTAATTTAGAAAATATTCAAAAAATGAACAAATTCTATATAGTTCTATCATGATTTTTATTTCATGGATATAAGTGATTAGAAGAATATTCAGTTTTAGAGAGGGCAGCTTTTATGACAAATAGACAATTTTGAAAACTGTAAACTACAGAGGAGTGCATCAAGAAATGCCTTGGGACTTTGTTGAACAGTAGGTCTTTGATTTTTATTATTTTTCTATTTCATTTTATATTATTTTATGCTTTAGATTAGTCCTAGAGCCAGAGAAGAAATTCTAAGTACCATGTGTTTTATACTTGTTCTCCATCAGTACCTTTCATAAAAATGCATGCTATTTGCAAATTTACATATTTACAGTTTTGTGTGACAAACTGAATCCAGAACATGAGACTCACACTATTATCTTTTTACCCCTTACATAGTCATCATTAGTAAAGTATAACTGAATATTTTCTTGCTGATGCATAAGATCAGGCTGCTCACTAGCCAGTATCTATAGCTCAGAAGTGTTGGCTGAGGTTAAAAAACAACATATCAAAGTAGGCAAACAGAAGTCAAGAGTGTGACCTTATGTTCAGCAACTATATTAAAAGGGATTTTTTTAAGTGTTATCTTTGAGGGAATATATTTGAAAGAATTTTGGATAATTTTGCTTAGTGCAGTGAAAATCAAGGCGGTTAAGTTTCCTTCCAGTTAATCTGATTTCCTCTGTGTTTGCTCATCAAAATAGTCTGTATTTAAGCTTTTGAAGAATCTATTTGTGTGCCATCATGTTAATTGAATGTTCTAGGCTTTAGAAAAATGACACAGTGACAGGGATTATGTTGCCTAATTCTGTCTTCTTTTCTTGTGCCTTGATATAGCTTTAAGAAGACAATAGTAACTTCAGATAGATTTAAGTATCATTAAAAATAAAACATCTATTAATGGCACACAAAGCTTTTACCTAGCACTATGCTAATTTCCTTGAGCAAATTAGTGAAAAGGTAAAGTACTGCAAAAAGATAAACTAGATTTTGGAATTGGAGTAGAGAAAGGGTTGAGTTTTCAATTAAATCGATTTTACATAGAGTAGGAGTTTATAGTAGAGATGTTTAGCCTACAATTGTATATGTGTGTTTGCAGTTTATGATAGCTGTCTTGTAGTAAAATCTACAGATAAAAATAAAAGGGATACATTTTAGAATGAGGAGAACATTGGAAAAGCCAAAGAAACCAATGAAACATCAATTTAAGGTGAAAAATCGGGAAGGAAAATCTTGCACTGCATTTGAAATGAATGAGTAAAATAATAGGTGAAGAGATCAGAGATAATAATGACACAGGTGCTAAAAAAGGAGAATGGTTTTCACAGAAAATAGAATGAAAAATAGTGTTAAATATAGCCAAATAATCAAATAAGAAGGGATATCTAGGAACTTTTTCTCTAGGAGATACTTGTGGAACTAGCCATTTCTATAACACAGTTTAAGAATGCTTCATTAAAAGAAATAAAATAAATGTCTACTGATGTGAGGTCCAAAGTAAATGTGAATCAATGAAGCCATATGTTTTCAATAGTGAGTTTCCTCATTTAACTCAGAAATTTAGAAATAAATATTTAAGTGGAAAGAATAAACTTCGAAGAAGTTGCTTTTCAAAGTTCAATGAGAAATTAACATGAGATGATATCGGTGTCTTGTCATAATGTCAAAAAATGTAGTAATTTTAGACGGTTTAGAGTTTTCCATCAGCTGCTGTGCTTTACAGACTCTCACCATAAATGAAGGAAATGGCATGAACATCTAAATTGGGAATTAACTCTAATACCAGGGAAGGAAAAAGTGTAGCATGGGTAGCTAGCCGTACAACAAAATGTCATGCTCCCTTTCATGGTGTTGAGCAGATTCTGGGAAGTGACTGTGGTCCGAGAACTAGTTGTTTTCATAGTAGATTATTTCTAAAACAAACCGTGAGTAGCTCTGACCAAAGAAAGGTCAGTGGAAGTGATGTGTGTGACTTCCAGGCTTAGATGAATAAAAAGCAGGTGACCCTTTTTTGTCTTTTTGTTCTTATGCCAGTTAGACATTCACACACAAGTTGACCTTGTTAAACCCATAAGCCTGAGATTCTGAGTGACTCAGAATGGAAAAGCACACTGCATCTCTCCCAATTTCTGCTCCCTATGATTGGATTTTGATAAATCAAGAGACGAACTCTATTGTGTGAAACCACTGAGAGTTTGGTAATTATTTATTGCATAACATAACTAATAAAAATGTTTATGAATAAATGGAGCTTAAGTGAAATTTTAGGTGGCTTGGAATATCTGTCCACACAGGAATGGTTGAAAATGTTTACTGTGGTTGTGGAGGCATGAATTACTTGAGTCCTGATGTAGGTGAATAGCAGGGTCACAGGGTGTCAAGAGGGCAGTGAGATAACACAAGTAACCAGAAAGACATTTGTGCTAAGACCAACGTTACATCAAGTTAAAATTTCATAATGAGTTCTCATTTATAATAATAATTTTAAAACACTTATAATTTATTATGCAACTTTTGTATTTATCATCACATTTATTAATTACAGCTAAACTACAGATCAGGAATAACAAAATATTATTGTGCTCATTTTAAAGATGAAGAAACTAAGGCTTAGAGAAGTTAAATAAATATTTCATTTCTGAGGCCATAGTACTAGCATGTTATAAAAATTACACTTCTTTTTTTCAGATGCGACACTGAGAGTTAAACGCAGTTAAGGTGGTGAGAAATCGTGAATTCCTGGTTATGCTGAAAGCAGGAGTATAAAATCATTTGTTGCTTCAGATTGTCTACAGAAGTGGAAATACCAAAAGTGTATTACGTACATAGCTGAGACTGGGTAATTTATGAAGAAAAGAGGTTTAATTGGCTCATAGTTCTGCAGGCTGTACAGGCTTCTGCTTCTGGGAAGACCTCAGAAAATTACAATCTTGGCAGAAGGTGAAGAGGAAGCAAGCACATATTCACATGGCCGGCAGGAGAGGGAGACAGACAAAGAGAGGGGAGGTGCTACACACTTCCAAACAACCAGATCTCATGAAAATTCTATCATGAGAACAGATAGGGAGAAGTCTGCCCCCATGATTCTGTCACGTCCCACCAAACCCCTCCTCCAACACTGGGAATTACAACTGGACATGAGATTTGGGTGGGAACACAGAGCCAAACCATATCAAGAAGTGAGCAGACAACAGTGATAATTATCTGGAGGAGACAATGAAGAAGACAGCGCAATACTCAAGAAGCAGCATGAAGAAAATGGGGGAAGGAAGTTAAGCTATCCCTTTCAGTTGGTAAATTAGGGTCAAAAAGAACGGACATCAAAAGGTGCATTGATATCAATTTAAAGACAAATGCAGAAAGCCCATAAAGCATCAAGTTACTATACTATATGTTGCCTTAGTGAGTAAATCTATACCATATGTTGCTTTAGTGCACAACTTAATGAAGAGATATGTGAATTACCTTCAAGAAATGTTTGAATTCTCACTACATGAAAAATATCATAAGCGGGATCCATAGATCTCAGATGTAGTTCCTGCTCTGGAGTTTCCAACGCAGTAGACAAATACTACTGTATTGTTTTATGTAGTGTAATATATATATTAGATAAAATATAATTAAATATTATATAGTATATAATAATATATATTATAAAAACTATTATATATATTAAATATATATTTAATTAGCCTATGTACAATTAATAGGTATTCTTTTATTAGTTACCTGTTAACTACCTTACAAAGCAGAATGTAATAGAACTAATAAAATTATAATATTTGGAGATTGAATAGAAAATTTTTCTTGGGAGGATCAGGGAAATCTCTTTGGAATAGGTCATTTTTAGTTGGTTCTTATATAAAGAGAAGATTTTTATAGAACGAAATTTGAGGGAAAGTTCTATTTATTAGTAAGAGATGAAGCAAAATGTGAAGGCAGAAAAGACAAAATATAGATGTGAAAAATTGGAGGACAGGATAAAGACAGGCACATAGATACCTAGAAAAAAACTTTTTAATAAATATTTCTTGCTCTCTCTATATATTACATCTCATTTACTCCTCATAAAGTTAAAGGGTAAAATTTGAAACAAAGTTTGATAGCAAAGAAATAGATACTATGAAAGCTCAAGCAACTTGCAGTATGTATTATAAGTAGGAGTTACACTTAAGAGAATCTTACACAAAACGCTTGCTATTAGAACAAACTATGATACTGCTTGAGTTCTAGATATCAGATTGAAACTAATATATGGAAGACTTGGACACTATGCCTAGGGTGACTGAATTTCCTTTGATAGTCCCTAGGGAGAAATAAAACTTGATTTTATGCAAAGAAAACTTATTAACAATATAAAGGTTTAGCTGAATGATCCTGTGATTATATATATGATAAAATAAAGGGAAAAAAGGATACACAGTGAGGAGAAAAAAAGTAGAGGTAGATGATGTTTCAATGCATCATGAATCTATTTGAAGAAAGAAGGTTAGCCTAGTGGTGAAGAGCAAATGTTGCAACATCAAATATCTGCTGTTCTGTAACTTTGGAAAAATGTGCACCTCATTCTTAATTTTCATAGCTGTAAAATGGAGATCATTATAAGGCTTACTTCAGAATTGTCATCTCATTTAAATATAACTCATGAGAGCACAGTTTGCACAGTTTGCTCTCATGAGTTTTGCATAGTTTGTTCTCATAGTTTTGCATAGTTTCTAGCATATAATAAATACAAAATGAGAATTGCTAGTATAGTTTTCATCATTATGTTTTATTATTATTTACTATTATCATTTACATCATTACATTATCATTTACGTCACTTCTGTGCATAGATTAATTCACATTCCACATTATCTTAGCACCATCAGCATGAATTCCTTACTTAGTAAATATGTAGATTTGCCTCACTATTCCAGAGTAGTTATTTTCAGAAGAAATTTGTGGTTTTATTTCAGAAGAAATCTGTGATTAATGTAGGGAAACAAATAGCCCAGTGGCATGTCAATTATAAGGTAAATTTAGAATCTTCATTTCTATTTTTGTTCCCCTGAATATTATTACTTATTTTATTCAGAGCTATTGTCAGAAATCAGAACTTCCCTAATCTAGGAATGGTACTGAGAGCTTCTTACTGTGTAAAAGCCAAGAGTTTAAAGATTGCTGTTGGCAGGACACCAGGAAGGAAGCAAACCCTCAGATAAAATTACTTTTAGGAGGTGCTATTTTCTCTTGACTTTGATGTGCATATTTCTTAGACAGATGGTAGTAGCCCTATAGGGAATTACTTTAGGCAATAGACTTCTACTTACAAAATGTCTTTCTTTAAAGCCAATGGATATGTTCTGGATGAGTAATTTCATTGAGAAGAAAATAATAGAAACAGTCTTGAACTTAAGTACACTTAAACTTACATAGTGTGTGTGTGGTGAAGGGTGTGCATATGCATACCTGCCCACATATATATGTATTCTTAAATTCTGGGAAATTATTTTCCTTATTTTAAGATGGAATTTGACATTAACTCTATGGATTGTAAATTTTTGTGCTGATATTAGTATAATATAAAAAATGCTGATTTAAATAATATTTTTAAATATACAACTGATTAAAATATAATGTAACCAAAGAAATTAAAGAATAGGTGATTAAATACAGATCTGCACATCATTTTAGAATACAAGGAAAGGAAATATGGCTTTGGGATCAAGAAGTATGAATCATTGCCAAACCAGTTAATTCACTTTAATATGCAGGACAATGAAAGACAATTTGTTTATTGAATATGAAGTTTCAATTATAAGAGTCAGACCACAGGGGTAAGGAAAGCTAACAAATTATTGGGTTATTTTGTCAGTATTCACTCTACATTTTTCCTTAAAAATATATATAGTCCTATTTCCTTATTAAGAGGCCAAATTCTTACAATGACAGCAAAACTGGAAATATAGTGTTTCTATCACAGTGCCTCTGCTGAAAAGCCTGTGCAGTGTACTCCATTAGGGTGGACTGAGACTCCCTCCCTGAGCAGCCATCAGATCGGGGTTCCCTTCCTTTGTCATGCGTATAAAGGAAGGATATATTTCGCAATGTCTTTTATAATTAATTTGGGGCTATGTGAGTGTCTTCTGACAAATACATTACGGACATAAGGAATGCAAGTCAACTACCAGCCCAGCCAGGAAACATTTTGCCTAATTTCTTCTCTGACTGCAAAACCAAGGCAGAATAATGCCTCAATATGATAGGAATCTGAATGTCCAAGTCACAGAACTGGCTGTGAGAACAGCCTGACCCAAATCAGACTAAGACATAAATAAGATGTACATTTAAACAGTGACAAGACTTTGGGATATTTCTTACACCAGCAGATAGCGTTAATTAACCAATCTAAAAAATCTTCCATCACACTCTTATATTTGGTCCATCACTTTCTAATTTTTGCTTACTTTATCTTTTCACATTAGTGATTGCCCTTTGATGTTACATCCTTTTGCCTGTTTGTTGTTTGAATTTCTCCCTAGAAGCACAGCCCATGAGAATATCAAATGTATTATGCACACTGTTGTAGCCTAGGAGCACATAGAACAGTGCTTCTAGATAGCAAGAGCTCAGTCAATGACTTGTCAAATGAATAAATTATATTATCACAAAATTAAATAACTACTTTTATTAATCTCTTTTGAATATATCTAAAAAAACTAAGACTTAGAGGTTCAAACAATTATTCTAAGGTCACACAACTAATAAGATACTGAATCAGAGAATCATAGAAAAGTAACTTAGATATTATACAGTTCCAAAATTCCATTCCACCAATGAATACATCGAGGTCCAGCATGATTAAATAACATACATTTACATTTCTTTATACTAAGATTCTCCGTATCCTGATTCCTTCCTTTTTGTAGTTCTTGGTAAGCTTATACAAATGCTTATTTTATAAACATATCATCTTTCATTTCTTGTATATTTAAAAAAGATTCAAAACATAATCTCCATAACAAGAACAATTATAAGATTTTATATAATAAACATATATAACATATATTATCATAAATATGTATTATATGTATTGCATTTCTTTCTAATTTAAAGGTTGCTTCTATGAAAGAATTATAATACCCAAATTACAGTATCAGAGAATGCAATATTTCCTATAAGAAAATTACTTAGATAATTTTAAATTGTTCAATCACTTTTACAGAAAAATATATGTCAAAGACTAAAAATTTTTATGTGGAGGAAATACCACTAATATTCTGGATATCCTGAGATAATTAATACATTAAAATACAGTGCTAGAAGATATTATTATTATCTCCTTTGTAAGAAGAAAACTGAGGAAAAACTTTCACAGGATCACATAATCAGACCATGGTATAGCAACCCTATAAACCCAGAAAGTCTGTGCCTGGAGTCTGTCCTATATATCATTATGTTATACTTCCATTTAATGGTGGATACCATTCAAGTTGGCTTTGTTTTGGTGTACAGATTATTACACTGACCCTAAATCCCATCATCTGTTCTAAAGCATGAAGGATAATTTCTACTTTCTAAATATAGTCCTTGCCAGTGGTTTGAGGAGTCTCTTATTTGCCAGCTCTTAAATCTCCAACTCACTATTTCTGAAGGGAAAACATGTGTGTGTATATATATATTTTTTTTTTCATTAAACAATGAGCTAAAGATTCAGAACCTTGAGATTAAACAATGCCTCATATATATTCTATACAAAATCTAATCAGTAAAAATCAGCTCTTTATCCTGCTGCTTTCCCAACTATCAACTGCTTTAAATTTTTTTTCTACCAGAATCCTAAAGAATGGTAAATTCTTCCATTTTAGAAGGCATGACACAATATAGACTACACAGAGTACAACTTCATAAATGCTTCTAAAAGAGGGGACACAGGATTTTTCTCAGTCACTTTACCAGCCAGGGACCTCCAGCCTGTGACATCTCCTGTCCAGGCCTCACTCAGTCGCACTACCTGCCATGGGAGGCAGCCCGCCCACTCGGCCCATGTGGGCTACACCCAGCTTGTGCACTGGCTCAGCTCATGGCTGGGCCGGGAGTGCCCAAGTCCACCTGTGTTATAGCTGTACCCACATCCAGTGGTTCTCAAGTTCTTGTTCTGCATTCAAGAAGAATGAGGATATTCTGACAATTGAACAGTGAGGAGGGTGGAGAAGAATTTTATTGAGTGATGGAGCAGCTCTCAGCAGAGAGGTGACACGGGGGTGGTCCCCCACCTGAAGTTGGGTGTTTTCTCCCCCAGTGTGACTGGGTCTTGGACTTCTATGGGCTTGGAATAGGGGAGTGAATGCTGATTGATTTGTGAGTATGCAAAAATAGTTAAAGGCACCACTCAAAGGTGCGCACAACAATGTAAAAAAAAAAAAAACAAAACAATTAAGGAAGGGTATGTATATGTATAATAGGGGAAGGGTGGGGATCAATCATAGGAAAGTGTGCTAAATGGGGAGACAAGTTCTCAATCCAGTCTGTGGATTTATCCAGGACTTGTAGCTAGGCTTTAAACTGTCTGCGGCTTGTAGGTGGTGTTTTACTGGGGACTCACCCCGAACTGCATTAGGCATTTGTCTGCCTCCTGCAGCTATCAGATGAACAGAAATGCAGACCTATATTTTTTAATAAAAATTTTTAAACTTTTAAAAGTGTAACTTGTAGTAAGAACTATATTTTAATTCATGCCCAAATTTATAAACACATATATGTTTTTAAGTAAGCTAAGCTTAGACAAAAGAGCCTTGCTGTATGCAACTCATTTTGATAATTTCTATTCTATTCTAATTAAATCCCTGTCTTTCATAATATATTCTACCTTTTAAAAAATCACTAGTTTTGATAACTTGGACTTAATGGTAGACTAAAGAATACAACCTACAATTTAACAAACAGTAACGTAGATAGTTGACAGTGGTAACATGTAATTACATTACTTTGTTGGGGGTAATTGAAACAGAGCTTACTCTATTTCCTAATGGAAACATCTCAAAAATAGCCAATACATATAATTTATTTGGATAGAGGAGCCAGAAATATAAGTGGTGTTTTGTTTTGTATTGTTGGTTGGTCGATTTGTTTTTTTAGAGTAGTTCCTATTTCTTCTATTGTCAATAAATTATCTTTTAAAGGGAAACCTTCAGAGCCTTGTAATAATAGTGTTTCAGTCTATTCCTCAGAAGAATAAAACGGTATATTGAGCTGGGATTTTTTTAAGAGCCTTTAGTAATAAAGAGACTATTGACAGATGTGTGGGCTAGGTTATGGGAATAAGCAAAAATTGTTGGGGCACTATAGTGTTAACAATAGTATATTTTGGCTTGAAGTTTTAATGTAAGGGTGATATTGAAGCCTGGCTGAGGTCTGGGATCCAGCAAGTGAAGCTTCCTGACAGAATCTGTTCTCATAGAGTAACACAACGTCTTTCAGAACCACTTCAGAAGAAAAAGGGATAGGAGGAACATACACCCCAGCCTCATTCTCTTTCATTATTTTGATTTCCTGCAGTGCTTCTGATTGGCTAAGCTCAATAGGTAAGTCATCTGATGGGATGTGGTCTATACACACTCTCCTCATGGGTATTATAGGACCAAGAAAGGTAGAAAAGTGATTTAAGGGAAAAGTGGAGAAAAAATTTTTAATTTTTAATCAGTGAAATAAAGATTTTTGTTATATTGGAAATAGCAAGAGATTCACTAGGGATCTTCTTAAACTCTTGCTTGTGTTTTTGGAATGATTACATGAGATTATAAAAATGGTTTCTAACAACTCTTGGCTCATTGTACACACACACACGCACAGTAATGCTCTATCCACCTCCATTATTTTACCGCCTTTCAGAAAGAAAAGGATTTAGGATTGTTCAAGTATGTGTTTTCTAAACCCATGAGTAGATCCAGGCAATCAAGACTAATCAAGCTGAAGGTAAAGTGCAAACCCCCTAGCCCGTAGACACATTGCTCATCTTTGATAGGAAGCATCACATTTGCTCTATTACTAGAGACTCTAGGGAGAGAGAATAAAGGTTAAACATGTCTGCCTGCAGACATGTCAAGTGGCTTCTGGCACAAAGAAAGATGGAAAAAAAACAACCAAACCAGGACTCTGCTTTTTTTCCAGGTAAACTATTCCACATTACACTCTGCAGTGCTTTACCTTAGGGTCCATATGGAAAAATTTGGAAACGTTTTATTACTTCCTCATCTACATAAAAGGCATTGAGTGTATGGCCCATATAGGCAAAAATTAGATTTAAAAATCACTGAAGTTTTGGACATTTTTTTTAAATGATGAAACTATACCTTACCTTTAATATAAGAAATTATGGGACATTTGAAGATTTAAATATAGTTTGAGTAATCCTGTTATTGTGAATCAGTAGTATCTTTTTGAATTTGATTGGTGATAAAATTATGTTTTTAGTAGGTATGGCATCCTGGAAGGTCTTGGTGAGCAGTAACATTCTCTTTGGTTTCAATTATATTTGTTTATGTCTATATATAGCCTTACTATTTTCATGATAAACTCTCATTCTGCTTTCATACATAGCACACCTGTAAGGAAAATGACCAAATGGTGGAGAAAATGTCATACTCTGTATTCTATCACCCAAGTGGCCATTATGTTTAATCTTATGTACAAAGGTGAATAAAAGTCAAAGATATTTAAGTCTTAGCACATGTCAATCTTAATTGCTAACTTATTATTGTCTCTCAATATTTTGTCAGTGTTTTCTCCCTTACCTTGAATACCTTCTCCCAATTTTCATAGCTACCGAAAACTAAATGCTTCATCAGAATAAATTACAAGAATGGACACTTGTGCTGTATTCTTTCTTCTGTTGCTACTTTCGTCTTGCCTTTTAAGAAACTTTGGTACTTTTAGTTCATTGCATGGAATAATAATGAAATTCAGAGGAAATATAGATAGAATTTATTAGCTTTTGTAATTTAGGATCAAAATCAGAAATTTCCAAGTACCTAGAAAACAATCTCTACCCAACAGGCTATTGGAAAACTGTAAAGGAAATAGGGCCACATTGAATGGATTGAGATTCCTGAAACCTAAGATGTTTGGTAGTTTGTTGGGTTTATACATACTGTTGAAATTATGGAACATTCTCAGAAGCAGCCCCTCAAAATTTGGTGACTTTATGGTCTCTAGAGTAGACTTCCGTAAGGTGCCTGTTCTAGAGTTCCTGAAAGATGTCAGTACATGTATTTATAAATGTATATGTATACACATATAGATATCAGTGCGTGTATTCTAATGTATCATATATGTACATATATACACTCATATAGATACATAACTATATGTGTATACATATGCATGTATGTGTGTGTGCACACACAACATCCATGTAGGTGCTCAATAAATAGATATTGTCTTATTGATCACTTTCTACCTTTTCTTATTTTCTTCTCAGTGCACAGCCAATCCCCTCACACTGTGTTTGCTAACTTTTATTTCTAATTTTTTTGACTGTTGTTGTTTTGTTTTCTTCTAGTGTTGTTTAATCTTATCAAGTTACATTTATATGCCTCACAAGTATAAGGTTTTAACAAATTGTTGTGACATATTTACTCGAAGTAGTTTGAGAATGTTTGAGTTTTTTTTTCACTTAGAAAAATAGTGAAACTACATTTAAGTTGAAACGAAATTCTTTTATTTAATAGCTGTTATTATCATAAATATCACTCATTCTTTTGAGTGTCAGTTTTTTCATATGTGAAATGGGAGTAATCAGACCTATCTTGTAGAATTATTGACTTTAAATGAGTTACTGTCTAATACATAGTAAAACCAAGTAAATACAATTTGAGGCTTCGATTAATGAATAATAAAGAATAAAATATGGTATTCCTAAAAGTCTCAGAATGTAAAAACCTAGAGAAATAAATTTCGTAAAATATAATTAGGTAAAGATTTTAAATAACTTAATCTTAGGTGACAGAGCTGTAGCTGTTATTAAGATTTAATTCTCTCCTTATGAAATTTTTCTTACATTATCTTTGCCTTTACATAAAAGGATGCTGTATTCTAACACTCCTGCTCTATTCTAATGTGGGATTGATCCAGTTTTTCTCTGCCCATTTCTTTGTTACTTCTTAACTCAAGAAATGGGAAAATGTGGGACACATTTAACACAAAATGGGGTCAATGGACTCAAAAAAGAATTATTCCTCTGAGCCGTTGGTGACCAAACTTAACAAATTTTGCACTATCTTCAGATAGGTAGCCCAGGAAGCTTATAACAAATTCAAATGCTTGAGTCTTATTTCTTACCACTTAAATAAAAATATTTGGGGAAGTAAACACCACTCTGTCAAACTCTCTCCAGTTAATTCTTTTGTGTAGGCAGTCCTGCGGAGCACTAGTATATATGATGGGGAGAAATTACAAATCTTTATCTTACTAGCAAGAAATGCAAGAGAGAAGTGGAGCTGGAATGCTGTCATAGGAGGGGACCCAGAGGATGAAACTTTATGGACTTGCCTTTGGAAAGTTTGCCTCTTCCTTTCTTCCACCACCAGAAGACATCTAGATGGCATCATGTATGAAGAACAGGCCTTCACCAGACACTGAACTGCCTGCATCTTGATCTTGGACCTCCCAGATTCCAGAACTGTACACAATTTCTGTTCTTTATAGTTACCCAGTCCGTGGTATTTCATTATAGCAGCACAAAAGAATTAAGATAGGGTGCATAGAAAAAAAAAATAGTGTTGCTCTTATTCTGCCAGATGCCATCTTGATATCAGGCTTATAAAAAGTTACAGGCAGTTTAATCTATCAACTCATTTTAGTCCTGGAATATTTTACTTGAAGGGAAGAGAGGATATCCAATGGGATTGCCTAGGATATAATTAAGGATTCAAGCCTGGAAAACAACAAAGATCAGGAATAGAAAGAAGCTTTGGGAGACTTCAGCACACGGACAATATTGGAAAACTTGGGTTGATTCAGTAATGCAAGGGACGAAAAATGTATAGTGATAAAGTAATGTTTAGAGTTACAGAGCAAAAGATAGTAAAGAACACCAGTCAGATAAATATGTTGAAAAGAGAGTAGCAATAATCAGCTGTAAATTTCTATGAGGGATTTATTCTCACCTATTCTTTCATGCATGACGTGTTTTAATTAATGAATCATATTCAACTGGATTTGATGTTCATTCTGAATATTTTGATATTTAAATTAATATATTTATTCACAAATTATTAATTAAACCGAGGTCAATTGAATAAAAGTCACAGCATTAAATTTAGATCAAAAGTGAGACAAGGCCAGTGATTTTTGTCAGAAAGACATCCTGGATAATTTATTAGGGTAACTTTTGGTTGAGTGTTGAAAAAGGAGCTGGAGTACACAGGGAGTACACAGTCTCTCAACTGTCTGAAAAATTAAGGCAGTGGGTGTAGTTATGGGTTCAGAGAGTTAGCAAAACTGAAAAAAAATAATGGACAGTGGCAAAATAAAATCTTTGAATAAAATGATTGTGAATTCATGAGACTTTATTCTTAAAAAACACTGAAAAATGAGATGTATTTAAAAGTTGAAGAAGAGGTGGGGGCACTTCAGAAGAGCAAGGTTAAAACAACAGGAAGAAAAAAGTAGGCTAAAATAAGCCGTGAGATGGTACCTTATTTATATCTTTCATCATAAAATTTCTGTTCTCTTCTGGCCTTTTGGAAGTTTTGGTCTAAGCCGTCAATCTCAAGCTTTCAGTTTCCCACCACCAAATCCTATACAATGTTTATTTGACATAGTGGAAACATCTGTCTTTCAGAAAAATGAGCATGACTCTCATCCTCTGTCTCCCTAAAAGGTTTTATTCATTATCCCCATGAATCACCTCTATTCCAGCAACGTACATATCACCAGTGCTTCTCAAACACCACAGAACTAATGGATTACCACAGAACTAATTGAAACGTGATGGTATATCTGTGGCTAGAATCTCCCCTTTTCCAGGTGAGATTCTTAGTAATCTCACAGAGTTGCCTTGAGGATAAAATCTGTTCAAATAAAATGTGATATTCAATGTCTTTGTCAACAAAAATAAGTTTATACCTTTATTAACACAAATAAATATTAAAGCTGCCTGATAAAATAGGTATCTTTATTGTCATTTTGAAGATAGTAAAGTGTTCTGAGAGGTTGCAGTTATCTTAAGCTCACATAAAAAATAATAGGATAAGTTTCCTACCTAAGAGCCTTATGTAATAGGGCCTGTGTTCTAAATAGCGGTGCAGATTTTAAAGTGATAGCAAAGTGAGCTATTATCATCCTAACTTTATCATTATGATCGATGTTTTTACTCCTAAATATAGAACATCGTAAATATAGTTATTGTGTAACTGATATTATTTTAAATGTACCTTTTAAAAAAATCTATGAGGATAAAATACATTTAGTGTCAATTCTAAGAATATCCACCAAAATTATAATATGCATTTTAATACACAGTACTTTATTTTACAATATTTTGTCCAAAGAATAACTGCATTTTATATAATGAAGCTACTTGCATTAAGAAGCCACTTCCTGTTGACAAAATGTGACATATAGAAGACCACAGTATATTTATTTGAGACATTGATCCTACAAATGTAGCATCTGTACAACATCAATTTAAAATGTACATATTTCCAGAGATCAAAGTTAATTAAACCATTAGAACATGGCATCCTACATAGCACAGGGAGTTTTCAATTGCCTAGTTACACAAACATTTTCAATTTAACTTCAAGGTAATGGACATCATTGCCTATGGAAGTCACAAAGCAGGCAGAAATATATCTGCCCCAGAAGAGTTTGGCATCCATAAGCCATAGTCATCACAGTCACTGAAATGATTTTTAGTAGAAGGCACTAGAGGAGTTATTAAACAAAATGTTGACATTTGCATTCCAATGTTTGTGGATAAATGTATAATCATTGTAAAATTTTATTATATTTAACTTAAATAAGCAATATTTTATTTAAGCAAGATATATTGGATTAATGGTCTGCTTAGGAGGTTAATATAAGTGCTATAAATTGAATAGTGAAATGATGCTTAAAGTGGAAAACAAAGCTGACAATTCACAATTTCCCATGACCTCAACTGAATGAAGGATGATTGAGGAAATTTAGAATCAGGCAGGGCTAAGGCCAAGAGAAAGCTCAGCTATATGACTGGCTGCAAAATAATCTTTAGACCAAAAGCAAGGACAAGTTTTGTCATTTTACCGTCAGGCACCAATTTGAAGAAAATAACATCTTCTGGCTGCTTATGGACAGTACTGGTGTTCACATAACTACAGTCTCAAGTATGTTGATGATGACTCTGGTTATAGAGCTAACTCTATTCTCTTGAGGAAGGAAATCGGCATAGAAGAAGCAGGGGTAAGATTCTTATTAGGTAAGTGAATTGAGAGGACACAAATGAGGATTTCCTATGATACTTCATGCAGTGTATGGCCATGTCCCTAACTCCTAAATCCCCCAAATGGAAGAAATAAGCACTGGAATAAGCTGTCTGGGTTGACAGGATTGGTTCAGGAAACTTGGTGGAATTAGTCTGTGGGTTAAAGACATCAGAGACCACAGCTAAACAGGTCTTGAAATCGGAATCGCCCACATAAATATTTGTGAATTCCTTTCCCTATTGCGGTAATACAGTATTGTTGACTACACACAGAATTTGGAGTCAGTCAAATCTACATTTGCATACAGATTGCTCTGTTAATCTATTAACTGTGCAACTATGCAACCTGGTGAAAAATAAGCATGCAACAGAGTGGATTTTTATTTCACGTTTTACTTTATACATCTTTAGGGCAAGGTCTATATTACATTTTTCTTCTGTCCTCGGCACCCAGTATAGTGTCACTATTGGCACTTAGTGGCATTTATCGAATGTTTGTTCAAAGAAAGTTTTGCGTATACATACTATCAATTTCATAATAGAGATCTTTTTAGCGCAATAAGACAATATAGTAATTAATCAGTTGGAAAGTGTTTCCGCAAATCTATCACCATACATTATAATGGAGGAGGCAGCATTCTGAAAATAAATGTCTGTCCACATGGAGAGAATTATATCTCCTTTGTGCTAGCCTCAAGCTTGTTCATTTTGTATATTAAGTATATCAAGATCAGGGATATGACATAACCTGGTTTCAGTCACATAGCTGGTCCTTGTTACAGTTTGGACAACATTATAAGTCTTTTGACAGCCATATCTATTTGTACAAGAAAACTAATATATATGATTTTTATTCAGAAGTCCAAACTGTGTTATTGAGTCACAGTTCATGGATTTTTTCCACAGATCTGTTTCTAGACAGTGTGTCATCACCCCTATAGAAACATGGTGTTGATGTGTTTAAGTCTGTGGAATTATATTTTATTTGGATCTTTGGACATATGAATGTCTCTTTATAAGCCACCAATTGACCTCCCAAATGTGCTCAAACAATTCACCAGTGCAGATTCATGATCTGGAAAAGACTATTCAGCTTGATTCCCTGCCTAGAATGCACCATGAGTGATATAATATTTCCAAAGTTTCTAAAATATTTGAAGAAAAGACATCTCCCATGAAACAATACCTCTAGGCTTAAAGGTAACATTTTCCATTCACAGTATTCAAAGACACAGAAAAAAATGCCTAAATTCAAATGGAAATGTGGAAAGAATGCACTTAGGACATAATTATCAAGATTAAGTAAACTACATCTTTGGTAGTTTTGTGTGTCCCTGGACGATGCTTATCATAATTTCACTGTTTTGTCAGAAGGAAGAAGCATGTTGTGATGGCACGGAGTAATTGGCGATGTCATTTATGTTTCTTCAATGCTTACAAATTTACCCCATTGGTTCTCATTATAGATGAAACGAATTGTCCTGAAACAACTCTGTGGGGCACCATTCACACCAACTAATGTTTAGTGAAAATCATGTTTTGGCTTTTGATGTACTTATTTACATTTTCTAGCAGTTGGAGTAAGCAGCCTGTGGTTATTCGGAATATTTCTTTTCCTATGTAATCTTTTTCGCCAGGAAATATCTAAGACAGGAAAATTAGTCAAATGTTTCAAGTGCTGCCTAAAATTATGTTAATTTGAACAAATTATTTAAAAATCAAGTTATTTAAGAATGTATTTAAAATACATATTTTAATTATTTCTAAATTAAAAGGTTTCTTACTAAGAAATAATCTTTCAGAGAAACTGAGGCAAGAGTTTTCAGTAATACTTCTGAAAGTTAAATAAAATAACATTGAGGGAGCTCACTGGACTTTATGTTGATATACCAGAATTTCACTCATGGTGCCCTCCCATATTTTCTGTGTGACTCTTGTTATATATCCTCTTAGAGAAAATAAAAGGAAATAATCCCTCATTTTTGTAAGGGTTAAAGGTGCACTTTAAAAAATTCAACAATTGATAAGCATTGTTACCTCTTATTATTAGTGAAAAAAGGTTATTATAAATGCTGTGTGCATGCTCTAAAAACATGATGCTGACAAACATAAAATATCAAAAAGTCTTTAAATGATTCTTGGTAGCATTTAGCAATTTATTTTTAAGGATGTTGGATGCATATGAAAATTGCTTTAGGCATTCCAAATACTTCACACTAAAACTTAACTAAATTTTATGAATATATTTCAAAGATATTAGTAATGCTGTGAGTCATATTTTGCTATCCCTCTTTTGCTATGAGGCAACTGGGATTTAATGGTTAGATAATTTGTTTAATGACTGAGAAATAGCATTGAGCAAAGGTAAGAATTAATCACAAGTTTCGATTCCAAAGCTAATGCATATAAATACTGATATGGTTTGGCTGTGTCCCCACCCAAATCTCTTCTTGAATTGTAATCCCCAGGTGTCCACGGAGAGACCTGATAGGAGTTGATTGGCCCATGGGGGTGGTTTCCCCCATGCTGTTCTCATCATAATGAGTGAGCTCTCACAAGATCTGATGGTTTTATAAGTGGTCTTCCCCCTTAGCTCCTCACTCTTCTCTCTCCTGCCATCATGTGAAGAACGCCCTTTTGTCCCTTCTCCTTTCAACTTCTGCCATGATTATAAGTTTTCTGAGGCCTGCTCAGCCATGTGAAACTGTGAGTCAATGAAACCTTTTCTTTTATATAATAAATTACCCAGTCTCAGGTCTCTTTATAGCAGTGTGCAAATAGATTAATACAGATACCATACATGTGAGATTAAATGTCTTCAGAATATAATTTCCCTTTTTTTAATCTTGAAGAAAAAAATATTGGTAGTACTTGAATTTCTTCAGTTTTTTTAAGTGGTAAATTGATTATTTCAATTTGGCATCAGGAGACTTAACTGAATGTTGATTTCTCTGCCTTCTAATTATGTAACTTTGGGGGTATCAATATAAACTCTAATTATCAGTTTTGTCGGCTCTAAAATACATAAATAAGTATTCAAAGAACATCAAAGATAAGAGGAGAGTCTTTGAAGGGAAGAGAGGAAAGAAGTAAAGGTAAAGTGAGCTGAAAATGCAGATAGAAGTAGGTTTTGGAGAAATATGTAGATCAGGCCAGAGTTTGTGCTTTATCCTGCATAGTCCTTGAACGTCATAAGGTGTAACCATAAGATATACTCAAATTTGTATTTTAGAAAGATAATTCTGACAGCACAAATGAAACGAATGTATAGAGCTGAGAGAGAAGAGTAAGAGCACCTAGACTGAGACAACAATTCAGGAAATGGCTAAGAAGACCCATGTCTATCACATGGAAAGTGTTCTACAACTGTGAGAGAGGTAAGCAGAAAAGTGACAGCACTTAGTACTTCATGGGAGATCAAGACAAGAGGACTTGTATGAATAAATGTCAACTCATGTCAACAGTTCAGGAAAAAAGTGGATGGAAAATTAAAGGAGAAGTAAGTCTGGAGAATAGCAGTATAAATTCAGTTGGAAATGGTTAGCTTCTAGTGGTGATGGACATGTGTTGCAATCTGTCTCTATTTGGAATTTTTTTTCTTTAGGACACAAGACGGGAATGAAAATATAGAATTGAGAACCACCAATATGAAAATAGTACTGTAAAACATAAAATAGAATCTCTCAGAGATTCTGATAATAGAGCAAAGAGTAAGAACTTGAATAATGTTACATGGAATCATAAAGTAATAGGAAAAGGTTTCAAAAAGAAATCATGATTTTTTATAGCAGAAGTTGAGAGGCCCCAAATATGTAGCAATTACAAATGTTACAGAATAATTAAGAAGAACAATTTGGAGAGGTCAGCAGTGAGTTTTGGAAATGTTTTCACTGTGAGTTATGTGTGGAAGACTTATTATAATAGGATGGAAAACAAGTACCAGCTATATTTTTTCTTTTGGATCATTTCTACTTATGCATGTTTTCAAACATTTAGGAAGGGAGAGTCAAAAGCTCTCAGCACTTTGCCAAACCTTAGTCTCTTGGTTTAAGAAGGTTGGAGACGAAGGACAAGAAAAAATGAAATTAGTAAGTACTGATTTTAAAAACTTTGAAAATCTTCATGATAAAAAGTACATAAATTATATTAATTAGAGGTTTTATTTTCCACTTATTACATCTTCATTTACACTGAAAAAATTGCTGGAAATATTAGTCTTTTTTATTGTGTTTTTAGCACTATCCACATCAACAAATCAGCCAACATTCATATTTTTATTATTGGCTGAAATCCTGATTATTTTGATTTCTTATTGCCAGTGGGTTAGGAAGCATCTCTATACAAATAATATACAGTACAATTCACTGTTATCTTTTTGTAGCAATTGTCAAACAGATAACAGTAAAACAGTGTATTTGGGCTATTGATTTATACATATAATAAACCTTGGCAAGAAAGTACATGTGTTACAATCAGATTAGAAAAACTATCAAGAAGTTACATGTTTTACTCATATAAAATACAAGGCTGACCTTCATAGTTCAACTATTCTGTTTAATACCTCTTACTCTGTACTTTTTAAAGGCATAAAATATCACAGCGATTTTTTCCCCAAACATAAGCAATCTTTATCATGCATAGCTGATTCCTATGTGCCAATTCAGAGCGTAATGAGCATCACCTAAAGTCACCAAGACAGTCACCCAGGAATATTCAGAATGCTGATACCTGCATTCTTTTTTTTTTTTTTTTTGATGGAGTCTCGCTCTGTCGCCAGGCTGGAGTGCAGTGGCACGACCTTGGCTCACTGCAACCTCTGCCTCCCAGGTTCAAGCGATTCCCCTGCCTCAACGTCCCTTGTAACTGGTACTACAGGCATGTGCCACCATGTCCAGCTAATTTTTGTATTTTTTAATAGAGACGAGGTTTTACCATGTTGGCCAGGATAGTCTCGATCTCTTGACCTCGTGATGTGCCCACCTCAGCCTCCCAAAGTGCTGCGATTACAGGTGTGAGCCACCATGCCAGACCTGGTACCTGAATTCTTCAACTTCACTTATACAGATCAGAATCTGCATATTTACATGGTAATCAAGCACATTAGACAGATGTGACACTTCTTTTTAAAAAGTAAAGACTTAGATTTCACCAGTCAAACTTTGACAAAGATAGCATATTTTCATAGAAAACTGATTAAAACTGACACATCTTGGTACTATGTGAAAAACTCATTGTTGAATCATGTATCAGCAGAAAATGGAATGAAGGCTAGATCAAGGTGTATTGCACCTGTGACATCCAGCCCTTGATCAAAGAGAGTGCACAATTGAAGGAAGGATTAAATCTGCGAGTAGAGGTGAGGAAGAGATTACCCTTAGAGGGTGGGAACAGATTCTCAGAAAGGGCCATTTGTCTCCCAATGTCAAAAAATAAGGGTTTTTGTACTTTGAACATTGACCATATGCCAGACAACAGGCCAAGAGTTTGATTTAACTAATTTGATGTTTACAATAATAGTATATTGTTTCTATTGTTGTTTCTTGAGAACTTGAAATAGTAAAATATCCATGTCTCACAGCTACTAAGTGGCAAGTGTTAAAATTCAAACCATTCCGATTCTTTAACTTTCCTAAGTAATTAAATTACTTCTAGCTTAATTTTACCCTTAGTTTTCTTTTGTCATATTCATTTTGAAACAAATATTTTATCATATTTATTTTAAAACAAATATTTTATCATATTCATTTTAAAATATTTTTAAAATAAGTTATTTCATGTGACTGTTTTCAAGGAATGTCACTGTGAGATATGGCATATTTCTCCTTCTCAGAAACTCTGGGCCTAGCTGATATATTAGACCAAAACATATCAAATTTTTACTAGGAATAAATATATAGTTACTCCCATCTCTACGAGGTGGAGTTTAAGTCCTCTTTTCTTGATTGTACTTTGAACTTAATGGCTTCTTTCCAGTTAATAGAGCCTGAAAAGGAAAGCATAGTTTCTTCACAGCAGAGAAACCTGGCACTCAATCCAAGTGACAGAGGTCAATCTCACCAGTGAAAGGTCATGTTGATATCAGGTACCCCTGATTTAATGTGATATAAAGGATACTTTATCTCCATGGAATTCTTCCTCAAATGCAATAACCACAGTCTAATCATAAAAAATACCAGAAAAAAATAAAGGGACATTCTATAAAACATCAGTCTAGTACTTTTCAAAATGGCTAAGGTCATGAAAGTGAGATGGAGAAACTCACAGATAAAAAGAGACTCAGGGAACATAATGACAAATTCAATATTGTACCCTGTACTGAATTCTGTAACAAAAATAGAATATTACTGGAAAAACTGTGAAATTCTAACAAAGCCTGAAGTAAAGAGTATTGTATCAATAGTAATTTCTTAGCTTTATCAACATACCATGATTATATAAAAATGTTGATATTAGAGGAAGTTCAGTGGGGGCTATAAAGGAATTTTTTACTATCTTTCTGATTTTTCTGTAAATCCAAAATTATCCCAAACTCCAAAATTTAGCAAATTATATTAAGAAGTTTTAGTGAACATATTAGTAGAAACTAATATGCCAAACATTTATCTAATATTTAGCATGTCACCAACATTTAAATATTAAAAATTCCTGAGACTCCTTCTTTGCAAAAAACAAATTTCAGCACAAAATCAATAATGCTTTCCCCAGGATGACATTTTATATACTAGAGTCTTGATTTTGCATCCCATATGTAATTATCGTCTTGGCTCTTTGTTTGGAATCATAATTAAATCTTGTCAGTTTCTTAATCATTTTCCTTAAATTTGTATGAAGCCACGGTTCACATGATATCTTTTGCTTTTCTTTTATATTATTTATTAGATAAAAGCATTGTCTCCAAGACGAGTGATTTTTTTTCTTAGGCTATTTCCATATTGCTTATCTTCTATGAATTCTATCACTTCTGGCCAGATGACCACTTTCAATGGATTCTGCAAATTCTGTGAGGCCTTAACCAATGTTATAAATGCTATTAGTTATATTTTATCATTCAGCAATGAATGATATATATACCTTCCTACATTGGAAGGTATATAGTATAGAGAAGTTATTTAATAAATACTTGTTGAAATAAATATTGCATTGATTTGCTACACATGTAGGACTGGAACATGTTTCTTTATGTCAAGTTCTGCATATGATATTTATAACTGCACAAAATTGCTTATAGGTCCAAAATATACCCTAAGATAGATATAATTAATAAGGCCTTTTATTACTGTATTCTACAAAAAAATGTAATGCTAGACTCTTTAGTCTGATTTTTATTACTATACTTTGAAATCTAAGGGTTCCTTGTCAAATCTCTGGCACATTGGAAGGTATATAGTATGGAGAAGTTATTTAATAAATGCTTATTGAATTAAATATTGCATTGATTTGCTACACATGTAGGACTGGAACATGTTTCTTTATGTCAAGTTCTGCATATGATATTTATAACTGCACAAAACTCAGACACAATAAAATGTGCTTTTAAATACCACAGCACAAGTGTAGTTTATTGATAAACTATTTCTATGATAAACTAAAAGCAAAATCTTGTTTGTTATTCAAAATTTTGAACACATGTTAGTAGTAGTTACAAATAAACTATATATATACACAGATAGCTATCGATAAGTATCTACATCTATGTATCTATATATGTATCTATCTATCTATATAAAATAGATGGGATGCATTTACCCTTTCAGGTAATCTTGTACTTGAGGAAAATACGTATTTTCAGTAGATGAGATTTTTAATATAAACATATTAAATATGTATTAAAACTTCAAAAAAAGTTTAACTTCACTTTATAAATATCTAGAATGCAAAATAAAGACAAGCACATTTCCACATATCATAAAGAATCTTTTAAATATGAAGAGTTTTGTCTCAGAGGCATTATTTTCCTTCAATTATATAAAATAATAATATGCATACATTGGTACTCTTACAAATAAGATTTTACATACTATATAATTAAGGAATATCAATAAAATACATCTAATGTACAATTGTATTATAATTTAATATTGCACTATAAATATTTGTATATTATATTTATGTAATTAAATTGAAATAGTAGTATTTACTTAAAAAGCAATCATGTACTCAGACACTATTCTAGGTAGTTTATGTGCTTTATGATATATGATTCTCATGAAAACTATATGGGATATGTTCATCATCGTGCATTTTACAAAAGGAAATAAGGCAACAGCAGAGCAAGTACACAGTTCAACCAAGTTTTTGTTTTCTTTTCCTTGAACCTTTCTGCTTAACCTTTCAAGTCTTCTCTTATTAATCTATATGTTGGAATATATATTTTAAGAAGACATAGGCAAATATGGTCTTTAGAGATTCAGAGTGAGACAGTCAGGGATGCTGTTGAAGAATTACAAAAGGCTGAATGTAGGTAGTAAACAATCCATAAACATGAAATCAATAGTATAGACTTTTTAGACAGCTGATTTTACTGGGTACAATCATACTCATGGTTATTACGATGTTGAAAATACTGAGGTAAAATATGATATGAAACATTTTAAAAATAGTACTCCTGATGAGAAAAAAAGGTTCTCAGAAATTAGGATGTTAGCTTCTCAGAAACTAGAGTTAGGATGGCTTAGCAAAGGTGAGATACTGAAGACGGGCTTCAGACATCAGAACAAATTGAGGACTAGCTAACAAACGTCTGAGGTGGAATCAGTTTTCCATAAAACATGCCCACAGTGTGCCATGTCAGTTTCCTGTTGCCATGGCAACACCCAGGCGTTACCTGCCCCTTCTATGGCAATGACTTGACGATCCAGAAGTTACTACACTTTCCCTGGAAATTTCTGCATAAACTGCCCCTTAATCTGCATGTAATTAAAAGTGGATATAAATATAACTGCAGAAATACCCAGAGCTGCTACTCTCAGTACAGTGCCTATGGGGTAGCTTTCCTCTACAGGAGCAGTCACAGAGCTTTAACACTGCCTGAACTGTGACACCACCAGAGCTGTAGCACTACTGTTTCAATAAAACTCTTTTCTTCTACCACTGATTCACTCTTAAATTCTTTCCTGGGTGAAGCAAAGACCTCTCCCTGGCTAAGGCCTAATTTGGGGGTGGCCTGCCCTGCCCTGGCATCCAATGTAGGGCACAGAGAAAAGACAGTGGAATGAGAGATGGCGAGAGAAGCAGCATTCAGTGAGGCAATGGCGAGAGATGGCAGTCGGTGAGATGATGAGTGGAGACATGGTGAGAGGCAGCAAAGCAATTGGTGATTGAAACTGCAAGAGCTGCTAACACCTAAGAGCTATAATACTGTATTACTCCATTTTCATACTGCTATAAAGAACACCTGAGACTGGGATAATTTATAAAGAAAGGAGGTTTAGTTGACTTACAGTTCCACATGGCTACAGAGGCCTCAGGAAACTTACACATGGTAGAAGTTGAAGGGGAAGCAAGGCACGTCTTACACAGTGGCAGGCGAGATGAGTGCAGGTGAAAGTGCCACTTATAAACCATCAGATCTCATGAGAACTCCCTCACTATCACAAAACACTGCCTCATGATCCAATCACCTTCCACTAGGTTCTAACAAGTGATCACGTTGCGCTGCCTCATTTGAGACCTGCCACTCAGTCCTGCAGACCGGTGGGTTACTGGTCCCTTTAACAGTTCCACCCTCCATGGCACCTGAGCCCACCCAAGCTGAGGAATCCTGGAGAGACCTTCACCTGGGTCCTACATGGAAATTGGTCAGTGCTATTTGGCTCCTGTGGATGAGTGAGTGTTTTCCTCTGTTCACCTGTAGTGTCAGGAGAATTAGGAAATAAAATAAAAGTCCTTGGCTAGGTGGTTGGTTAGAAGTCTACCATTGTTTGAGTTCCC
Source organism: Papio anubis (assembly GCF_008728515.1). Taxonomy (NCBI): domain Eukaryota; kingdom Metazoa; phylum Chordata; class Mammalia; order Primates; family Cercopithecidae; genus Papio; species Papio anubis. Next base: position 41,313,411 of record NC_044988.1, on the reverse strand, counting down.
CTTAAAAATGACTTTGTCACTCCTTCTCCCTGCTCCTTTCATTTTATTGTTCCATCAGTCATTTCATTTTCAATCCTTAATTTTTTTTTTTTTGCAGTCTTATGTTTGCTTTTGACTTTCTTGTTCACTGTATTTGGGCAGTTGTTTAAGGCAGAACACTTGGTTGTAAAAGCTCCCCTGTTGTGTTGACTCTGGGATGCTAAAATCACATTGTTCTGTGACACCAAGTTGGTCTTGAGTTCACTGTTGGCCATTCCGCCCAATGCCCTGGGGTTGTCAGCATTTGGTATGGGTACCCTTGTTCACAGGATCTTGGGCACTCTGGTATTTCAGCATTGGTTTTGGTCACTTCCTGGATGCTCTGGGCTTTTTGGCATTGACATTTCCTCTAGAATTGTGGGGTATAGCCACTCCCCTGGGGGGGATATTGGTCTTATCCTTTTCTGCCTTGAAGTTAGAAGTTATTATTTTCCTTAGCCATTTGCAAGCCCTTTCCTGTGTGCTATCGTGCTGTCTTGCTCAAGCCTTTCTTGGTCAAAGGAACTGGGAGTTCCGAGGACCCTGGCCTGATGAAAGACTACCTACAGTTGTAGATAAGTGGCCATCCCAACTTTTTGGTTTGTTTGTTTCTCCCGTACTGGGTAGCTTCTCTGGCAAATTAGGGCCTCTGAAGTCTCTCCTTAGGCATCGCTATTTACTTCTTTTCTTCCTCCTATCCACAGTCACCATTTGTTTAGCACCCCACTCTGTGCCCAACCCTCACTCTGTGGAATTTAGGCTCAACACCCTACTGCCCATTTCTGGCTCATCACCTGCTTTTGTAACACCTTGCTATCTACATTTTGTAGAAAGTGGTCACTTAAAAGGGAAAAATACTAATTAGGCACTCACTAAACTTAGGCTAACAGAAACCCCCTGTGGAAATCCTTACTAGACATGAAGACAACAGTGAGAATCCCCAAAGATTCACATCTAGTGTGCCTTTTAGACTACTGGAGTAAATTTAAATTACTAGACAAATTGAAGAAGAAAATAAATAATTTATCATTGCAATAATGTTTGGGTTTAATAAAAATTGACCAACTAACAGATTTGGCCTAGGCATGGTTCTTTACATTATGATGATATTTTATAATTATATTTGCTTTATAAAATGGAAGGAAAATAAGAAGGTTTTTATGTACAGGCTTTTATGGCCCTCTACCAGGATTCTAACTTAAGGGCTAGCTGTAGATTATGTCTGGCTCATGATTCTCCCAGGCACCCCAGAAGGCCCAGTGCTGCACCCTCCCCTACCTTCAGAGCCTTCTCAGTCCCCTAGTTCTGACAGGAGGCCCCACTAGTTCTCTAAAGCAAGATTCCACCCCAAGGTTGTCAGGCATTCCTCCCACTTATCCAAAAAGCCCTGGCTTATATCCCCCACTACCTGAAAAAATAAGCCCAACCAGTACCACCAGGAGTGGGGCCTCATATCAGCCCCAAAATATAACTTACGTCAGTTGTGGGTGGTAGCTTATGGGAATGGAGGAACAATCAGAGAATATGTGACTTTTTCCATGTCTGATTTGCCTTTATGCAAGGAAAAATTTTGTTGGTTTTTGATGGATCCAGGGAAGTTTGTAAAGGAGTTTGTTAAGTTGACCATGTCCTTTGATTTAACTTGGCATGACATGCAAGTATTATTATCCACTTGTGGTATTGCAAAGGAAAAACAAAGAATTCTAGGTACTACTCATGAACATGGAGATAGAGTGGCTGCACATAACCCAGGCCATTTCATTTATCATGTTGGGGAGATTTACTTCCAGATGTCGACCCTCAGTGGAATTGCCAGAGAGGTTCTCAAGATCTTGAAAGCAGAAATCACACACTAACTTGTTTAACAGATGGTATGAAAAAGTGTTTGGTTAAGCCAGTTAATTATGATAAAGTGAGAAAAATTCCTCAGAAGAAAGATGAAAATCCCACTCATTTGAAGGCCAATTGGTTGAGGCACTCAGGAAATATACTAATACAGTCCTAGACTCCCCAGCAGGGTGAGCTCTCCTGGGTATGCATGTTGTTACTCAATCTACCCCTGACATTAGGAGGAAGCTACAAAAAGTAGCAATGGGACCCCAAAGCTCCATGAGACAACTCTTAGACATTGCCTTTGGGGTTTATAGTAATAGGGACAGGGAAGAGGAAGAGGCAAACTCCAAAAGAATTGATAAAAAAGCATGACTGTTAGTGGCTGCTGCTTTACCCTGAACCCTCACCCACTAAACCATGCTGCCTCAGGGTTACTCAGCTTGAGGAAATGTGGTGAGATCAGCATCTGAAATGCTCAGACAAGAGCCCCCACAACTCACTGGCCTTTAGGCCAGAATCAATATGTCTTGTTTAAGCAAGAAAGGCCACTGAAAAAGGGTTGCCCCAGGCTTAAGAGGGAGTTTGAGGCACCCAGACCCATAATGGCTGAGAAAGTAGAGAACTGACAGTGTTAGACTTAAAGGATGCTTTCTTTTATATATCTTTACACCTAGACTTCCAGTATATTTTTGTTTTGGAATGGACTGATCCAGACACGAATAAAGCATTTCAGCTTACCTGGACAGTTATTCCCCAAGGTTTTAGGAACATTCCCCATCTCTTTGGCAATGCATTGGCCAGGAGTTAAGGGAACTACAGTTAACTAATGGGTCTGTCTTGAAATATGCAGATAACCTACTAATTTCCATCCCTACTAGGGAAGACTCTGACAGGAACATAATTCAGATCCTTAATTTTCTGGGAAAGTAAGGATATCAGTTATCTCACCACAGAACCCAGATCTCTGCACAAAATGTTAAATATTTGGGATATGTTCTCACCCCTGGGACAAGGACTTTGGCCCAGGAGCAAAAAGAAACCATCTTGGCACTGCAGGCCCCTCAAAGTGAGAAATAGTTAAAAGCCTTTTAGGAAATGGCTCGCCTCTGCAGGATCTGGATTCTTGGGTTTGAGTCTATAGCAGAGCCACTCTATGAAGCTCTACAAGGGAGTGATCACAAGCCTTTGAATTGGGATGGAATTTGCCAAAAGACACTCTTAACCCTAAAAGAAATGCTAGGAATAGCTCCTGCTTTGGGACTTCTGAACATAGAAAAACCATTCACTCTGTTATGCTGCTGAAAAACAAGGGATGGCTTTGGCCATCCCACTAGTAGGACTAGTGGCTTACTCTTCTAAACAGCTAGACCAAATGGCAAATGGGTAGCTAGGATGCTTGTGAGCTGTGGTCACCACCACTCTATTGATAGAAGTCAGTAAGTTTACCCCAGGACAGCAATTTGATGTCATGCCCCCCACCACCAGAAAGTCGTAGAGGCAAAAGCACACCAATGGCTAAATGGGGGCCAGTCACATAAATATCAGGCCCTTTTGCTTGATACCCTTATGTTATCTTTAAAGTACATCGAGTTTTAAACCTTGCTACTCTATTGTGGAACTTCATGTCCTAGGAAACAAATCCCCAACTCATTCATGCTTGTGTGGAAAACAGAACAGACCTACTCTAGCAGGCCTAACCTCAAAGATGAGCCCTTGCCTAATCCTAATGTTGAGTGGCTTATAGATTAGAGTATCTTTATGCATAAAGGAGTAAGAAAGGCAGGTTATGTGGTAGTTAGCCAACAAAAAGTTATTGAGGCAGAAACTTTGCCTTCTGATACTTCTGCTTAAAAAGCAGAACGAATCACTTTAATTAGAGCCATTCAATTAGGAAAAGACTTAAGAGTCACTATATATACTGATTCCAAATATTCCTATTGCTTTATGCTCACGCTGCTATATGAAAAGAAAAGGGACTACTAATAATGAAGGGATCCGCCATATAACATCACTCAGAATTTGGAACTTTTAGATGCTGTCCAGCTCCCAAAGGAGGTAACAGTTATTCACTGTAGGGAACACCAAAGGGAGACACCTCTAATTATCAAAGGAATTGCTCTAGCAGACAGAGCAGCTAAGGCCACAGGTAAAGAAACACCAGTATTACAGGCCGCTTCATCAGTGCCAGGTACTACATCCACATCAGCAACACCGTGCTATGCCCCCAAGGAAATTAAATAGAACAGAAAGGCTTACAAAAGGATCTCTCCGGATGGTTACCAGGAAGCAACACACTCCTCCTTCCTCCTCCCTGAGGCTGAGCAATGGAAACATAGTTAAGTAGATCTGTAACTCCTCACACTTGGGATGGGTTCCCTATTTAAATTAGTTTCTGAAATCTTCTTAGGAAAGGAGCTATTCCAGACTGTAAAGAGGGTCACCAGGGCCTGTGAACTGTGTGTCTCTAATGATCCAGGAAGCCGTCCCATACCCCCACCCTTTCTCAGACATATACAACATCAAGAAACATACCCTGGGAAAGACTGGCAAATAGATTTTGCTCAGATGCCACCATACAGGGGACTTTAATATTTGCTGGTATTTATAGACACTTTCACCAGATGGATAGAGGTCTTCCCCACAAGGACAGAGAAGGCATTAAAAGTGTTCGGATTTTTAGATAAAGAGATCATCTTCAACTGGGGATTACCTAAAATCCTGCAGAGTAATAACAGACCCTCCTTCACAGCTAAAGTGACCCAGCACGTTTCCCCAGAGTTAGGTATTACCTATTACCTTCACTCCTTCTGGAGACCTTAATCCTCTGGTAAGGTAGAAAAAGTTAATCACGTTTCAGAATGAATATTAGCAAAGCTCTGTCAGGAGGCCTCAGAGGCCTGGGTTTCTCTGCTATCCATAGCCCTTTTATGCACAAGGATAGTCCCAAATAGAATTCTAAAACTTAGTCCATTATGACTTATGGGTGGCCCTTTTTAACTTCAGGCCTCCTGTTTGATGAAGAGATAAATAGAATGCTCACCCATATTATCAGCTTAGACCTGGTTCAAAAGGCCCTCTAAACCTATGGAAATAAAATATTGTCCCCTCCCACAAGGAAGAGAAGTAACTCTCCTATTCAACCAGGAGACTTGGTCTTACTAAGAACTTGAAAAGAGGGATCCCCTGAAGATCAATTACAACCAAAATGGGAAGGGCCCCATCAGGTGTTTTTGAGTTCCCACAATGCTGTTAAACTTCAGGAAATAATTAGTTGTGTACAACTATTCAGGATTAAACCTGTTTCTTATGTATCACAGGCATACAAGGTGGAGACCATGACCTACATCTGTGAACCTTCCAAGCATCTCTTCTACCTATTTAAAAGAATCAACACTCAGTCGGAAGTGGTAACATGATGCTTTGGGTGGGAATAGAAGCTTTAATTTTTTTCTTCTTCTTGATTTTAATACTTCTGTCACCTTAGCCAACCTCCCAGGAAAAAATTATTTTGTCCTTATTGAGTGCGGAGGCCACTCTACGACCCAATTGAACACCATTCTGTTACTGTTAATCATGTTTGCTCTCCCAATTATCCTAAACCAGGGTGGATGGGAACCTAACTAGTAAATACTTCAACAATTACAGCATCAGGGGATCATCTTCATGGTTGCTGGATTTTTCATCAACATTCCCAGGATAGAAAATTCTATCTTCTGGCTCATCTGGAATAGCTCATGATAATCCCCCAGGCCTCCTAATTAGCCATAGTGATCCTGAAATATCCCAACCCCTAGAAGTTAAGTGGAACACTCACCCATTTAGTGGATTACACCTGAAATGCCTCATACCACTATTGCCTGGACCTGGGAAGTTGGGTATCTGTACCACCGGAGCACTAATGAGTCTATCTTTTGCACCCACTCTTGTGTGAATGATACAAAAGTGGAAACTTCTCTGATGCTCTGATTCAACTCTGATTCAACTTTAGTTGGCAAGTTGTCAAGTTCCGAAGGTCACAGCAAGGTAAATGGGACTGCACTTATAAGTGAGGAGACTATATATGGTGCTTTCTCCTGGATCAGAATATAGAGGGGAAAAACAACTTTATACTTCATAGTCTGAGAAGGTGAGAGTATTGCACCTCTCTGAAAAACAAAAACTTTTGTCTATCCCCTTTGGAATAAGAAAAGAAAATTTCTATAGACCCAACTTACCAGCAAAGGATAAACATCACACCCCATAGGGCCTTTGTTTGTACCCAAACTGGGCTCATTTTTGTCTGTGGCCATGAATGGGAAGAAGTGGCACATCATAACTGCTCCCAACTTCCCTACAGAGTCACCTATTCTTTTAGGAGTATCATTCCTTTGTATATCAAAAACTTGGAACAGAGATGAATGTACATTGGCAACACTTGCTCCTCCAGGAGTTACTGCCTATAGCCCCATAAGACTCAAGGATACCAGAAGTAAGCAAGCAATAGGGTAAATTCTGGCAGGAACTGGGGAAGCAATAGGACTAGCAGCACCCTGGAGTGGCTTTGCCTACCGTGAGTAAATTCTAAATAACTTAATTCAAACTCTAGAATCCTTAGCCACCAACACAGGTCAGACACTAAAAGGAATTCAAGAATATTTAGACTCTTTGGCAAATGTGGTTATCAATAACAGACTAGTATCGGATTATTTACTAGCTGAACAAGTGGGAGACTGTATACAGTTATTAATAAAACCTGCTGCACATATACTAACAACTCTGGAAAAGTTGAGATTAACATTCAAAAGATATATGAGAGAGCTACCTGGTTACATAGATATAACCAGGGCACTGACTCCAGCTACGTCTGGTCAACTATTAAAAGTGCCTTTTCAAATCTCCCCTGGTTTTTACCTCTCCTAGGACCTCTGATAGCTCTCATGTTACTAATTTTTTGCCTTTGCTTGTTTAACCTCTTCAAAGTTTATGTCTTCTAGATTACAACAGTTCCAGGTAAAGACAATGCTGGTACAAGGCTTCCACCCCATCCTGCCTTCTACTCCAGAGAATAAAAAGTGTCCTACCTCTGGGCCTCCTGGATTAGGTATCTGGAGATTTTCACTTCTCTGGTGGTAGGCAGGGCCTATGCTCATAAACTCAGAAAGAAGAAGTCACAGAAGATGGACCTCTGCTCTTCTGCAGCCTTCTTAAGATTAAGGAGGAATATCCAGTCTCTGAGGAGAGGATGAGGTAGGAGTTGGGACTTGACTCTGGAGACAGGACTCAGACACCATACCAAATTGAGGACAAGCTCAAACAGGGCCAAGGCAGAACAGCTTTTCTTAATATACACCCACCAGTGTGTCATGTCAGTTTACCATTGCCATGGCAACACCGGGGAGTTACTTCCCCTTTCCATGACAATGACCCAATGAACCAGAAGTTACTACCCTTTCCCTGGAAATTTCTTCATAACCTGCTCCTTACTTTGCATGTAATCAAAAGTGGGTATAAATATGACTGCAGAACTATCCTGAGCTGCTACTCTCAGCACACTGCCTATGGGGTAGCCCTACTCTGAAGGAACAGGCACAGAGCTACAACACTGCCTGAGCTGTTAACACCACCAAAACATTAACACTGTTGCTTCAATAAAGCTGTTTTCTTCTACCGTCGGCTCACCCTTGAATTTTTTCCTACATGAACCAAAGAACCATTCATAGCTAAGCCCCCATTTGGGGACTGCCTGCCCTGTATCAAAGGGATCTTTACAAAGACATTGGAATTGAGGCTTGATACAAACTTTTAATAAAAATTTATTGTTGTAGTGAAGGTTAATGAATGACCATGCAATAGGTTTTTTCACTTTGGAAAACATAAAAATGTAGATGTTTTCAATTATCTGATATCGTAATGAGAGTAACTGGACTTGTTTCAGCAATAAAAGTGTTTGCTTATAGATAGAAAGGCTTTATTATGATACTCTTATATAGAGAAAACATACATTAGTATATTGAATATTCTGGACTTATATCACTTTTAAAAATGAGTAATAAGTTGGTGGTATTGAATGATTTGGAATTACCAAATTTTGGAGCTGTAGTGGTGGTTTAATAGGTGGCTCCTATTTTTAAAATAAGGAAACTGGCCCAGAGTGGATGAGTCAAACATGAAATAGGCTGCTTCTGATTTCTAATGTAGTGCACTTGACAACATTGTATTTAGGAGCAGACCAGTTTAATGCAAAGCCACAGCCAAGGGGTCTCTTGAGAAATTTTCTAGCTTATCATGCAATAAAAGCCAACAATTAATTTGATTGTGTACTACAGAGTTAGCCACAATGAATCCTGAATCAGTGACTTATACAACTTAGATTGATTAGCATAGCTGAAGAGATCAAAGAACAGAAAGCTAATTTTAACCTTGAGATGGATAACATTCATATTGTTGAAAAACAGTCTTTACTTTTGGTATTTTATTTTCCTTAAAATAAATTTAAGAACTTCACCAATTCCCTTATATATGGGAGTCCAATTTTAATTGTTGTTTAAATTTCAGATTTTAATTTCATTCATTTTTGTGTAGTAACTTTTTTTTTGAGATGGAGTCTCGCTCTGTCACCCAAGCTGGAGTGCAGTGGTGCCATCTTGGCTCACTTCAAGCTCCGCCTCCCGGGTTCACGCCATTCTCCTACCTCAGCCTCCTGAATAACTGGGATTACAGGTGCCCGCCACCATGCCTGGCTAATTTTTTGTATTTTTAGTAGAGGTGGGGTTTCACTGTGTTAGCCAGGATGGTCTCCATTTCCTGACCACGTGATCCACCTGCCTTGGCCTCTCAAAGTGTTGGGATTACAGGCGTGAGCCACCGCGCCTGGCCCTTGTCACTTTAACTGTAAAACTCTTGATAGTTGTCTTTAATAAGAGAGACAATATATAGATTTTGTACGGTGGGGATGTTTGTGCTCTATTCATTTTGTTGTCACTGACTTATAATAACTTCTGTTATGCATGTTTTCAATAACTTTGTGATGCATTCTCGGAAATTTTCCAAGTAGTTGCTCTACTCATACCATAGCTTTTACACATCAGCTTTCTTTGCAATAGCTCATGATGCAATTTCTTTTTAATAATTTGTATGTAGTACCTTAGTGTGTGCTATAATCCTACATCAAATATTTTTCCTCACTTCCAAATATAACACTTAATTTGGAACAAGTAAAGTTCATTGCTATAAATATAAAAATTATTTTATAAAATGAAAGATCTATATTTGTCCAGTTGCATGTATGAATATGTGCATGTGTGTAAAACTTTTCTATTCTTATGAGCAAAAGCTGTGTTTTTTCTTGCAATGTTAAAGCCACACTATTTTGAAAATAATTTTATACCCATGAAATTATATTTGCAAAGCCAATTTTTAAAAAGTTATGGTCTATATTAACATTTTTAAAGTTTAAAAAGTCACAAAACATTATATAGAAAAGCATGTTTTATATTACATATACCATTTCTGTAAATAGCAAAGATTATTTCCTATACTACATTGATTACATGTAGCTTATGCCTGAAATTTTATTCCCACATTGCATTGACTCGTGTTAGCCAATTAGTAACACTGTCTAGTGTTATTGCAATGAAAGCATCTCTTTAGCAATGAATTATTCCTTTTGATGCCTTTTATAAATG